>NC_046328.1:36494228-36801228 GCF_009819535.1 Lacerta agilis | reverse complement strand
GTGGAGGTGTTCCCGGTGCCCCGCAGGGACTTCATGTGCGAGACGGCCATGCGCAGGATGGTGAGCTTGTCCGGCTTGCGGGCCAGGGCGCTGCAGGTGGGCACCATGTCCGACAGCTCCGTGATGTAGGCCGTCATTTTGTTCCTCCGGCGGCGCTCGATCTCGCTGTGGTTCTCCCTGCAGGTTGGCAGGAGGGCGAAAGGAGGCAGGCCGGTTAGTTCACAAGGCTCCAGCGGCCAACCCTGCGCACGGTCGCGTGAGAGTAGGAGGAGGAAAGGAATGGATGCGGGGCCAGGAATCGTGGTTAGAGGCTGCAAAACTCTCATGCTGGACATGCAACAGGGGAGGGAAAGGTGCAAGAGAAACTTCCGGCCGCTTCAAAACAGGAACAACCATAGAAGCAGCTCAACTGCACTTGGAGCCAAAAGGACCATCGGGCACAGGGTTCTGCTTCCGGCAATGGGCAGCCAGTTAGGTGCCTTTGGGATGCTCACAGGGCACGGAGGTTGAGAGCATGAGAAGAGCTCAGTAGCCAGATCAGGCCACTGGGGGCCCATGTGGTCTGGCACTCTGTTCCCACGGTGGCCAAAGGCCCCTAAGCATAGAGACCGGCTGCCTCTGGATCTCGGTAGCTGAGAAACAAGCTGAGCTTTGGAGAAGCGCATGGTCAACCTGTGATTAAGCAAACCACAGTTTAGTGTTACGTGCGAACCAGGCCCTCAAGCGTGGCAATGATGTAACAGGCCACTTTAAAGGAAACGTTCGCAGGTCGGACTGTGAAAGCCACCCTCCCTTCCAACACCCCTCCCCTCCAAAAAAAGAGATTACGCTGGGCTTCCTACAAGGAAAAAAGAAACCAGGTTAGAGTCAATGGAATGAGTCTGATGTGTGGCAAGCATGGAATGGGAGATGGAATTGGATGGATGGTGGAGCGAAGACGGAACAAGTATTTTTTTCCTTTAATGCAAAAAAAGTAGGCTTGGAATTGTCCATCTTGACAACTAATTTTTGGGAAGCTTTGGCTGGGATCTCGTGCTTCCTAGGACAAACACACAAAGCTACTGAGTGAAGCGAAAAAAGGGAGCAACTTTTCCACAGAGGGGACTTATGGGCTTCTCTGCAGAACGCCTCGCCAGTGCTCCCCCCTACATCCCTTCTCTGCCCAAGAAGTTGGGGGGCCTGGCACTAGTGCGACTTGCAGAGTAACCATGGGAGATCTTGGCTTTGGCTGAATTGGGCGCACACAAAAAGCTGAGAATCTTGACACCTAACAAGAAATCCTTCAGACCCTCCAGAGCTTTCTCCTCCGCCCCCCCAAACCAGGTGTGGTGAAACCTTTGGCCCTACAGCTGTTTATTTATTGCTGGTTGATTTGATTTGATTGACTGATTGCACTTAGATCCCACCTCCTTTACCCCAAGGAGCTCACAGTATATGGCTCTCCTCCCTCCCCACTTTATCCTCACAACAACCCTGTGAGGTAGGCGAGGCTGAGAGAGGCAGCGATTGGCCTACGGTTACTTCATGGTTAAGTGGGGATTCAAAACCTGGTCTCTACAAGGTCCTAGTCCAACACGGACCACTGCACCGCAATGGCTCCCAGTCTGTTGCTACACTACAGCTCCCATCAGCGAGCACGGCCAATGGCCAGGCATGAGGATGATGATGATGATGGGATTTGTAGTCCAGCATCATCCAGGGGGCCAAAGGTTCCCCCACACCTGACGTAAGGGGGAGGGAGACAGCTGCAGCCCCAGGAAGCTTCTTCAGCCCAGGGAATAGGGTGGCTCTCCAAGGTAACTGTTGAAATACAACTCCCAGCAGTGTCATCGTCAACCCTGACTGGAGGACACAGGTGCTTTTCTCTAGACCTTCCTTATTGTCCTGAAAGGCTGTAACACGAACACATGCCACAGAAAAAACAACCTTGCAGAAGCTGTTGCCGTTCTCTCTCCACCTGCCTTGGGTTCTATACTCCCAATATTCCAACTCGCTTTCCAATACAGTTTGGACATGACAAATTTGAGCTCTCAGTTATGTTCAGGATTCCGATCCTGCTTGGACCAGGCCTCTGCGCTTGCCATCTGCTGGATCTATTGTCGATTGTGGCCTTTCCCTCCGAACCAGCCCAGAGGGAAATTTCACCTTGCCAGCTTCATCCCCGGGGAACTTCTGCATGCAAAGCAGGGGATCTGAAACTCAGCTATAGCCCTTACCCTAAAATAAAGTAAGAATCCAGTCCTCATGGCTCTGAACGAAGGGTTTCTACCAAGCCAGACCCTTGTCCTCTACCCCACAGCAAAACCCCACGTAGACTGCATGCCATCTGAAAGCCTCCCCCACACACACACACTCCTAAAGAAAGACCAACACAATCCATCGGGTGGGACTTTGCTCTTCTAGGTTGCGGGAGGTTTGGAAGTAAAAGAAAAAAGAGTCCAGCCGTAGATTCACGCCAAAGTGGGGGCCTGTCTTGTCCAGCATCCTATCTGCACAGCCACAAAATGCCCCTAGGAAGCGAGATAAACTGCCTCTGGAACTGGAGGTTCCAGAGGAGCCTGGCTGCTGGATCAGGCCAAAGGGGGCCCACCTAGTCCAGCGTCCGATTCTCACAGTGGCCAACCAGAGATGCCCCAACAGAACCACCCCCCCCCAAGTTCTACTGAAAGGGCGTGATACCAATAAATAAATAAAATAAAAAAGGATTCTAGAAGTGCAGCTACCTGTGGCACTGTTGTTAACGTAGGTTAAACGTCTCTCTCTCACCCACCCACCCACCCACCCATCCCAAGCATTGCAATCAAGGGGCCAGTGGCTTTGGACTGGCGATAAGAGGAGCCTGAGAGGAGATATGCTAGGCATCTTCAAATATCTCAAGGGCTGACACATGGAAGAGGGAACAAGCTTGTTTTCTCCTGCTCTGGAGGGCAATGGCTTCAAGTTACAAGAAAGGAGATTCCGACTAAACATCAGGAAGATCTTTCTGGCAGTAAGAGCTGTTTGACAGTGGAACAGACTCCCTTTGGAGTTTCTGGACTCTCCTTCCTTGGAGGTGTTTAAGCAGAGGTTGGATGGCCATCTGTCATGGATGCTTTAGCTGTGATTCCTGCATTGCAGCGGGTTGGAATGGATGACCCTCGGGGTCCCTTCCAACTCAATTCTATGACTGCCTCCCAGTTCTGACAGAGGAGCACCGCGGCGAAGGAGTGGCAGCCAAGGTCCCTTTGGTCGCCCCATTAAAAATCCAGTCTGCCATCAAGTTCCCCTGTTGCTCGGGCAGCCAGATGAGGCATAAGGGATGCCAGCTGCCGACCCCCTCACAAAGGCCGGCTTCGTCATAAGCCAGTAGAGCAGGAACAAAGAAAGCTGCCTTATACAGAGTCAGACCACTGGTCCATCCAGCTCAGTATCGTCGGCACTGACTGGCAGCAGCGTTCCAAGATTTCAGACTTAAGAGGGCATTCCTGGTCCTACCTGGAGATACCAGGGACCTTCTGCATGCAAAGCAGGTGATCTGAAACTCAGCTATAGCCCTTACCCTAAAATAAAGTAAGAATCCAGTCCTCATGGCTCTGAATGAAAGGTTTCTACCAAGCCAGACCCTTGTTCCGCCCAGCTCTGCCTTGTCTATACTAACCTGCTGAAGTTCTCCAGGGTTTCAGGCATGAAACATTCGCAGCTCTACCTGCAACTGGGAAATGAACCCGGGTTCATTTGAATGCTGCTGCTGAACCCCTTGCCCTTATTTTGCCACCCATCCTGCTTCTGCACGAGGGACCCAGGTGGCGCTGTGGGTTAAACCACAGAGTCTAGGGCTTGCTGATCAGAAGGTCGGCAGTTCGAATCCCTGCCACGGGGTGAGCTCCCGTTGCTCGGTCCCAGCTCCTGCCCACTTAGCAGTTCGAAAGCACCTCAAAGTGCAAGTAGATAAATAGGGACCGCTCCGGCGGGAAGGTAAACGGCGTTTCCGTGCGCTGCTCTGGTTTGCCAGAAAGCGGCTTTGTCATGCTGGCCACATGACCCGGAAGCTGTCTGCGGACAAACGCTGGCTCCCTCGGCCTATAGAGCGAGATGAGCGCCGCAACCCCAGAGTCGGACACGACTGGACCTGATGGTCAGGGGCCCCTTTACCTTTACTGCTTCTGCAAGAGAGCCAAACATGCCGCTCTTCAAACCAAACCAGGAAAGGTGCTGATTTTTCAGGTAAGTCTCGTGTTTGGGTTCAAGACCTCGATTTAAGGAAGGAAGCGGGTGAGGGCAGGGAGACTATTAAGAGGAGGCGGACGGGCAGGGGTGTCACAGAGGAGGAAGAGGAGGAGGAGAAGGAGCTCTGCTTTGCCATGCTTAAATAAAAAACACACACAACCAAATCTCCATTCTCCTACCTGGCCAGTCTTTCCTTATCCGCTGAGCTCTGCTCATCATCAGACCTGGAAATAAAAGGGGTGAGCTAAGCTAAAACCGGGGAGGAAAAAAATGTATTTTAAAGTAACGGGGAATAAAAGAAAAGAAGGTGGGGGGATGTAACAGGAGACCCAATTTATCTGCAATAAGAAGCAGAAGGTGAGGGTGGGTGGGGGGCGTCATGACTTTGCTGGCATTTTGGAACCAGCTGCAGGCTGGGTGCTGTACGCCCTGTGTGAGAGGAAAAGGTCTCTGCCCAGAGGGGCTTACAAACCGTGTTAAGAGACACAGATGAGGGTGGAGAGAAAAAAACAAGAGGTGAGGGAAGAGGAGACAGTCTGGCCAGAGTATAGTGTGGAGCAAGTGAAGGACGAGTCAGGGGGCACAGAGCAGGACCCCACAAAGGACACTGTATGAATGTATATATTGATTTATTTTTATTTCACTATATATAGAGAGAGCATTATTGTAAAACAAACAATACTAAACCGCAACCTCAAAGCATGTTACAAAAAGAATAAAACAATGAAAGCATCAGGGGAAAAATAACTGTGTGTGTGTATATATATATATATATTTAGGGCTAAGCTAAAACCCGGAGTAAAACACACAGAACTCTATGTACTTGGAAAGGCTTTGCCTAAAGAAAAATGTTTCTACCAGGCATCAAGAACAGTAAAGGCGCCAGCCTGATGCGTCAATAGGCAGGGAGTTCCAAAGTGCGGGGGCTGCCATACGAAAAGAGTGGAACAAATATTTACGTGGCACCTGGGACAGGGCCAGTTCCACAGGCTGGAGCAGCTCACTAGAATGTAAGCCCCAGGACCTGGTTCTAATACTAGGGGAGCTGTAAGTTCCTTGCAACATGCAAAGGCAGGAGAGGCGGAGGGCCTCTGAGAGTGTGCAGAGTGACCGAAACACAGCCATGTGGGTTGAGAGGTGCAAAAGCAAGCGGATCAACCCGGACGATGAGAGCTAGTGAGATAGGGAGGGTGTGTGGAGGGAGAGCCCCAATTCCCACGCAGCTATGAAGATGGTTGGGGGAACCCTGGCCTGGTCGTCCTCTGTGCCTGATCTCCCTCGCAGGACTGTTGTGAGAGGCAAAGTGGGCAAACAGCTTTCATGCAAATCCCAAATCCCAAAAAGAAAAGGTGGGATAGTTATATGATTGATTGATTAATAATAATAATAATAAGGAATGGATAGTTCTCAGAGGGGAAACTGATTGGCTATTACAGTGTTTTTCAACCTTTTTTGGGCAAGGGCACACTTGTTTTATGAAAAAAATCACGAGGCACACCACCATTAGAAAATGTTAATAAATTTAACTCTGTGCCTATATTGACTATATATAAAGTAATTCTCTTGAATAGGAATCAAATAAACACAATTTTTCCCACGGCACACCAGGCAACATCTCGTGGCACACTAGTGTGCCGCAGAACAGTGGTTGAAAAACACTGGGCTATTAGGTTACGATTTTGCAGCACTGGGTGAAGACCTAAAAAGGGAAAAAAATCCTGAGGCTTTTAATTCTTAACCTGTGCTGGAACTGGTTCAACCGCTGCCTCCTGTTATTTTTTAAAATAATGACTGTCTCTTTCCAAAGGAGTCCTGAAGCAACTTGCGAATGTCACAAAATACAAAATATAGTCGGACAATAAAGGACGTGTTAAAAACAAGTACTGTAGCCTAAAAGTGTTCATCCAAGAAAGGTCACCGAGCCACATGAAATATCCACGCTGCCAAAGGAATGCCAGGCCCCTCGGCGCTGTCCAAATCGCCTGGGGGAATATTGGAAAGCAAACCACAGGAAAGGCCAGGAATGTTCCTCATACTGGTCTGTCTAGTTCAGTACTGTTCACACCGACTGGCAGTGGCTTTCCAGGGTTTTAGGCAGCGAATCTTTCCCAAGCCCTATCCTGAAGATACCCCAGTGGGGACTGAACCTGGGACCTTCTGAATGCAAAGCAGGTGCTCTACTACTGAGCTTCTATAAGCATGAGCTAAGATTCTAGTCCTCGTGGTTCTGAAGGAAGGACCAGCTAAAAATAGGAACACCTAACTCAGCACTGTCCACCCTGACTCTCCAGGTCTCAGAGCAGGATATTTCCCTCTCCCTACCTTGGGAGATGCTGGGGCCTTCTGCAGGCAAAGCAGGTGTTCTGCCACTGAAGCTGCAGACCTTCCCCAAATAATTATCCAATTAAAACAGCAGTGGTAGCATCCAGGCTGCCTTTTAAGCCCTGCCGCTTCCCACATTCAAATCTTTAAAAAACTGGGTTTGAAGCCAGATTTGGTGGGGGGAAGGAAACCTGGGTTGCAGCTTTAAAAGAAACGCCCCACCGCCACCCCCTGACGACTGATGCAAATCCAGCAGAGCGTTTTTTTGCAGAAGGAAACAGAGAAATCTCCACCCCTTCTCAAAATCTAAGCAATCCTCCAGAACTGATAAGCAGAAATCTTGCGAGGCGCCTTCCCCAGCAGGCAAACAGCTACGAAGGGAGGCAGGGATATTGCAATGGGTGCCAGAAACTTCTTCCGGTTCCCACTGCATCTCAGCTGGTAATCAACTTGCAACGAATAACCTGAACCCAAGCCTGTATTTTTCCTCCTCCCTCCCACTCAGTTTTTCCTTTTGTGTCTTTTTTTTAAAAAGGATTGTTAAGTCTTTTGTTAAAAAAATTATACTTTTTACATTATGAAATCAAAAAATGTAATAGAAACGATAAAAGGGAGATGAAAATGAAGAGCTGTTAAAAAGTGATGCGTAAGCCACTCTGGGAGCAGGATAAAAAAAAATACCGAAATGAATAAAAAGAACACAGGGAGATCAGAAGAGGCTGGCTGCTGGATCAGCCCTAGTGATCCATTTGGTCGAGCATCCTGGCCAACCAGATGCCCCAGTGGGAAGGCCGCCAGCAGGACTTGGGCGCCAGAGCAGCTCCCTCCCCCCCGCGCGGTTTCCTGCAACTGTTATCCAGGCGCATGGCTGGCTCCCAGTGTGCAGGGAGAGCATAGCCATTGCGGCTAGGAGCCATCGATAGCTCTCTCCTCCTCCATGAATTTGTCTAATCCTCTTTTGAAGGCATCCAAATTGGTGGCCCTCAACTGTGGGAGTGAGTTCCATAGTTGAGCCGTGCGAAGATGCATTTCGAAAGCACAAGTTTTCTTGTGCAGTCCTTTCAGCTCATGCATCCGATCCTCCTCCCCATCAGAAAAGACCGTCTCCGTACTAAGGTAGCTGAGTCCTTGCCACCACGGGCGTTGAAATCCTCCATTAACTGCCACCTTGCCCGAGGGCACCCGTTTTGAAGACGGGAGTAAATAACCTTCCGAGTGAGCCCAACGTGATGGATCGTGCAACCGGGGGGTGGGCCTAACTTGTAGGGTGGAAGAGACACCTTAATAAATAACAAGTATGGTATAGTACAGGGGTGGCCAACTCCCAAGAAACTGCGATCTACTCACTGAGTTAAAAACTGGCAGTGATCTACCCCCTTTTCTGTCAAAGTTGTTTAGCTTTTTTTAGGAAGGAAGAAGGCCCGTTTTTGGAGGGTTCGGGTCAAAGTTGTTGAGTTTTTTCAGGGGAGAGGTAAAATGTTGTGCTTTTTTAGGGGAGCCACAGTTGTTTAGCTTCTTTGAGGGACCCAGTGATCTACCAGTGATCTACCGCAGGCATCCAGTGATCTACCGGTAGATCACGATCTACCTGTTGTACATGCCTGGTATAGTACAACGGCATCTTGCGTGGGGGTTCGGTTCCAAGTGTTCCGTATGTACACGGTAACGTGTATACTCAAACCCGTGCAGCCATCCCTGCGCCAGCACCCCTGGGCTTTTGGAGCTGGCGTGTTGAGAGGGGCTGGCCTGCCAAGCAAGGCAGAATGCTTATAAGCTCTTTCCACAGCAGGAAAACCTGGCACAAAAAGAGCTTTTACAGTCTCTCGCCTTGCTTACCAGGCAAGGCCTACTCGGCACACCGGCTCTGGGCTGCTCTCGCGAAATCTTGTGGGGCTACCCTGAGTTTTCGTGAAATCTCGCGCTTCTACAGCTGGCGCACCGAGAGGGCCTTGCACAGGGAGCAAGCCAGGGAGCTTAAAAGCTCTTTTCATGCAGGAAAAACATCGCGTGCTTTTAATCTGCGTGATTTCACCCGGCCGGCTTCCAACCACACAAGGTTGAAACCGCACAGGTTTAATGTGTGCAAGTTGCCACTGCTCTGTACTTCCGTTTTCATCCTTCCTGGACCAGGCCAGATGCAAGTGGTGGGGGCTACGCCCTGGTGTTACTGGGCAAACCACAAAGGACTTCTCTGCCATGCCGAAAACTGGTGAAACAAGCCAGAATCATCAGTGAAAGCATTTTGAGGCTAGGTTTGTATCTGGGCAAAGAGCCCAGGCTGACTGGCTCCTCCTTCCTGCATGTGACAGGCACAAAAGATAACGGCAGGCAGATGGTGGGGGCAAGCTCCCCAGCTTTAAAAAAAGGAAGAAGCAAGAAGATCGGCTTTTGACCTTTAAACAGCAAAATGGCCTCACTTCGAACCAGGGTTGCGCAAGGCAGGCGAGTGTTAAAAGTCATTGTGGGCAACAATTTTTCTTGCCAGCGAGGCAGAGATGCCTATCTTTGAAGAGGAGGAAGAAGAACAGGAAGGAAAAAAAACCCTCCAATTTAAGATGTTTGCACAATCCACTCCGAAGCAGGCTAGGGATTAAAAAGAAGTCACTGGATGGCTGCAGGTATGAGGCAATTCAACGGAAAGAATAGCCTGACCTCAGGCAACCGGATATGAGCAAACTTCTTGACCTGTCTGTTGAGACAGTGTGGCAGGTCTAAACAAACCACAGGATTTAATTTTTTTAGAAATTTATGTCTCAGCTTCCCATCAGGCCGCTCTCTCCCTCTGTTATTTATGCCCAGCTTTCACCAGCTTCCCATCCCACCCCTGCCTCAGTTTACCACCCAGTGCCTGCCTTCTGTCTCTTTCCCCCCCAGGAGCAAGTTGCTCTGAGAGCTTTGCCATTCAAAAAGCAACAAGTAATAATAATTTTTAAAACCCTGGCTTTTCAGTCTGCCCCTCCCCACGGAAAGAGCAGATTCTTCTAACTCTCCTAATTAGCCATGCTTAAAAACAAACTGAAAATTACTCCAGCCACCTCCCACACACCAAATTTCGAGAAAGAGGCTATTTGCTTTGCTGTTTCAAAGGCAGAGTTTTCGGAGGGATTGGGAGGTGAGAGAAGGCGCAGAGGGAGGGAGGGAGGGAGGGAGGGAGGGCTGGGTCACATGGGATGCTTCGAGCCGGGGCAGAGATGGATGAAAGGCCACCTGGAGCTCAGGTGAGTGGCACATGCCGAAGGTACAGCACCTGGGCCTCAATGGCTCTCGCACGGCAGAGGCGCTGGAGGAACTCTTACCTAGCAAACCGCTCCTTGTCATTCGGGAGCTGGTCATCATCGCACCTAGGAGAAGAATCGGGAGAAGGAAGGCATGAGAAAAGGGCAGCTTCAAACAGCACGGAACCGACTGTGCCTCTTTGAACAACGGCCTGGGCCACAACTGCTGAGACTTGGGAGACTGTTTCATCCCGATCATTAGAATTCCAAGTCTTGGTAATCACCGTTATTGGAAGAAGAATATTATTTTTTATTTGCAATATAAACGTTTTATATGCAAATATTTTATCTGCAAATACAGCAGCTCAGGTCTGTGTGGGCGCTTTGTACAATCCTTTTTTTAGTCGCCTTCTTTTGAAACTGAAAGTATGGTGGTGAATTTTTCTTTTTGTACTGTAAACTGCTTTGAGGTTTTTACAGCCCAGCGGTATATAAATTTTATGAAACCAACTAACTGACCATCAAATACACGCTCAGAAGACCTGCCAGCCTGGATCACCTACAGACAATGACACTGTGGCTTGAAGAGATTAAGCTTTTGAACAGTGACTGTTTCAGAGCCGTAGCTCATCAGGAATACCATACCGGATGAGATGGTGTTGCAGGACTATGTAGCCTAGTTCATCAGGGATCCCAGGCTAGATCATGGAATTATAGAAGTGTGGGGTTGGAAGGGACCCCAAGAGTTGTCTAGTTCAAACACCTGCACTGTAGGAATCACAGCTAAAGGAGGCCACCCAACTTCTGTTTAAAAACCTGCAATGGATGATAGCCCACCACCTTCTGAAGGAGTCAGTTCTACTGTCAGATAGCTCTTACCCACAGAAAGTTCTTCCAGATATTTTGCTGGAATCTCCTTTCTTGTAACTTGAACCCACTGCTTCAGGTCCCACCCTCTGGAGCAGTGGCAAACAAGTTTACTCCATCTTACATTTGACAGACCTTCAGATATGTGAAGATGGCTATCTTATCACCCCTCAGTTTTCTCTTCTCCAGGCTAAACATACCCAACTCCCTCAACCGTTCCTCATAAAGCTTGGTTTCCAGACCCTTGATTATCTCGGTCGCCAGACTCCACACGCATTCCAGCCTGAACATATCATTCTTAAGATATTATAAAGTTGCAGCTCTACGTAGCCATATTCATCAGGGATCTTCCACTAGACACGGCGATATTGCTGCACTACGTAGCCTATCAAGTTTGGCTATGCACTGGCATCACGAAGGGCAAAACGAAGCCTTCTGTAAATGAAGGAGATGCTTCCTGCACTGGACACATGAGTCATCCCAGCCAATCAGGGATACCAGAGAGAACGGAATTTGACCTCAGCTCTTGCACAGCCCCCAAAAGATGGTCCAAGTCCCACTCCCTTCTATTTTCTGATGAGCCTTTTCACAAGACAGATCCTTCTCTCGCTTTGGCTCAGCACAAGTCCCCAAGTCCCTCGCCACTGGAAGTCCGTCTCACCTGAGAAATTTGCTGTTCCCTTCTCCGTCGTCATCAAAATCAAGCCTGGAGAACACAAGAGCAACAACAACAACAACTGTTATCTCAGTTGCAACAAACCTCCCGCTTGGACTCCCAAGTCCAGCAGCAGGTGAAGAAAATTAAAGCGAAGCAGAGTCTTGAAACTCAAGAGGGCTCCATGGATGTTGAAATTTAGGTGCGGGGTTTACTGTACCTTCTCCCACCTCATCCCAAAACTCTTCGCAGAGGCGGCAAAAGAGGGGCCCTGTACCTGTTCTTGGACTCCAGCTCCCATCAGTCCCAACACCAGCAAGGTCAACAATAAAGGATGATGGGAGTTGTAGTCCAACAGTATCGGGGGCGGGGCACCAAGCTGGAGGCTCATTCCAACAGCTTTGCCCAGCTCCATCAGGCACCTGCTCCTACCCCTGAATTGTGCCAGCACTTGGTCATTATAAGAGCAGATATTTAAGAATTGGTGCCCGAGTTTGATTCCCCCCCCCTCTCCCCTCCCCGTCCCTTTTCCCTTGTGTGCCATGCTTTTTTGTAAGGCTGTGGCAGAGACTGCTTTGTTTTAATCGATAGTGTGTAAGCCACGCTGAGAACCTTTTCGGCTGAAGGGCAAGGTACAATTGCTCCCGATAAATAACAATAAATTCTAAAAACAGGCAGGAAGCCTAAATGCAGCCCTCCCGGCCTCACTATTTGGATGCCGAGACCCTCCTGCAGGCCACGCCTTCCCCCAATAGGCCACACCCCTCATAGTCCTGCTTCGCGCCTTCAATTGTTTCTTCCTGGCTGGGATGTGTCTGCTGAACTGTGATGTCATCTTCTGTTTACATGGAAGGAGGGAGGCGTGTGTGCACATACGAGAAATGTCTGAAGTTGCTGTCCGTAACAATTTTTGTACGGTAAGCCCGCAACTTGCGCAGGGGTTACATTCCAGAGATTGTGCCTGAAGCCAAAAATTACTTAAAAGCCAAAGCACACTGGGTTCAACGGTGGGTGGGATTGCCAAAGTCTTTTTTATCAGATGCCCGCCCACTTTTTATTTTTATTTTTGCCAAGCGTGTGAATGCGCACAAGTTAAATGTGTGCAGGTTGCGGGCCTGCTGTACCAGCGAACATATTTGCAGATGTCAATGTACTTTTGAACTACATTCCTATGGCATCGAGATTAAAGGGCAGGACAGCAAAAGAGGAATTTGTGAGCCTTCATGGTAGCCAAGAAACTTAAAACTTCGAACTTGTAAGGCTCTTACACCGTCTATTACAAAATGGCCTTGAGAACTCACCAGCCCTGGCTACATTTGAACACACTTCTTACAAACGCATCAATCCCGTGGGAATACTTATTTTGGCCCACTTAGAACAATATTTTTATTTAAGATGGATGTACTGATGTTTACTGTATTCTTAATGTAAGCTGATGGTTGTTTTTGCTATTTTAAAGCTCCTCTTCGTTTTTTTGTCTCTTTCTTCTTTGTTAAATCTGCTATTTAAGAATCAGCTTTCTTAAAAAGAGAAACTTCTGGCTTCTGGGATGCATCCGACAGCACAAAGGGAGAGTAGTATTCATGAAGCCACTTGCTTTTGCCTCTGGCCCTGCCCAACATGGGTGCGTGGCCCCCAGAAGGTTACATGCGGCCCTTGGGTTGGAAGGGGGGAGAGCCCCCACCCTGCCGAGCATCCTCATTCCAAGTGACCACCGGAGGCACCCTTACCCCGTCCTCCGCTTGTTTGCTCTCTGGACGATGGTCCCTCCAGAACATGCGTCGGGTCCAGGCGTCCCTGAAGCAGAGCCCAGCAAGGGGACATCCGAGGCCATTTCTGGAAGGGGAGGGGAAAAGACAAGAGGGGAAGTGAGGCATCACCCCGAGAGGGCAGCAGACATCTGCTCCGCTGACAGGCTGGCTTGCCAGGCAAACACCGCATCACCAGAGCTGAGCCTTCTACATACACACACACAGCAGGATGGAGGTACCAGACTTTTCTGGCACATCCCTCTGAAGAAAGCACACTGGAGGCCAGAGAGAAAACATGCACAACTCGAGGGGGAAATGTGTCTGGCTTTTAAGAAGGCGATGTCAGGATCAAAGTCGCGCAACGTTCCCACTTAGTCACAGTCCGGGGTTTGTGCGAATACTGAAAGATTTGGGACAGACAAAAGGAAGGACTTCTTCACACAGTGCAGAATTATGGATTTTGCTCCCACAAAAAGACAACAATGGGTGTCACCTTGGAGGGACTTTATTTATTTAGGGGGAGGGCTGTTTTTATGACACCGTGTGGACCCTGCAAAACAAAACAACCCCAATTTGCATGCATGGTGAGCACTCGTCCCATAAGAAACACCCATCTGGAAGCCCCCAAAGTCTCCTGGCCCCAGAGGGGAGCAGAAAAGCAGAAAAGAAAGTACTTTTTTATGCAGCACAGTGTTAAACTAAAGCAGGGGTAGGCAACCTAAGGCCCATGGGCCACAAGCGGCCCACAGGGGCCGTTTAACCAGCCCACAAGCCATCCCCGAACTGAGCCGCCTGCTTGGTGAGTCCCTGTGTGCTGCACTAAACCGGCACAGAGCAGTATGGAGACTCACTCCTGTGGTGCTAGAAATCACGTCTGTGCATGCTCAGACACCTGAAATTGTGTCTGCACAGACGCCGGAAATCGTGTCTGCGCAGATGCAGGAAATTGTGGCCGCGAAGACGCCAGAAATCACGGAGCGATCTCCACTGGAGTGAACCGGCCCAGGCGAGGTAAACCTTGCCGACCACTGAACTATGGAATTCTCTCCCCATGGGAGACAATGGTGACCACCAACTTGGATGGCTTTAAGAGAGGAATGAGACAAATTCATTAAGGAGAAGGCTAGGCTCTGTCTCCCCAGTTAGAGGCAGCAACACTACTGAAAACCAGTTGCTAGAAACTGCAGGCAGGAGAGTAGTTCTTGTGCTCAGGTCCTGCCTTTGAGCTTCCCAGCATCTGGTTGGCCTCTTCTGGTGTTCCTATGGAACCTCCATGTCCAGAGGCAGTCTACCTCAATCCCTAATTTCTTTGGGGCATTTGGCCACTGTGAGAACAGGACCCAGGACTAGATGGGCCACTGGCCTGATCCAGTAGGCTCTTCTCATATTCTTTTTTGCCCCTCAAATAACAAACCATTGACTCAATTGGGCTGCCACAGATGGAAGAACTCTTGGAGCAATAAAAGCACATCACGGGCACGGCATGTTTTATGCCGCGGCACTCACGGAAAAGAATGAAACAATACCCACAAAGATAATTTAAAATCCTGCTGCAGGCTTCTCTCAGGACTCCGTTCCCTCTGAGGCAGGCCAGATCTAATTAATACCACAAGGCTGTAAAACTCAGAGAACAAGCCATAAACCATCTGAAGTGCTCTTAGGGGCTTCAATCTCCCTGCCTTGCCTATCTGGTTTTCTTTTCTTTTTTTGGCGAAGAGCTAATAAGATCATATTCATGTACAAAGCCTTTAGAGACTGTCCAGAACAGAAAGGCAGTCAGGAAAAGACCAGGAATGACGCAACATCAGTCTGAGTTCTGCTCCTTACAACCCTTTTACGAATTGAAAAAAATAAAATAAAATCAATTTTCTGCCTGCAGCTGACAGTGGAGAAGGAGTCTGCTGAAAAGGAAAGCTTTCCTGGTTGGGGGGGGGGAGGAGGAAGCAGAAGACCAAAAGCCCGCTCAAGGAGGGGAACTCTTAAGAGTGCCAAGAGCGGTCAGGCGACATCCCTCCCCACCATTCCTCTCACAGAGCTCCCTGTGATGAGGGACTGAGTGCTAAACCACTCTGGGAACTGGAGTTAAGAGTCCAAAATATCTGAAGGGCGATGTCCTCTCCTTTCGTTTCTGCCCTGGTGACCCCCCATCTTCCATCCTCCGTAATTGCAGGAGGACCACCATTTTCCAGCAGGCCTATGTCCTTCATCCTACATGTCTATTCTCAGAGAAGACACACCATTGAGACCACCGTCTCCAGCTCCTGAGGAGGCGGCTGGTCCATCTGGGCCAATGCCTCACCAACCTCTGCCAGCTGCCTGCCTTCTTGGTTGCTGCCAGTCCACTGTCTTGTCAGCTTCCTCCTTGGTCTGAGTTGCCCCTTGTAGACAGAACTCAACAGGGGGGAGGGAGGAGACAAAACTAGAATTCGCTCTAGCGCCACCTACTGCTGGTCTCCCAGGCTTACGTCCTACCAATCTCAACAGGCAACACCAGGGGCGGTCCCTGCCTTCAAGCGCTACCTGCCAGCTGAAATTAAACTGCTTCGAGTAATATAAACCGCCTGTTGAACTTTATGCAGGTGCCCTTATGGAAATATTTACTTTCTTTGGTTCAACAAAAGGTTAGCAGGCAACTGGGGCAAGTGGCAAACAAGCAGCTCTCTGGGTCTGAGGACCAGTTCCTGCAGACGCCTGACGTCCCCTTCAAAGTTGCTGTTGCAAAAACCCAATGCTGAACCAAAGGCTCCAACGGACATTTACTTATTACATGTACATCCTTCCTCGAGGTGGCCAACCGGGTTCTCCCCATCTTATCCTCACAACAACCCTGTGAGGTAGGTGAGGCTGGCAGGTCACCCAACAAGCTTAAGAAGAGCTTGCTGGATCCTGCCAATGGCCCCTCGAGCCCAGCATCCTGTTCTCACTGCAGCCACCCAGTCGCCTCTTTTGGGAAACCCGCTTTCAGAAATCGGTTTTCAAAAGCAGAGGCTCAGCACGGCAAGCCATCACGGCTAGAAGCCATTGACAATTTTCTCCACACCTCACTATTATACGTTCAGCACACCGCAGAACACTGCTGGGTATTTTCTGCCTCCTCTTAAGACCCAAATATTTCGGATTAATTCATGCCTCCACCTGCTTAGAAGTCCCATGCGTTTAAATATATCAGAGACGATGAAATAAAGTAGAAACACTCAAGGAAAATCTATCTGTAGTTTTAGATGCACTACATTCGAGATTTTGTGCCAATTAACCCCAACTTCTTCCCCTCACTTCCACTGGCCCCACTCCACTTTGCACCCCTAACAGGAGAAAACACACCACCATTAATTGTTAAACCAAGCCATTTCTTGGGTTGCAGAGCTCCCCCCCCCCCAGTGTGCATGGTCGCCTTCCTGTGTCTCCCTAAATGTCCCCGCTCTTGCATTCCAGAAATCTGCGGCCCAGTCACCCTTGTCATCCACCCACATCCCCAAATCATGCAGCCAAGGGTGTGTTTTTCTATTTGTTTGATCCTGATGTAATCTTAAATTTCATCACATTTTCTTATGTTGTGCATTTAATCAGTCAATACACAGTATCTTTCTTTTCATTTTTAGAGAAAGGCCGTATATTAATCCTTAAATAAAGAAAAGGGCAGTTTCCCTCTGGCAGTGCCCCCTCCCCAAGCCAAGACTCTTTATCCCTTACACACTCCCCAAAAAAATCCTAACTCCAACTAAACCTTTTCCAAAGGGGTACCCAGGTAAAGTATGCGGCAGCAAAAAAAGGGTTGTCATCCCTAAATGCTGATTTTACGATAAATGTGTTATTTCAGGGGAACCCCATTATCCAACTCATTTACATCACTCCCAGCCCTGGGCCACCCCATTCCCCTCTCACCCCACAACTGCCACAGCATCCTCAAGTCACTCTTACCTGTACTTTTCCCAAGCCCCTGCCCCACTGCTAACCCTATGTTCCCCCATGCTATTAAGAACCCTTTGGCCACACCCCCAGTCAAGCCACACTCTCCACCATCCCAAAGAAACTGCAGGGGTGGCCCCCAGATTCACTTCAGGCTAGCTTCCGCTCCCCCAAACCTCTAAGTCTGAGCCTCCCCCCGTATCTCATGATTCCATGTAGCCCCCCACTCCCCGCAATTCACCTACAGTCGTCCTAAATCTATAACCCCTAGCTGCTCACAGACACCCTCATCCTATAACTCCCCATTTTCCCAAACTGCAAGTCTAAGCCCCCAAATCTGTATCTCTGAGCCCCACAGGTTCCCCTTTCCCCTGTACTTCCCCTTTCCACCCCCACCCCCAGTCTCACCCTCCCCTCCCCCAATCCCCCTCATACCCTCTCCCACTAAGACCCCCAACTCATAACTCCCTCCCCCATTCCCCCTCCTCCCCAAAGGAAGAGACCCCCCAAAAAAATCCCATCCCCCTGAGCCCCTCATTAACCCCTTCCATCCCTCTGCCCCTCCCCTCCTGTCACTCCAAGCCCTCCCCCACCTACCTCATGCTGCCCCCTCCCCACAGCTCAACTCCTTCATCCTCCAGTCAGACCCCCCCAAGTCACTCCAGCCCCCCAACCTCTAACCGTGAGCCCCCTCCCACTCTCCCCCCCAACCCGACGCCCAGGCCTCTGCCTCCCCCCAACTCACCCTGGTTGGCAGCGGCTGTTGCCATGGCGACAGGAGGAGAGGGAGGCCGCTCTCCCCTCCCCCCCACTCCTGCCTCAGTTCTCCCCTCTCGCGAAGCGTCAATTCCAAGATGGCGGCCGCTCCAGCTCCGGGCGAGCCCCGCGAGGGGGCGTGGCCGAGGAGGCGGGGAGAAAGGGCTCTTCCATTGGTGCGCGGCCTGCCTAGGGGGCGTGGCCTCCCCTCACCGCCCTCTCCTCCTGCGAAGGCAGATGACGGGGCGGGGGCAGAGAAGGGCGGGGCTAATAGATAGGGGCGGGGCTTGGGGGAAAATAAAAGGCTGGTTCGGAGGGGCTCCCCGCGCGGCGCGTTGTCGGGAAGGGGAATGCGGTGGTGTCAGTGACGTAGTTTAAAGGGGCAGGGCGGGGAAAGGAATCTCGAGTGACCTCACAGAGTGACGTAGCTTCAGCGGGAAAAGGGGGGTTCTGGTGTGACACCATCGGCAGGGCTGGTTTTAATTTAAAAATTAGAAGGAGGGCTGGGGACGGTTTAGTCAGCTTGGCTTTTAATTTTATTTTGTAAAAAGGTCGGTGTTCTAGGTGTGACGTTATGGGCGTGTTTCATTCATTCATTCCAATGATAAGTATTATTTTAAAGCTGTTACTATTAAATAAAGAAGAGAGCGCAAAATATAGTCTGAAGCTCAACATAAAAAAAAACTAAGACCATGGCCACTGGTCCCATCACCTCCTGGCAAATAGAAGGGGAAGAAATGGAGGCAGTGAGAGATTTCACTTTCTTGGGTTCCATGATCACTGCAGATGGTGACAGCAGTCACGAAATTAGAAGACGCCTGCTTCTTGGGAGAAAAGCAATGACAAACCTAGACAGCATCTTAAAAAGCAGAGACATCACCTTGCCGACAAAGGTCCGTATAGTTAAAGCTGTGGTTTTCCCAGTAGTAATGTACGGAAGTGAGAGCTGGACCATCAAGAAGGCTGATCGCCGAAGAATTGATGCTTTTGAATTATGGTGCTGGAGGAGACTCTTGAGAGTCCCATGGACTGCAAGAAGATCAAACCTATCCATCCTTAAAGAAATCAGCCCTGAGTGCTCACTAGAAGGACAGATCCTGAAGTTGAGGCTCCAGTACTTTGGCCACCTCATGAGAAGAGAAGAATCCCTAGAAAAGACCCTGATGTTGGGAAAGATGGAGGGCACAAGGAGAAGGGGACGACAGAGGATGAGATGGCTGGACAGTGTTCTCGAAGCTACTAACATGAGTTTGGCCAAACTGCGAGAGGCAGTGAAGGATAGGCGTGCCTGGCATGCTCTGGTCCATGGGGTCACGAAGAGTCGGACACGACTGAACAACTGAACAACAACAACAACTATTAAATAGTAGTATCTAAAACAGTGAAACTTGCCTATTTTTCTCTCTTAACTGCTGTTCATGGGGTGGGGCTCTTTCCTGGAGACTTGCCATCTTAGCACAGCACAAAAGGAAAACGGACTGGGGTGGGAAGAGGAAGAGGAAAGTGAGCACTGGTCAGCAGCAGACACCAGAGTGTGGCTCCCTTCAGCTCTCCAGTTCTACAGCTGGGCTGATGATACAAGTGCTGCTTGGTGTCCTAACTGCTGGAGGACCCACATTTAAAGCACAGGAGTTCCCCCAAAGAACCCTGGGAGCAGTAGTTTCTTAAAGGTGCTGGGAACTATAGCGCTGTGGGGTAAACTATGGTTCTCAGGATTGTGGGGTGTGTGCTTTAAATGCATGGCGTGTGCAAACTATTTTCGGAGCCTCGTCATTAACCAGCAATGGGGCCTCCCAGTGTTGTTGGACTACAAGTCCCATAATCATTCCTGGCCATAGGCCATGCTGGAGTTGAAGTCTAACCTGTAGGCACTAGCTTGGATGAAATGTACCGGTAGGTGAAATCACACAGAGGTTTCATTCTTTGATCTGTCCTGCTCCTACTGCCAGTCCTTTTCATTATAGCGAGTTCTGGTACACAGGAACAAGCACGACATCTGTGCCAACCTCAAAGGAGTGGTTATCTCAAGGCAGCGTGCTTAGGATAACAACCCTCTGAGTCTTGGTTGCATCAGCAAGTCCTCAGTGCTGCTCCGAATGCACTCTGCACATGTTTAGAGGCAATGTCATTTGAATCAGGGAAGTGGAACTTCAAGGCTGGGCTTTCTCCGCTCTGAGACATTCTCCGCTCTGACACCTTCACCACCTTCCAAGGTTGTGCCTGGCTCCTCATGATACTGACGGAATCATAGAACTGTAGAGTTGGACGGGAACCCAAGGGTCATCTAGACCAACCCCCTGTGATGCAGGACCCTCGAGCAGGGTGGTGGGGCAGGAACTTGGCCTGTTCCTCAGCTGTCCCTTCCGCCCATACAGTGGTACCTTGGTACTCAAACAACTTCGAACCCTAACACTGCGAACCCGGAAGTAAGTGTTCTGGTTTGCGAACTTTTTTTGGAAGCCAAATATGCTCCGTTTTGAGTCTTACGCTTCCGTTTTGAGTGCCACACTTCCGTTTCGAGCGTTACGCTAAGGTCTGTCTGTTTTTGCTATTTATTTTGCGTTTTTGTTTTTGTGACGGTGTGGAACCCAGTTCAGCTACTGATCGATTGTGTGGACTGCAGTACGTTGTTTATTGCTTTCATTTTATGGATCAACGGTCTCGTTAGATAGTAAAATTCATGTTAAATTGCAGTTTTGGGGGTTGTTTTCAAAAGTCTGGAACGGATCAATCCATTTTGCATTACTTTCTATGGGAAAGCGCACCTTGATTTTGGAACGGACTTCCAGAACGGATTAAGTTTGAGAACCAAGGTATACCACACTGTACAGGAAAAGAACCCCCACATGGAAAGATATGCTGGCTGAGTGACTGAGGGTACAATTTAATGGGTGAGGGATCATGTCACTCTCTTTACCGGGAGAGTTTGAAACGTGATGCCACCCCAACTTGATGAAGTATTCATGATACCTTTGGGCTTCAGCAGAGGGGAGCTGGAGCTGCCCGGTGGTTAAGACCAGCTGCGGAAGATAACCAGCGGATTTTTTGCCAACTTACGAGGGACGTCTCTGTGTCGTCAGATTCCAAGCGTACGGTAGGAGCCAATTCCGGATGACTTCGTATCACTTCCGTGTCTCCCCTGCATCTGCAGTGTCTTTTGTCTGATAAACGAACTTACTTTCAGTATGTCATCCTCAGTCCATAGTTGAACTATGGAACTCCTTTCTGCAGGAGGCAGTGATGGAATCCATACAAGGGGAGAGAGAGGGCTCTTACGCTAGAATCCTGCTTGCTGGTTTCTTGCTCAGCCACTCTGAGAACACGATGCTGGACTAGATGGGCCCCAGGCCTGATCCAGCAGCCTCTTCTTAGTGTCTTGTGACCTGAGGCCCTACCTCTACAAATTTCCTTCTTCGGTTCCATATGGGGATGGCTTTGTTTCCTTTCAGTTCAGCAGTGCCAGCGGGGAACCTCAGGCCCATGCGGCCCCCTGGCTTCTCAGTCTGGCCCTTGGGACTCTCCATAGGCCACACCCCTCTGCAAGCCACGCCCCTTGACAGCCCAGCTTAGCAGCCGCCTTAGGTATTTTTTTGATAGGCTGGACTGTATCCCTGAACTAAAATAATACCTGTTGCTTGTCTAGATGGGAGGACAGAGGCAGGTTTGAGTACAGAGGTGAAATTTACATTTGTTGCTCCGCCCCTTTTGGCCTCTGGCCCCACCCACCACTGTCATATGACTCTGCAGGTAGCCTAGAAGTAAATGGTTCCGACCTGCATCGCATCGGAAGGTGTAGGACTCTCCTTCCTTGGGAGGTTTTTAAACAGAGCTTGGGTGGCCATCTGTCAGGAAATTTTTAGCAGCTCCTACACTTTGGAACTTCCTGCCTATTGACATCAGGCAGGTGCGGTCACTGTACTTTTTCTGGCACCTGCTAAAAACATTATTGTTTAGGCAGGCCTACCCAGATGTTGCGAAAGCTGATCTGAGCTTTAATCTGCTTATATTCTATTGTTAACTTTTTGAAGGTCTTAAATAATTTTATTGTTTTGTCTCTGTTCTAAACCACTTGGGGGGTTTGTTTCATTTCTACCATCAAGCGGTGTACAATTTTTAATGAAACTGATTAAAGTATATTTCCTGCATTACAGGGCATTTGGACTAAATGGCCCCTGGTGTTCCTTTGAACCCTTCTGTTCTATGATTCTAAATATAACAATGCAGGGGTTGGGGGTGTCATTTGGCGTTTCAGATGTTGCTGAACTACATATCCCATCCTCCCTGTCTTCTGGCTTGCTAGGGCTCATGGGAGTTGTAGTTCAGCACCATCTGGCTGGCTGGATGTCCCACATGCCTGGAATATGATAGCTCTGTGGGTAGAGACTCTTAATTTCAGGGTCATGGGTTTGAGCCCCACACTTAGCAAAAGACTCCCGCATTGCAAGGGGTTGGAACTCTACAATTCTATGATTCCGCCCCCCCACAAATGTACGACTGGGGGTCTGAACCCAGATGGCCCCACACCATCCTGCCTCTCCCTCCCCACAGGTGAGCAGACATGCTTTGGCCCGGCTGGTGAGAAGCGGTCTGCCACGCCGGACCCATGGAGAATCCCACGCCGGAGACATTCGTGGATGTGGACAAGGGGATCTGCATCGGCTTCCTCTCGCTCATGTGCTTCTTCCTGATGCTCATGATGGTGCGCTGTGCAAAGCTCATCATGGACCCCTACACTGCCATCCCCACCTCGACTTGGGAGGAGGAGCAGCTTGATTGACAGCTCCTGATGGGGACAGACAAGGTGGAGGTGGAAAATGTGGAAGGAAGGAAAGAAGGCAGGTGCTTAAACCAGTGTTTTTCAACCTTTTTTGGGCAAAGGCACACTTGTTTCATGAAAAAAATCACGAGGCACACCACCATTAGAAAATGTTAAAAAATTTAACTCTGTGCCTATATTGACTATATATAAAGTTATTTTCCCACGGCACACCAGGCAACATCTTGCGGCACACTAGTGTGCCACGGAACAGTGGTTGAAAAACACTGGCTTAAACAGTATTTATCCTTACTCTTGGTTCCTCCACTGCTGGACTAGACCATTTGGATTCTTTCCAACTCTATGATCCTTTGATTCTATGGTTCTCATAGTAGTTCTTCCCTGTTCCATGAAGCAGTGGAAAGCTCAGCACAAAATGCATTGTCTGATGTCCGATCCACGCCAGACATTGAAAGCACGACTTTCCCAAAGAATTCTAGGAAACTGCCACTCCTCCTCCTCCTCGCAGAGCTACAATTTCCAGCCCCCTGGACAAACTACAGTTCCCAGAATCCTTTGGGGGAATTCATGGTTGTTGTTGTTGTTGTTTTAAATGTGTGTTGAGTGTACTTTAAATGTACAGTGTGCATCTGCCCTCTGACTGATTTGGTTCCCGGACAGATTCCCAACATGGGTTGCAATCAAATATACAACTGTAAAACAGTATACAGTGGTACCTCGGGTTACAAACGCTTCGGGTTACAAACACTTCGGGTTACAGACTCCGCTAACCTGGAAGTAGTACCTCATGTTGAGAACTTTGCCCCAGGATGAGAACGTAAATCGTGTGCCGGTGGCCCCATTAGCTAAACTGGTACCTCAGGTTAAGAACGGTTTCGGATTAAGAACGGACCTCCGCAATGAATTAAGTTCGTAACCCAAGGTACCACCGTACAATCGTAAAACCTATTTGCAAGAGAGGAAGAGCCATTCCAGGACTGCCCTCCAGGAACCTGCGGGGAATAAAACAGTTCCACTTTCCTGGTTTCAAGGATATGAAAACAATTAAAATCCATTGTGTGTGTAAAACTGTTACAAACTATTCTAAAAGTATAAAAAGTTGAAAAAGTAGTTCTGATACGCATGCAGCCTAGGAGAAAGATTTCTACTTTAAAGTCTTGTTGAAATGTTCGGAAACAGTTTTGGTCCTTTTGAGGATGGTGGTGAGAGCATATGGTAGCCTTTGCTAACCTGGTGAGACTGGGCAAATTCATGAATGATCAGGTTATCAGTGGCTACGAGCCACAAATCCCAGTTGCTAGAAATCACAGGGGGAGAGGATTCTGTTATGCTCAGGTTTCCCAGAGGCATCTGGTTGGCCACTATGAGAACAAGATGCTGGACTAGATTCAGTTCTTCTTATGTTCTTTGGGGGAACCTCCAGGTCCAGAGGCAGTCTATCTAGATTCCTAGATTCTTTGGGACCATATGCTTGCCAAGCAAGTGCTCTGCCTGGAGCGACGGTTCCTGGAATATAAATGAAGATTCCAGTCCTCATGATTCTGAATAAAGGGCTGATTTAATGGGAACACGGAATGCTGCCTTATAGCAAGCCGGACACCCACCGGCACAGCCCTGTTTCCTGGGAGTTGTGGTTCAAAACAGCCATGCTATCTGGGTGGGCTGATGGGAGTTGTAGTACAAAACACCTCGAGGGCACCAGGTTGAAGACTGAGATACAAATTCATGCCGAGCGCAGAGTTCAAGGCCTCCGACACTTTGCTGCAAAAGTGCCAGAAAGAGGTTAGGCTACACGGATTGGGTTTTCTTCCTTTCATGTCAAATGGGGAGCAAGGCAGGGGAACCCTTACTTTTATGCAAAATGTACTCTCATGCTGCGAAAAGTGCAGCAGAATGAATGGAGAGCTTCAGTGGACATGTATTGGTTCTCTCGGAAGAAAATTATTATTTTGACTGCTGGCCATGAAGGGTTTTCATTCATTCAATTTGTATAACGCCCTTCATCTGTAGATTTACAGCTCCCCTCTTGGTGTGAAACTGCTCGCATGTATATCTACCTCCCCCACCCACGGAAAACAAACCTTATTATGCTAATACAAAATTAAATTCCTACCTAAAAAGTCACACTTCTTGACTCTGGAGTGATTTATGTTTTCCTGTTCAATTTCTGCATCTCGAGATACCTGGAGAAAAGGAGGGTGGGGCCGCTTAAATCATCATCATCATCATAACGGGATTGTGTCGATGGGTTTTATTTTTTTTAAATAAAAGTTGCAGAAATCCCAGTTAAGAGTTGAAATGGGGAAAATAGGCCACTGGCCCTTTAAAAGAAATACAACCCCTATGGCGCATGCGCATTTCCGCCTCCTCCTTTCCAATTGAGCTTCCTCCCGATGCAGCTTCCACAAGTGCCTTTACTGCGCCGCGCATGCGCGCTGAGCCCAAACCGCGGCGGGGGGCCTCTTTCCTGAGGCGCATGCGTTGAGAAGCTTCCCGGCAGCTTCCTCGCGATCTCCTCCGGGCAACCGCCTTCCTGCAACGCATGCGCACAGCTGCTGGCAGGCCGCTCCGTGGGTGTGGCTTAAAAGAAATGGCCTGGGGCTTGCGAAGTGGCCCCGCCCCCGGAAGCACGTGGACGGGGCTTCCGGTCCTTCCTAAAGTGCCCTCTCCTAAAGGCTGAGTTGGTTCCAAGGAAAATAATTCTCCCCCCTTTTCTTTGGCCCCCTCAAGGGGGGAGGGGGAGAGGTAGGTATGGGGGAGGACTGGAGCTTTGGGAAGGGGGGGGGCTACAAAGGTGGGGGAGGGGCCTGTCTGTCAGGCAAGGGGAGGCACTTTATTATTTGGGAGGGGGAGTGAGTAGGAAGGGGCTGAATTGGGGGGAGCAGAACTGGGGGGCGGCTGAATGTTAAGACTGGTGTAGGCCTTAAAAGGTGGGTAGGGGGCTGGATTTCGGGTGGGTGCTGCACATTGGGGGGGTGAATTTGGGAGTGGGGGGTCTTGAATGGTGAGACTGGGGCATGCCTTCAAAAGTGAGTGGGACAGAGTGAACTTGGGGTGGGGGGCTACAAATTGTGGAGAGGGCTTGACTGGGGGGGGCTTCTGTTAGAGGTGCAGGTTGTTGGGGAAAGACGTTGGCATGCTCTCAAAAGCAAAAGGGGTTTAGGGAGAGGCCGGATTTGAGAGGGGATGGTCGACTTCTGGGTGGGAGTGGGTGTCTCTCTTGTGTGCGAAAGAGGGGAGCCGAATGAGAGAGGGGTTGAATAGGGGTGCACCTGTCTTAGGGTATTGCAGGGGCAAGGCGGTTGCATCTGTTTAGGTCTAAATGGCATGTGGGAGGGGGTAAGAGTAGGTGGAATTGGGGGTGAGGGAGAAGACCGTAACTCTTAGAGCAGAGGAACTTCCCAGGCAGGAAAGCTTCCTGCATCAGAATGTGAATAGCTGGAAGAGACATGGAGCTTGAATGCGGAGAATACTTGGATCCCTTAGTGGAGGGACAAGAGTGGGAGCTGTTCCAAAGGGATTTGATCCCATAAAGTGAACAGGGGGCTGTGTTTGAGGAATACATGGTGTCTATTAATGTCGTTAATATTTTCCAGGATAAGTGTTTTATGTAGTTCATTGTTTAAAATATTTTCTAGTTTTAAACTTCAGTTATTTAAGAACATAAGAAGGCATTTGACCCATCTAGTCCAGCATCCTGTTCTCACAGTGGCCAACCAGATGCCTGCGGGAAACCAGGAAGCATGTTTCCTCTTCAGTGGTTTCCCGCAAATCGTATTCAGAAGCATTGCTGCCTCCGACTGTGGTGTTAGAGCACAGCCATCATGTCTATTAGCCATCAATAGACCTCTCTTCCTCCATGAATTTGTCCAGTCCTCTTTTTTTAAATCCATCCAGGTTGGTGGGAATTATTATCTCCTGTGAAAAGGAAGGACTTTTTCCACAAAGAGAAACTATGGAATTTGCTTCCACAAGAGGTAGTGATGACTGCCAGCTTGGATGGCTTGAAAAGTGAATTGGACAAATTCGTGGCGAATAAGGTTATCCATGTTGTTGTTGTTGTCGCTTTGAGAACACTGTCCAACCATCTCATCCTCTGTCGTCCCCTTCTCCTTGTGCCCTCCATCTTTCCCAACATCAGGGTCTTTTCTAGGGAGTCTTCTCTTCTCATGAGGTGGCCAAAGTACTGGAGCCTCAACTTCAGGATCTGTCCTTCTAGTGAGCACTCAGGGCTGATTTCTTTGAGAATGGATAGGTTTGATCTTCTTGCAGTCCATGGGACTCTCAAGAGTCTCCTCCAGCACCATAATTCAAAAGCATCAATTCTTCGGCAATCAGCCTTCTTTATGGTACAGCTCTCACTTCCGTACATTACTACTGGGAACACCATAGCTTTAACTATACGGACCTTTGTCGGCAAGGTGATGTCTTTGCTTTTTAAGATGTTTTTTAAGTTATCCATAGCTGCTAGCTACAGCAGCTGTGCTCTCACTTCACTGTCGGAGGCAGTATGCGTCTGAATACCAGTGATTGGGAATTGCAAGTGGGGAGAGTGTTCTTGTCCTTAGGCTCTGCTTGCTGGGTTCCCAGAGACATTAAGTTGGCTGCTGTGAGAATAGGATGCTGGACTTGATGGGGTTTTGGCCTGATCTAGCAGCCTAGCTCTTCTGACATTCTCATTGGCTGATTGGGTCAGGAGAGGAGATATAACATGCACACACAGAAGCTGCACATAGCCTGATGCCAGCAGGTGGAGTTATAGTTGTTTGGTTTGTGATGGCTTTTCATACCATTTGAAATAAGCCGATGGGATTCCATTTGGCTTGGTTTCATTGTGTATGGCTGGTTTATAGTATATAAACCTACAGTATATGAGTTTATTAAATATAAACATACATGCTTTCCTCTTCAGATGGTTGGCAGTGTTTTAAATTGAATGCTTCTGGGAACAATGTAGGGAAGGCACCTAAAGAGGAGGGGGAGGGCTGAACAATGTTTTGGGTGCCCACGTTTGAACTCTTCCTTCTTTTGAACAACCTCAGTTTCTGCCATGATGGCAGAGTCCCCAGAGATGGAGCTGCAGCGAGAGGTGTTGGAGGAGCTAGGGATCTCCTTGGAGGATCTCAAGCAGCTGATTGACGAGGAGCTGGAGAAGTCGGAGCGCATAGCGCAGCGGAAGAAGCAACTGGAGGAATTGTCGGAGTGCTTGAAGCAGAAGGAGGATGAAGTGGCCCGTGTGGACGTTCTCCTTGACAATGCTGTGAAGTAAGTTGCAAGCCGGGGTGTGGAGGCATGAAAGCGTCCCCCTGTTTTAGGTTTGGTTCGATTGCTATAAAATGCTTGCATTTCCTGTGTAAAGCTTCTGCCGGTGAATACTTGACCCTCCTGTGCAGGACAGTCTGAAGCAGGAGTGGCAAACCTCTGGCCCTCCAGATGTTGCTCAGTTGCAGCTCCCAGCATTCCTGACGTTTGGCCATGCTGAGGGGAGCTGGAGTCCCATTTTCTCCCCCCATTTTATGCTCATTGTTTTCTTGAGTTTTTGTTTCCTCCCTGTACTTTGCTCTGTTGCCAAGGTTTTCTTCACTTAGTTTTCAGGCAAGGGTGTTGTTTTGTTAGATGCTCATTAGCTCAGTTGGCTAGAGCACGGTGATGAGAACGCCAAGGTTGCAGGCTTGTTCTCCGTAACGGACAGCTGCATATTCCTGCATTGCAGGGTTTTGGATCAGATGATCGCCAGGTCCCTTCCACCTCTATGATTCTGTGATGCCTTTTTTATCATATTTGGAGTACTAGTTTTAAGTGTGTGGCAGGATGCCTTGAGGGTATCTTGGTTTGGAGTAAAGGGGGGGGGGTCAGAAAACCTCCACAAACCTAAAACATTTCTGAGAGAAGGCTTTGTGTTTCCTTGACAAGCTGGTTCTCCCATAATAGCATATTTGTTTGTTTACTGAATTTATATCTCACCTTGAGGTGGTGTACATAGTTTCCCCCCCCCCCCATCTCATTGAATCCCCTCAACAACCCTGTACGGTAGGTTAGGCTGAGAGGCAGTGACTCACCCCAGATCACACCCAGTGAGCTTCATGGCTGAGGATTCGAACCCTCGTCTTCCAGACTATAGTCTGACACTCTACCACACTGATTTCGCTCCTTCTCTCCCTGCCTCCCTCTCTCTGCTTGCTACCCCAACAGGGCTGTGGATGAATGTGAAGTTCTAGTCAAGGACATATATGCCAACCTGGGCCTGGAGTACCTGGAGACTGACTCGGAGGAAGAGGATGCTGCATCCAAGCCCATGGAAGTGATCGAGATACCTGATGAGGACGACGACGACGTCATGAGCATCGATTCAGGTTAGGCGCCTGGTGGAGTCAAGCAAGAAAGACCAGGTGTCGGGGATCTTTGGTCCTCCAACTGTTGCTGAAGTACTGACTCTCATTAGCCCTAGCTATGCTTGGAAGGCTAAGGACGATGGGAGTTGTAGTTCGGCAGCATCTGGAGGGCCCAAGGTTCCTGAGGCTCTGAGATGTCTTCTGAGCTTTGTATGCATAGAGGGAAGTGAGGGGCAGGTGGAGCTTGCCAACCTGGGAAGGTAGCCCATCTAGGAGAAGGAAAACTCTGACCCTAAGCCTCCGCTATATTGCAGGATAACTTTGGGAGAAGAAAAGACTAAGGAGTAAACCCTACACAAGTCCAGAGACGATAGGATGGCGCCTTGTACGCCTCCTTCTGGCAACTCCTGCAGCCAAGCTGGTGCCAAACGTATTGCTCTGCTTTCCTTTGGGCCACATCAGCGAGGCTGAGAAGTGGGGGGAGGGGGGCTTGTCGTCTGAGCAGCCCAGGACCTCCAGAGACATTGCCCAGGCTTATGCCCCAGGTCTTAGGTGCTGCTAATGCAGTGGTTTGAGAGGTACACTCCACTGTCTCTTGAGACAGATGGAAGCCAACAATATATGCATAGATAAATTATTCTATTCTAATTATTATTCTATTCTAAACAAAGCATTTTTAGTTCACTATTCAGCCGTAAAAGGCTCCCAGAACAGCTTGCAACAATTGGCAAAAAGACATCCCCTGCCCCCAAGGCTTACAATGTAAATAACACAGCACTAAAGGAAAACGGAATGGGGAGGGTAGAGGATGTATATAGAAACATCGGGTGCGTATTCCCCCTCACGCACAATTATTGATTATAACTCATCTGAAATGGATGGCAGGCTTATAGATACTTCCTAGAAGTAAGGGTATTTTTACATCTAAACTTTTTTTATTTACAGCAGATGCAAGTAACAAAATGGCGAAGGATCAGAAGTTGGTGAGTTTTTTGGGTGGTGGGAAATCACTTGAGTATCAAGATCTTATAGATAAATGTTTTCCCTGCATCCTGCCCTCCTTCAGCAGGTGCCCTCAGGGCCTGGAGCGCCAATCCTGGGAACTGAAGGTTTCAGCACCTCTTTGTTCAAGGGAGAGGCATGTGCATTCACAAAAGGGGAGGTGTCTGGGTCTGGTGACCGGCTGAACCTTTCTGTGCTGATTTCCACCAACCTTCACTCCTTGCCACTGGGTGCTTTTCTGTTTGCTGTTTTAGAGCGGAGAGAATTAGCTGGCTGGGTGGGGAAATGTGCCAGGGGAAGGGGGTCACCTTGAACACGGGCAGCAAACTTGGATTGAGAACCGGTTGGTTGCTGCCGAGTCCGTAACTATGCCTCATTTCAAGGGCATTGCTGGCTCAGTTGATTAGAGCAGGATGCTGATAAAGCCAAGGTTGCAGGTTTGGTCCTTGTAGGAGATAGCTGTGTATTCCTGCATCGCAGAGGGTTGGATTAGATCAGAACTTTCCAAACTTTTCAAGTAGGTGGCACACTTTCTGGACATGCATCATTGCGCGACACAGTGATTCAGTTTTGCATCGTTAAGACATCTTAATGCAGCCCTGTTTAGGGACGCTTTTAATGTCTGATGAATTATTGTATTTTGATGTTGTGTTGGAAGCCGCCCAGAGTGGCTGGGTATAAATAATAATAATAATAATAATAATTATTATTATTATCATCATCATCATCATCATCATCATCATTACACAATGCAGTGATTCAGTTTTGCATCATTTCACGACGCGGTAATTCAGTTTTGCATCATTTTGCATACTAGCAAACCGGAAGTTAAACCAAGACTTTCCAGCCCCAGGAGAAGTGCAGGGAACGTTTGTCTGACACACATACACACTGCAGCCAACACACTTAACGTGTCGCGACACACAGTTTGGAAAGCTGTGGGTGGACCAGATGAAGCTCTGGCTCCCCTACCAGCTACACAATTCTATGTTTCTACGACTCCCAAGAGCACCATCTGCCTCAGCTCTGCTAGTCCAAAAAGGGCCCTCCTGTTCTCTCTCTATGGCCAACCAGCCAGATGGCATGGTGGGCCGTGAGAAGCTCACCTCTTGGTGTTCCGAGTTCGAGTCCTGTGCTCGTTTTGTTCTCTCCGGGGAAAATTAAAAAAGGAGGTACTTAAGAGATGCCTGTCCCTTCTGTCTGCAGCTTCGGGAAGCCATGGCTGCCATGAGGAAGTCTGCGCAGGATGTTCAGAAATTCATGGACGCTGTGAACAAAAAGGACGGCCTGGATTCCTACAGGGGTAGTTGTGCGCGAAAAATATCAGTGGTCCAGTATGTGAGCTGGCTTCAGCCTTGCAGCCTGCCTGCTAACATTTTTCAGGGCTACATTTTTATCTGTGTACACTGAGGTGGTTAACATGGTCAGTCCTCTGGAGTCCACTTGCCAGTGTGCGTGTGGCTAAAGGGAACCTTGCAATTGGTTTGCATCCGTGGCATATACTGGCCAGAAGATTTGATTCAGATCCTGATTTGGCTTGTGTTTTTTTTTGGTGGGGGAGGCCTCCTCAGTGTGGGGCACTTTGTAGGCTGCAGGGTTATTATTATACCCTATACCCGGGGGTCTCAGGGCAGTTCACAGAATAAAATCAATATATAAAACCACACAATATAATGCAGCTCTGGTTACGATTGGTGACATGAATCCAAATTCACGAGGAATGTTGCACAGAAGAACTGCCAATCTGGGTATAAAACAGTGGTATTTTTTTTAGTAAACAATAATGGGGTACAACCAGAAATGCTCAAGCAGTTTATTGTCAAGTTCCTGGCAGTAACTTCTCTCTCTCTCTCAATCTGTCTTCAACTTCCTTATCTTTGGCCAGAATTGGAGCAAGGTCATCTCTCCAGAGAGCGTTGAATCCTGCCAAATTTCAGAAGGATAGCTGCAGAGACAAGGGTAGACATGATAGTTTTGGGATGAATGAAGAAGCAATCACTTAATCTTCCCTGGTGTTCTGTGGGCAGTTCTGTGGGCATGAGAGAGGTGCTCCTGGGTGAGGACCTGCAAAATTGCAAATACAGTCCTACCTTGGATCACTAAAGCCTTGCGAGTCAAACGTTTTGGCTGCCGAACGCTGCAAACCCAGAAGTGAGTGTTCCGGTTTGCTAACGTTCTTTGGAACCTCAATGTCCGACGCAGCTTCCGATTGGCTGCAGGAGCTTCCTGCAGCCAATCGGAAGCCACACCTTGGTTTCCAAATGTTTTGGAAGTCGAACAGACTTCCGGAAGAGATTCCGCTCGACTTCTGAGGTACCACTGTAGATCCAGAGTCTTTTTGACCCTGACCTGCACTGTCACAGAGCAGACCTCCAGGTCGCTCTGCAGAGCATCCCATAATGACAGCAGTTGCTGATGTGGGTCTAAAGGAAATGGTTCTCAAGTATCCCCTCCCCCCGCCGCCTGTTGCAGGATCCCAGCAGGTGAGTCCTGACTGCGAGCTCACCCACGACGGAGACCTGTCGGTCGGAGACCGCGTCCTGGGGAAGAAGCGGACAAAGACCTGGCACAAGGGCACCCTGATCGCCATCCAGACTGTGGGTGAGTGCGGCAGCCTGCTGGCCAAAGGATCGTTTTATTTACTTAGAAAATTTGCTCAAGTGCACTCGCCACTAAGTGATGTGCGAGGAGTGCTGTGGAAACAGAAATTGGTAACACCAGAATTCAGTTAAAATGTTTCCTGGGATATATTGGGAAGGTCTTCAGTAGGCGCCGAAAGTTCAACAGGGAGAGTGGGCCCGTCTGATCTCAGCTGGAATATATAACTACAGGGGAAGGGGGCAGGTGTTGGGGAGGCTTGCCTGAGACGGTGTTTGGGGGCATTGCCGATCCAGTGACTGTCGGGTCTGCAGAAGCTCCTCTCTCTTCAAAACACAGGGCGAAACAGCATTTGGAGAGGAGGTTCTGAAAACCGTTGAGGTGGCAAAAAAAGGGGGGCCAGATGATTGACAGGTGGGTGGCTGCCCAGCTGTCAGGATTGGCCCAGGATTGGCAGAACAGGCACTGCTACGGATACCACATAATGCCCGTTCTGCATTTGTAACATCTTGATGTTTTAGGGCAGCAGCAACTGCACTTTGGAACTCCCCGCCTTTTGATACTTTCTCTCTACTCTCTTCAGCAAGCATCCTAGTTTAGACAAGCCTACCCAGAAGTTTAGAAACCTGATGCACATTTTAACCTGTTTTTAGTCTTTTTGAAAGTCTTGAATTATCGCTGTCAACTTTTCTTATTGCTAATCCCATACCATCTTTTTTTTGTGAACGGTTTTGAGGTTGCATTTTAAAAAAGCTGAGTGCTGTGTGTATTTTTTGAAATAAGGAAAGAAGTGAGGGGTTTGCGGGGAAGAGAGCCAACTGGGGGTCTGTCTACTTGAATAGCAAAGGCCATCACCTTTTTAATCTTCTACCCTCGTATTGAAGTATAACCAGCCGTACCAACAGGCTAAAAAATAGCTTCTATCCATGGGCTGTTAGGCTGTTGAACGAAAAATAACATAGTGAAATTGACTTGCGAGGTGGTGTGTTGTTTGATAAGAGATTGAGTGTTGGGGGGGGAGGCTCGTTTAATTTCATTGTACACAGATTGTACGATGACAATTGTCATCCTGCACCCCACGATAACTGCCACTTCACTTTTAATAGGCTAAGGACTTTAGTACCGGTCTCGGTGTAAGACACCATAATCACACTCTTCCCCCCCCCAAAAAAAAGCTTAGGTTAGAAAGGGGAACCCTATTTGTAATGACCGGCTGGAATGGAAAAAAAGTTGAGAGCGGGGGTCGCCCCATTTTTCAGCCACCCCCCCTCCCCTTTCGCCCTCTCCCAGGCCCTGGGAAGAAGTACAAGGTGAAGTTTGACAACAAAGGGAAGAGCCTCCTCTCGGGGAACCACATTGCCTACGACTACCATCCTTCGGCCGACAAGCTCCATGTCGGGAGCCGGGTGGTGGCTAAGTACAAGGACGGCAACCAGATGTGGCTCTACGCCGGGATCGTGGCCGAGACGCCCAACGTCAAGAACAAGATGAGGTCAGAGGGGTGGGCGGGTCAGAGCGGGTTAACTTTCCCTTTTTATTGTAAAGAAACCATTGCAGTTCTTTCCTGGACAGTTAACACATGAATGTGCATCATTGCCTCCGATATATTCATTTAGAGAAGCAGGACCAAAGCGGGAGACAGGCTAGCAACAGCGGAGAACTTTTCCCTTTAAGCCCAAGGGCCACATTCCCTTCCGGGCAGTTTTGTGGGGGCCGCATGCCAGGGCGTTGGGAGGGGCCAGAGGCAACTGCAGAAAACATCTTTGTTCAGGCCAGCTTCTCCAGACACGTAAAAGTTCTGGGTTGGTTTTTTTAAGTTTGCTGTTGAATGTTTCAGCAACCTGCTCTTAACTGAATTTTTATTGTTGATTTTTAATCCCCTATTTTGCCTTATTTTTGCGTTAAAAAACAGCTCTGAGGTTTCATTACAGTCAAGTGGGATGTAGATTTTCATTAGTGGGCAGAGCAATGTAAATAAGTGGGCGGAGCAATGTATGTGCGATTTTACCTTTTTTGCACAGTAGACTAGTTCCTACACTTTGGAACTCCCTGCCTATTGTGCTCCTTTTCAGCGCCTGCTAAAAACGTGTTTGTTCAGACAAGCCTGCCCTGATGTTTAGAAAGTGTGATGCAAGTTTTAACCCGTTTTCAGTCTTAAATGATTGCTGCTAATTTTCCTTACGGGAATTTTTTTATTGTTTTTATCTCTTTTGTAAACCACTTTGAGATTCGTTTGATTTTTACAGTCGAGCAGTCTAAAAATATATATGAAATAAATAGATAATACAGTCGTACCTTGGTTCCCGAATGGAATCCGTTCGACTTCCAAAAATGTTCGAAAACCAAGGCGCAGCTTCATATCAGCTACAGGAAGCTCCTGCAGCCAATCGGAAGTTGCGTTGGACGTCCGGGTTCCAAAGAATGTTCGCAAACCGGAACACTCATTTCCAGGTTTGCGGCATTCGGGAGCCAAAATGTCCGAGTCACAAGGTGTTTGAAAATCAAGGTACGACTGTACACTCACACACCCTCTAGCCTGCATCCAGAGAAGCGAGTGACACAGAGTTCAAGTGACACATTTCCAGCCAGGCAGAATTACTTGGAGAGAGGAATCAGGCCTAGGGAGATTCTGCAAGGAACAGAGAAAGAAGCTAAGCTAGGGTTGGGCTAGGCGTTAATGTGCAATTAGGGACCCCTGTCACTCACCCTAACCTTGTGAAGTGGGCAGAAGTTCACTCTGGATTGCCAGGGGTAGATCTCCCAGGTGGTTTGTCTTAATTTGCGTAGCAATATGGGTTGGGGTTTGTTGGTATGGAAGGATTTGCGAGTACCCTATTCCCCTAACACTTATTTCTTTCCAAAAATGCATTTATTGCTTTACCGTAAACCAAAAAAACAACAGCAGCAGCAGCAACAAAATACCTGGAAGTGGTTTGCAAAAAAGAATAAAACAATGAAATGACCAGTAAGAGAAAAATGGTTAAAGGCAACTATATAAAGCATTAAAGGAAAGAGATTGAGCTAGAATCCTTGGGATTGAGTCCTGCCATTTAACTGTGCGCTGCCTCCCTCCCTCCCTCCCTCCCAGGTTCCTCATCTTCTTCGATGATGGTTACGCCTCCTACGTCGTCCAGCCAGAGCTCTACCTGATCTGCCGGCCTCGTGAGTTTTTGTGTTACAGTCCGATTTTTCATTTATCCAAACGGTGTCTCTTCTGCCCTCTGAGGGTGTGAGGCTTTTCTCTTCTTCTTACAAAAACTGTGTGTGCAGAGGGAGATGGCATTTAACTGAAACAGCAGCTTTACAATAAGGCGGGCACCCCCAAACTCGGCCCTCCAGATGTTTTGGGACTACAATTCCCATCATTCCTGTCCCCTGGTCCTGTTAGCTAGGGATGATGGGAGTTGTAGTCCCAAAACATCTAGAGGGCCAAGTTTGGGGGTGCCTGCAATAAGGGAAAGACGTTAGCAGCTTTGCATCCCTTGGATAACTCAAAGCGACTTACAACTGTTTAAGCAAAAAAAAACAAGCACATATGCTAAAACCAGCATTATTTTATACACACAAACACCCACCCACCCACACACACACACAAACACCCACCCACCCATACAGTGCTTTTTTCTGGGGGGGTGCAGGGGGACGGATACCCCTAAACATTTTGTGAATCTTAAGTTTGGCCTTATTGAGAGGCAGTATTTCAATATGCATAGGAAAATGAGAGTACCCCTAAACATTTTTTTAAGAAAAAAGCACTGCACCCATATATATACACACACACACACACACACACACACCACAGTGGTACCTCAGTTGTGGAACGTAATCTGTTGCGGAAGTCCGTTGACTTCTGAAACATTCGACAACTGAGGTGCAAAGGACGGTCGGCAATTTCAGTTGAGAAAATTGAAAAACACGTAGCCAAAGCATTTACTTCTGGGTTTTCGGCATTCGAAAACCAAAATGTTCAACTTCCAAGACGCTCGAAAACCAAATTACCACTATTATCTCTCTTTCTATCTATCCATCTAAACATCCAAATTACACAACAAGGCCACAGATCAGGGTATCCGGCTCTTTTTGTAGTACAAGTCCCATCATTCCCAGCAGGACCACCGGTCAGTGATAATGGGAATTGTAGTCCAAAAAGATCTGTGGACCTAAGTTTGGGAAACCTTGCCATATAGATAATTAAAAGCCAAAGGCCTGATGAAAAAGGATTTCTTTTTGCCTGGCACCTAAAGACATGCAATGATGGTGCCAGGCAAGAGCCTCCCTGGGGAAAGCAGTTTATAAGTTGCTTTGTGTTGATGATAAAGCTGGAAAGGCGAGAGAAGTATTTTGAGAAGTGTTCGGTGTGGGGAAAATTCCTTTTAAAAAAAAAATTCCTTCCTTTAAAAAAAAAAGCGATCCGTTGTGTTTTCTTTCCGTCAGTCAAGAAGTCGTGGGAGGACATAGAAGACATCTCGTGCCGGGATTTCATTGAGGAGTACATCACGGCGTACCCGAACCGGCCGATGGTCTTGCTCAAGAGCGGCCAGCTGATCAAAACCGAGTGGGAGGGGACCTGGTGGAAGTCCCGCGTGGAGGAGGTGGACGGGAGCCTGGTGAAAATCCTCTTCCTGGTAGGATCCGCTAAGGTAGCGCTCACCCTTCCTTGCCTTCTTTGGATTACCGTATTTTTCGCTCCATAAGGCGCACTTTTCCCTTCCTAAAAAGGAAGGGGAAATGTTAGTGCGTCTTATGGAGCGAATGCTTAGCTCCCGCTGCCTCCCACCCCACCCCCGCGCGTTTGGCGGGAGGTGGGGGGGGCGGCAGCAGAGACATTGCTGGATCCTCCCCCCCGCACCTCCATTCTGCGAACGGAGGCTGTGGGAGGATCCAGCAACATCCGCTTCGCTCCCCGCTGCCTCCCCCCACCCCCCGCTGAGTTCAGCAGGAGGTGGCAGGGCGCGGAGTGGTGGAGAAAGCAGCATCCCCGCTATTTCCTCCACCACCTCCCCGCCACCGATTGGTGCCGGGCGCGGGGTGGTGGAGAAAGCAACGGGGATGCTGCTGCTTTGGGGATCGGCGATGGGGCGCAGGGTAGAGAAAGCAGCATCCCCGCTGCTTTCTCCACCCCTCGCCCTGTGTGCCGATCCCAAAAGCAGGCTTTTGGGATCGGCGGCAGGGCGCAGGGTAAAGAAAGCAGCATCCCTGCTGCTTTCTCCACCACCCCGCGCCCTGCCGCCGATCCCAAAAGCAGCAGCATCCCCGTTGCTTTCTCCACCACCCCGCGCCCGGCACCAGGCTTTTGGGATCGGCGGCTGGGCGCGGGGTGGTGGAGAAAGCAGCGGGGATGCTGCTTTCTCCACCACCCCACGCCCTGTGCTCATCCCGCTTGCTTTGAAGGGAGCTGGGGACAGGGGTGAACGCTCACCCCTCATCCCCAGCTCCCTTAAAAGCGAATGGGGATTAGCCCTCGGAAGGGTTGCGTGGGCCCCTTCAGAGCAGCTCATCCCCGCTTTTTTTAAAGGGAGCCGGGGAGAAGGGGTGAGCCTCCTTTACTCCCCTTCGCAGCCTTTTAGAGTAGGAAAACCAGAAAAAATATTTCCCCCTGGTTTTCCCCCTTTAAAAATGAGGTGCGTCTCATGGTCCGGAGCATCTTTTGGACCGAAAAATACGGTATCTCTCTGTCGGAATGCAACCGGGGTCCACTGCTACAGGACAGGGGGTGAACAGCAGTAGGAGCCCAGCGGTTGCAAGAGATAAGTACTGAACTGCTGGGCCTCTGGTGTGTGTGTGTGTGTGTGTGTGCATGCGCGTGTGCGTACAAACTCCCCCTACAGGACAGTAGGATGTAGTGCACCAGAAACCCAGTGTGACCAAGAGATGGGTGCTGGGGCGCGTGTTTGTGTACATACTTCCCCCTACAGGTCAGGAGGGTACATAGCACAGGAAGTCCAGTGTGACCAAAAGGTTAGTGCTGTACCACTGGACTTCTGGTGTGTGTGTGTTGACACAATCCCCCTGCGGGACAGGAGGGTGTACAGCACCAGAAGCCCAGCGTGACCAAGAGTGCTAAAGTTGTATGTGCACATGAATCCCCTGACGGAACTGAGCCGCGGTGCCTTTTCCCTCTCCCTGCACGGCCAGGACGACAAGCGCTGTGAATGGATCTACCGGGGATCCACCCGCCTGGAGCCGATGTTCAGCATGAAGACCTCCAACGCTTCCACCCTGGAGAAAAAGCTAGGAGGGCAAATGAGGACCCGCCCGAACGTCGGTAAAGCCAGCAGCCTCTTGTCTTTCTGAGCGCCATTCTGAGAATTGCCCGTGGCCCCCATTGTCGGGAATGAGGAGGGGAAGATAACACAAGGGGAAGGGTGTCCTTTTAAGTTTGTTAAATTTGTGTATCCCCTTCCCCGAAGCGATTTGCAACCAAGCGAGGAAAATAATACCACAAACACGTAGCCACATTTTAGTACACAGCTGTGTGAAATCGACTTGCCCGCCTCTGTCTCCAAGCTCCTCTCCCGTCCTAAATCCCTTCTCTCTCTCTCTCTCTCTCTCTCTCCCGCCAGGGGCTGTCCGGAGCAAAGGGCCGGTCGTCCAGTACACACACGACTTAACGGGGACCAGCTCACAGTTCAAGCCCGTGGAACCTCCTCCGCCAATGCCTGTCGTGATTTCCCAGCCGGTTTCGCCCCAGTTCATTGACGTGGAGTAAGTTGCCGAGGATCGCTCCCCAATGGGGAGCCTGGGAGGGTTACCGCTTGTTCCGTTCGCCGGTGGGCAAAGTGGCGTCGCTCCAAGGTCTGCAGAGGCCGGCAGTCTTGGGTTTGGTGCGTCCAGCTAAAAGGCTAAAGTCACGAATGATGAGGGAAGTCTTTCCACTTTAGACCCCCGGGGAGCCACCACTCCTTGGAACGGATGGCGCTGGGCTTCCCCTGCAGCCCTGCCTGGACTCCAAATCCCATCATCCACAACAACTGCTCGCACTTGCTGGGAATGATGGGAGTTGGACTCCTAGGACAGAAGCAATTTCCTGGTGTACTCCAGCAGCCATTTCTCCTTCCTTCCTTTGTTTTGTACTGAATCTCTCGCCCTCCTTTCGGCGCAGAAGCCTCGAGAGCCAGCTTGCTCAGGCCAAGAAGCAGCAGGTGGCGAAGAAGAGCACTTCATTCTTGCGTCCCGGTTCGGTGGGGTCAGGGCCACCCTCCCCGACCTCCCCCATCCTGAGCGAAACGCCTCCCGTGGGCAAGGCGGGTGTGGCCCAGCAGTTCCGGTGAGTGTCAGAGTTCTGAGAGCACACCCAGCGGGGAACGTAAATAGCCATATCGCCCTCCCTTGCTGGTCTTGCCTGCTCCGTGGCAACTCTGCCAGCCTCTGTGCACTGGGCGGGTGGGGCACGAGGAACAGGAAGGTCTGAAGCTGGAAGCCTACTCTTTATTACTCGCTCGTCGACCTACGTGTGCCCTGTCTCTTGCCCGTTCTGCTGGCCTGCTCACTGGTGCCACTGGCCTGCTTGCTCTGGTCAGCTGCGTAGGTCCTGCGAACTGCGATGATTTCCCCCCTTATTTCTTGTGTGTGTATGTGTGTGTATCACTCTAGAGAGGTTCTGCTCCCCCGCCCTTCTATCAAGAGGGCTTTTGACATTTGGAGGTGTTTAGTGCATGGGGGGGGGGGAGATGAGGTGCACCAGCAGTCTTGACTCCAAACCAGCCGTTCCCAAACTTCGCTGCCCACCCCACTTTGAGCTCCATAAATTCACCCCCAGTGCCTCCTACCCTGTATAAAAAGCCATAACAGTCGTACCTCGGCTCCCAAACACATTGGGAGTCAAACGTTCCGGCTCCCGAATGATCGAAAACAGGGAGTGAGTGTTCCAGTTTCCGAACTTTTTTTTGGAAGCCGAATGTCAGGCGCGGCTTCTGCTATTGTTTCCACCGCACCTGCGCAATCGGAAACCGATCGGAAGCCACGCCTTGGTTTCCAAATGTTTCAGAAGTAGAGCAGATATCCAGAATGGATTCCATTCGACTTCCGAGGTACAACTGTATTAAGATTAGAAGTTTGCAACACCCACTACGGAAGATAATAATAATGTTCAAAATGGCAACAATTAATTGCACATTTATTCAGAATCCAGTTAAAACGATTTAGTTTGATTAATCCGAGGAAACGGATTACCGTATTTTTCGGGCCATAAGACGCACCGGACTATATTTTTCAAAAGGGGAAAACAAGAAAAAAAACTGCCACAAACCTGGCGGTGGCGGCTGCAGGGAAGGAGAAAGCAGCTTTTGGGCTGCACCTTCCTCCTCCACAGCCACCGCCACAAACGGCAAAGGGGTGGTGGGGGGGAACGTTCCTCCTTCCTCCCCCGCCCCATTACCGCTGGCTTTAAAGTCAGCTGGGGAGAAGGGGAGGGCGCTCTGGTCCGTCCCTTCTCCCCAGCTGGCTTTAAAGCAAGGGGGGAGAACCGCTAGCGCCGCGCACAGTGTCAGGGCGGCTCTCCCCTTCCAGGCTGCTAGATCCTGCCCCCCCCCTGCCTCTTGCCGCGTTCACATGCCCCCTCGGGGGGGCAGAACTGCCCACTTTGGGAATTCCTGACCTATACAAGGCAGGTTGCTTATTCTGTGCACCTTGAAGAGCCTGGAACCTCGGGTTGCCATATGTCTGGAATTTCCCAGACATACCTGGAATATAGCCGTCGGAGACAGCGTCCGGGTGGAAATTGCTGAAACGTCTGGGAAAATCCGGATGCATGGCAACCCATGTTGGAAGTGTAGAATTTCTCGATTTTGCAGTAAAGCTGAACAGCTTCTGGCCAATCCTACTGGAACCTCAACTTGCATCATAAGAAATACACTGTGAGAACAAAACAAAATAAAATAAAAAATTCTTTCCAGTAGCACCTTAGAGACCAACTAAGTTTGTTCTTGGTATGAGCTTTCGTGTGCATGCACGCTTCAAAGCTCATACCAAGAACAAACTTAGTTGGTCTCTAAGGTGCTACTGGAAAGAATTTTTTATTTTATTTTGTTTTGTTTTGACTATGGTAGACCAACACGGCTACCTACCTGTAACTGTGAGAACAGAATGCTGGACTAGATGGGCTTTTTGTACAAACAAAGGATGCGGGTGGCGCTGTGGTCTAAACCACTGAGCCTCTTGGGCTTGCTGATCAGAAGGGTGGTGGTTCGAATCCCCATGGCGGGGTGAGCTCCCGGTGCTCTGTCCCAGCTCCTGCCAACCTAGCAGTTTGAAAGCACACCAGCGCAAGTAGATAAATAGGTACTGCTGCGGCGGGAAGGCAGACGGCTTTTCCGTGCGCTCTGGTTTCCGTCACGATGGTCTGTTGTGCCAGAAGCGGTTTAGTCCTGCTGGCCACATGACCCGGGGAAGCTGTCTGTGGACAAACGTCAGCTCCCTTGGCCTGAAAGCGAAATGAGCGCCGCAACCCCATAGTTGCCTTCGACTGGACTTAACTGCCCGGGGTCATTTACCTTTACCCTTTTTGTGTAAACAGCAGAAAAGAAGAGCAGCAAAAGGAGCAGCTCTGCTTTATGCAGGCCAACGGCAGCTTAAAAGTGGGGGGCATCAGTGGTATCCTGCGAGTGAGGGCGGCGGGGGGGGGAGATTCTGCTCCAGCTGCACCCGTTGTGCTCCCCACCAGCCTCACCCCAACCCCAATTCTCTCCCCGGAAGGTTCTCGGGTGCCCAGCCCTCCACCAGCCCCACCCCGCAGTTCTACGGCATGATGGACCGGGTGCCCAGCGACCCCACCTACCGGGCGCCTGTGGAGAAGCTCTTCTACCTGCCCCACGTCTGCAACTACACCTGCCTCTCCCGGATGCGGCCCTTCCAGACCGACCAGCACCGCAGCCGGAACCCCCTCCTCGTCCCGCTGCTGTACGACTTCCGCCGCATGACGGCCCGCCGGCGGATCAACCGCAAGACGGGCTTCCACGTCATCTACAAGACGCCGTGCGGCCTGTGCCTGCGCAGCATGGCGGAGGTGGAGCGCTACCTTTTCGAGACGAACTGCGACTTCCTCTTCCTGGAGATGTTCTGCCTGGACCCCTACGTCCTGGTGGACCGCAAGTTCCAGCCCTACAAGCCCTTCTACTACATCGCCGACATCACCAACGGCAAGGAGGACGTCCCCCTCTCCTGCGTCAACGAGATCGACAACACCGCCCCGCCCCAGGTGGCCTACAGCAAGGAGCGCATCCCCGGGAAGGGCGTCTACATCAACACCAGCGCCGATTTCCTGGTGGGCTGCGACTGCGAGGACGGGTGCCGGGATAAGTGAGCGGCTTCCTCTTCTCCCCAAAACCTGCTGGTGGGTGGGTGGGAAGGACCCTGTTTCAGCTGGAGGGCCCTACAGTTATTTGCGGCAATGACCTGTTTTGCGTGGGGGTTGTGTTCCTGACCCCCCCACGCATGTAATCCCGTTCCCCCCCTCTTCCGGCCACTTCCGGGGACTGTGCTATATGTGCATGTCATTTGGATGCACCTAGAGCACACGTCTCCAAGCTAAGGCCCGTGGGCCAGATACGGCCCGAGGGACTCATTTATCCGGCTCGTGGCAACCCTCGCCAACCATTGCTGCCACCCACTATTACCAGCGCAGCGCGGCTGCCCACTTCTGGGTTGGAGGAGCTCCGGAAATAGTGTGGGTGCATGCTCCCCCATCCTCCGGCCCGCCGTGCGATTGGCGCTGGAGACACCTGCCCGAGGCACGGTAAGTTTGCCTACCCTGACCTAGAGCCATTGTTGCCTACACAGTGGTACCTTGGTTTCCAAGCAGAATGCATCCTGGGAGTCCATTCAACTCCTGGAACCGTTCGAAAACCAAAGCATGGCTTCCGATTGGCTGCAGGACACTCCTGCAGCCAATCAGAAGCTGCGCTGGATGTTCAGCTTCCAAAAATCGCTTGGAAACTGGAACACTCACTTCTGGGTTTTGATCACCTGGGAGCCAATTTGCTTAGGAGCCAAGGCATTCGGCTTCCAAGGTACGGCTGTATTTGTTTATTTATATGCTGCTCAATGGTGTGTGTTTTTTAAGACCAACAACCCCTAAGCAGTTTACAAAGAGAATAGAATAATGAAATTGTTGGTTAAAAACAACTCTTAGAAGTATTCGAAAGGTAAAAATCAACAATAAACCAAGAACTGATCAAAACGTACACCAATCTGGCATCGCTCAGTCGGTAGGGCATGCCACTCTTAATCTCAGGGTCATGTAGATTCCTGCATTGCAGGGGGTTGGACTGGATGACCTTCGGGGTCCCTTCCAACTCTACGATTCTAGGAACAGAAGGCAAGTGAATGGCTGCTGTAAGTGCTGCCAGCTGATGAGAATCACAGATGAGGAGAGTCCTGTTCTGCGTGGCTGAATGGGCTCTTTCTAAACAGAAATTTTTTTTAGCTGTCGCGACAAAGGTTACAACACAGCGCCTGCCTGGTATCAATAGTCGGGGAGTTCCGGAGGGCAGGTGCTGCTAAAAGATCAGTTTCTAACAAACGCAGAGCGGGTGTTATGTAGCACCTGGGGCAGTGGGGGTATAATTAGGATTGGGCTCGTTTGTAGCTTGCAACTCGGAAGGTCTCTCAAGCGACTCGCAACACCTTTTAAATCCATAAATGCGAATACACTGCATTTATTTATTTCACTTAATTTGGAGCGTTTCTGGCCTGCTCTTCAGCTGCAAAATCTCCCAGGGCGGTTTAAAAAGATGGCAGTCTCTGCCCACAGGCTTACAGTCTAAATTAAAGACCTGACAAACAATGGAAAAGGGATGGAAGAATGGGGGGGGGGACAGAACTGAACTTGGGTGCCAATTCTTAAAGAACTGTTCTGGCTGCGCTCTCCAGCTGAACAGAGGCGGGATTCCAAACTGCTCCGGGGCTGCTGTGCAGAGACCCCTGGGGTGCTCCCTGCCCTTACAGCCAGGGATTTGGTTTCCTGACTTGAGTCCCACACTCCCCCCCCCCCGACAGGTCCAAATGCGCTTGCCACCAGCTCACGATCCAAGCGACTGCCTGCACCCCGGGGGGCCAGACCAACCCGAACGCCGGCTTCCAGTACAAGAGACTGGAAGAGTGCCTCCCCACAGGGTAAGCTTTTTATTTTACTTTGCTTTATTTACAGTAATTTCCGCCCCGCTCTGCAGCCTGGCCAGAGGAGGGCGGCCAGGATGGGAAGTGGTTTTGGAAAGCCCTAGTTGCATGAGAAACGGCCGAAGGCGCCTGTTTTAACCTGCAGGGGAGTAGTTTAAGAGGAGAGGGCAGGTGGCCGTCCCCAGAGGTCTGAAAGACTGCCATGGAGATGGAGGGGACTTGTATTTTGTTGTTCCAGAGGGAGGAACCAGGAACCACAAGGGGAGGGAATTCCTGGGGAGCAAATTTGGCCCGGACATTACATGCTGTTTATATGCTCCCATGATGGTTCCTGGTTTTCCTCCCTTGCCTGATGGGTGCAGGACCTGGTTCCAGCACCCCTGACCGACGGTAACTCGATGTCTGCTTAAATACCTCCGGCGAAAGAGGACTAGATCAGGATGTCAGACCTACATGGACCCAGTGTCCTGACTCGAATACGAGGCAGCTTCCTGACTCTGGGAATATTGCCATCACTTTTTACTAAGAAAGGTGAAGCAGGCACACTCTCTGGGCTTGTGGAGGAAGTCCGTTCAGTGCTGGACTCCAAACCAGCTTTCCCTCAGAAGCATGAGGACTAGAATCTTTCTTTCTTTTTAGAGGAAGGGGTCTGGCTCAATTGCAGAGAACCAACCTTGCATGCAGAAGGTCCCAGACCCCATTCCTAGTGTCTCAAGGTAGGGCTGGGAATGTCCCCTGCCCGAAACCCTGCAGAGCTGGGCCAGCAACACTGAACTAGAGAGACCCCAGTGGCTTGGCTCGATATCAAGGCAGCTTCCTGACTCTGGGCCCAACGAGCAACCCATTCCAATGCTTGACTCTCTCTGCATCTTCTCCCCTCTTCTTCCCGGGCCTCTGCCAGCGTCTACGAGTGCAACAAGCGCTGCAGGTGCAATTGGAACATGTGCACGAACCGCCTGGTGCAACACGGCCTGCAAGTCCGGCTGCAGCTCTTCAAGACGCAGAACAAGGGCTGGGGCATCCGCTGCCTGGACGACATCGCCAGGGGCTCCTTCGTCTGCATCTACGCAGGTACAGGGTGCCGGGCCTGGGGCCTCTGCCTCTCCATCTGCGGGGCTGCCACCCGGAAGAGCAGCGTTCACGTGCCAAAAGAACTGGGATTAAGCAAGGCCGCTGTGCGTGGACATAGCGCCAAACCATGGTTGAAACAAGCTGTGGCTCACAAGCTAACAGCACCCAATGGCTTCACATTGTGGTTCCCTGGCAGAAAACAAACCATGGTTCAAATGAGTCACAATTAGGCTAAACAAACCATGGTTTAAATGAGCCACACTTGGACTAAACAAACCATGGTTCAGATGAGTCACAATTAGGCTAAACAAACTATGATTCAAATGAGCCACAATTAGGCTAAGCAAACCATGGTTCAAATGAGCCACACTTGGACTAAACAAGCCATGGTTCAAATGAGCCACACTTGAGCTAAACAAACCATGGTTCAAATAAACCTCACCTGGGCTAAGCAAACCACGGTTTAGTGTTAACATGCAAACCACATTGTTAGTGGCCATTGCTGCCTCCTGTGGGAGGGAGTTCCATAGTTTAACTTTGCACTGCATGAAAAGACGTCCTTTCTTTTATTTGTCCCGAATCTTCCAACACTCGGCTTCGTTGGACGTCCAGAGGTTTTAGTGTTCCTCACCCTTCATATCTTACTGATTTTCAGATATAGCAGGCCTGAAGAAACAATAAATTTAATCCCAACCCCTTCCCCGAAGTACAGAGATAGTGTTAAAGGATAGTACACAGGAATGCAGACGTAGGTTGATGCCATACATGAGAAGATCAAACAGATGTCTCATTCCAGTGTCCCATGAGTAGCAGGCATGTGAAATAGATTCAGCATATTCAATAAAATTAAACCACCTTGTATAGGAAGCTGTGTATCTTCTTCCAGTATGGAGATTCTGTTAGTTTATCCATAAGAATGATGCCCCATGTCTGTGACAACAATGCTTCCAAAAGGTCCGTATTAAGAGTTCTCCAGTGTCTGGCTATGAGAAGAAGAAGAAGAGTTTGGATTTGAGATCCCGCTTTATCACTACCCGAAGGAGTCTCCAAGCGGCTAACATTCTCCTTTCCCTTCCTCCCCCACAACAAACACTCTGTGAGGCGAGTGGGGCTGAGAGACTTCAGAGAAGTGTGACTAGCCCAAGGTCACCCAGCAGCTGCATGTGGAGGAGCGGAGACGCGAACCCGGTTCACCAGATTACGAGTCTACCGCTCTTAACCACTACACCACACTGGTGCACAGGTTCAGGAGCAGCTAACAGCTGAACAATAAGATATTTATTAGACAGATCTGGAGCTCTTGGAAAGTAAATCAGTCGAGACAGACGGTTTGGTGATCTGGTGTCGTAAGTGAGGCAGGAAAAAGCTTTCCCTATTCTGCGCGTACTTTTATAAACTTCCTATTTCCAGCTTTATATACAGTGGTGCCCCGCTAGACGAAAATAATTCGTTCTACGAATTTTTTCGTCTAGCGGTTTTTTCGTCTAGCGAAGCAGCAATGACAGCCGCGCTCCGCCACACGAAAAAAAAGACGAAAATTTTCCGTCTTGCGAAGCAGCCCCATAGACTTTTTCGTCTTGCGGGGCAGCTTCTGCTAGACGAATGCCGTTCGTCTAGCGAGTTTTTCGTCTAGCGAGGCATTCGTCTAGCGGGGCACCACTGTACTTTGTATCACGAAATTGTAAGCTCATAATTAACGGGAGTGTCACAAATTTGCAAAGGTTTGGGTTTCCAAGCCGAGAGCTAACGGTCTCTCCCCCTCCCCCCCCCCCTGCTGTTTCTATCCTCGCTGTCCCGCAGGGAAAATCCTGACGGATGACTTTGCCGACAAGGAGGGCCTGGAGATGGGCGACGAGTACTTTGCCAACCTGGACCACATTGAGAGCGTGGAGAACTCCAAGGAGGGCTACGAGAGCGAGGCCAAGTGCTCCTCAGACAGCAGCGGCGTGAACCTGAAGGACGACGAGGACGAGAACTCGGGCTCGGAGGAGCAGGAAGAGTCCAACGAGGAGAGCTCGGACGACAACTTCTGCAAAGACGAGGACTTCAGCACCAGCTCGGTCTGGCGCAGCTACGCCACCCGGCGGCAGACGCGGGGCCAGCGGGAGAACGGCCTCTCCGAGACGGCTTCCAAGGACTCGGGCCTGGCCCGGCAGGCCAGCCACGAAGAGGCCGCCCACTGCAAGCCCCCCATCTCGGAGGAGACCTCCAAACACAAGGTGGCCTCGTGGCTCAGCTCCAACACCATGCCCGACGGCTTCCAGGACAACGACAGCCGCTCCTCGTTTCGCGCGCACGAGGCGAAGGCCGCAAAGGCCGAGCCCCCGGACGGCGAGAAGGTGGCGCAGGGAGGCCGGGAGGATTTGGGGCCGGAGGTGAAGAAGAAAGAGGTACGGTCCCTCGCGAGGAAACGGCCCCTGCGGTGTTCCGTGGATAGATTTTTGGTGGCCCTCCCTGTCACATTTGAAAACACGTGGCCTACACCCATGACTCCTGCATCTCAGGGGTCGGCAAACTTTTTCAGCAGGGGGCTGGTCCACTGTCCCTCAGACCTTATGGGGGGGACTGGACTTTTTTTTTGGGGGGGGAATGAACGAATTCCTATGCCCCACGAATAACCCGGAGATGCATTTTAAATAAAAGCACCCATTCTACTCATGTAAAAACACGCTGATTCCCGGACTGCCTGCGGGCCAGATTTAGAAGATGATTGGGCCAGATCTGGCCCCCGGGCCTTAGTTTGCCTTCCCATGGGCTAGATGATGCCTGGGGGCACCCTTCCAGCCCTATGGTTTTATGAACAAAGTAAGCGCAGAGAATCCTAAACCTCGAGGGGAGACCGCATGACCTTAAGCTGAGCAGCCTGCGCTGGGACTCGGGCTGCGTTAAAACATCACAAACATTTCCAAACCTATCCCTACAGCTGAGGGGAGCAACCACAGCTAAAGACCATCGAATTGTAGAGTTGGGAGGGGAACCCAAAGTCATCTAGTCCACCCCCCCCCTGCAATGCCGGCCAACTCTTATTAAATATTTCTGCCTAAGTGTTTGCTACAGTTTGCAGCACTGCCTCTAGTGCGTTGTGTCCTCTACCCAGGTGCTACCTCAAAAGAGCTGATCTCTTGGGATTTTTCTTAAATCTCCCTTCCATAAAATTAGGCTTCAGGGTCTGAAACCTCAGAGCTGTAAATGGTTTGTGGAGAAAAAGGGGGATTTCGCTCAGATACGCATGGTGTAATTTTAAAGTAAGGAAAAGTACTGGGCGTAAAGTCAACAGGACCTGTTTCCTGTTCAGCAGAGTCTTACGTGACTCATGATCTTAATACTCTGAGGACTGCTTCTTCCCATGTGAACCCACCCGGACCCTGTGATTTTAATCGGAGGCCGTTCTTTGCGTGCCCCCTCCATGGGAGGTCCGGAGGGTGGCAACCCGAGAACGGGGCCTTTTCTGCTGTGGTTCCCCGCTTGTGGAATGCCCTCCCCAGGGAGGCTCGGCTGGCGCCATCATTACATATCTTTAGGCGCCAGGAAGGAACATTCTTTTTCCATAAGGCTTTTGGCCTTTAATTATCTACCGGTATATAGCCTTTTTGTTTGGGTGGGATGTTTTAATCTAGAGATACACACAATGCTTTTTTCCCTAAAAGAAATGTCTAGGGATACTCTCATTTTCCTACTCATATTGAAATACTGCCCCTCAATGAGGCCAAACTTAGATTCACAAAATGTTTAGGGGTATGCGTACCCCTGCATCCACCCAGGAAAAAGCAGTGTGTGTGTGTGTGTGTGTACACGGTTTTTAGATTGATACATATAGTAAAATCAGCATTAAAAATTAATGCATTAAAAATAAAAATTATTAAAAAATTTAATATTCTGTTGGGAGCTGTCCAGAGTGGCTGGGGAAGCCTGGCCAGATGGGCGTGGTATAAATATTATTATTATTTAATAATAAAACTCACTTTGAGTTTTGTTTTGTTTTTTACAATCTAAAGGTAAAGGGACCCCTGACCATTAGGTCCAGTCGCAGACAACTCTGGGGTTGTGGCGCTCATCTCGCGTTACTGGCCGAGGGATCCGGCGTACAGTTTCCGGGTCTTGTGGCCAGCATGACTAAGCCGCTTCTGGCGAACCAGAGCAGCACACGGAAACGGCGTTTACCTTCCTGCCGGAGCGGTACCTATTGATCTACTTGCACTTTTGACGTGCTTTTGAACTGCTAGGTTGGCAGGAGCTGGGACCGAGCAACGGGAGCTCACCCCGTCGCGGGGATTCGAACCGCTGACCTTCTGATCAGCAAGCGGTTCGAATCCCTGCGACGGGGTGAGCTCCTGTTGCTCGGTCCCAGCTCCTGCCCACCTAGCAGTTCGAAAGCACATCAAAAGTGCAAGCAGATAAATAAATTCTATAAAAAAACAAATCAAGTCGGGTCCCAGGGTGGGCTGCAACAATTAAAACACCAGATTTATATTAAAACACGATACTACACAATATTTAAAACAGTTTAAAGCAAGTTGTCATTCCTAGGCTGCCTCCCATATCCTCAGGGAGGAGGAACTACCAAGAATGACTTCCTGTGCGGGTATTTGGGGCTTTTGCGTGTGACAGTAGCAGCAGGAAGAGGAATTGTGGGGAGAAGAATGATAACAGAGACTCGGAAATAGCTCTTTTTCACCCTCCTTTCCCACAGGAACCCGAAGACCACAGCAAACCTCCCTTGTAAGTTGTCTCTTTTTCTTCCCCTTCTGCTCTGCTCTTCCTTTGGGTGACTTGGGCCAGCTCTGGCTGCTCCTGGATTTCTGTCTCTCTTGGGAAAAGAGTCGGGAGTGTTTCTGAACATTCTACCAGCTGAATAACTCCCTGCAAGCAGAAAGCTAGCATGTCAAGGGCAGGGGCAAAAGCTCAGAGGTTCCCCAAACCCTTGTTCCCCACAGACCAATGGGATGTCACCGAGGGACTTTCCTGCCCGTTGTAGAAAGTGCTAGATGTGGGGTTGTGTTTAATTGTATCTCTAGTGCTGCTTTTATTTCCTGTACTGTATTACCATTTTCATTCTGCAGAATTCTAATTGCAATACAGTGGTACCTCTGCTTATGAACTTAATCCATTCCTGAAGTCCATTCTTAAACCAAATCCGTTCTTAAACCGAGGCGCGCTTTCCCTAATGAGGCCTTCCGCCGCCGGTGCCCTTCCACCTTTCGGCTTCCATTCGTAGACAGAGGTAAAGTTCGCAAACCGGGACACTACTTCCAGTTTTGCGGAGTTTGTAAACTGAAGAGTTTGTAAACAGGACTGTTTGTAAACCGAGGTACCACTGTACAATAAAATTAAAATACAGTCTTAAGAATTAAGGCAAGCAGTGCAAACACAGCTTAAAATCAGTGCTTAATGCAGGCATGCCATGGACCACCTGAGCTAAGCTTTTGGGGCCACCACTGGGTGGTCCATGGACTACAGTTTGGGAACCTCTTTTCCCTGACATGCTAGCCTTCTAGGGGCGGGGAGGGTTGTTTTTCATTCTCATCTGACAAACATTCAGACACGATCCAGTCACTTCATCCAGGTTCACCTCATTTAATCCCTACAACAGCCCTGGGAGGTAGGTTAAGCTGAGAAGGTCACACTCTGGAAGCTTCATGGCTGAGGGGGGATTCGAACCCTGGTCTCTCCCTGGTCCTAGTCCAGCACTATAACCACCACACCATACTGGGTCTTTTCTTTATCATTTATTGCTTCAACTCTGCCCTCCTCCTGACCCAGAGCCCAGGGTGGCTAAAAGTCCTCTGGACTGTACAAATACGACACGGCTATCATAAAACAAATTATTAAATTTACAGAATGTCAATCCCAATTTTAAAACAGCCGAGAGTTTTCTCCTCTCCACAACCGCATGCGGTTTAAACGACCAAATGCCCAAGCAATAGGAAAACGTTTTAAGCTGACACCTTCATTTCTTACACTTGAGAAAAAGAAAGGGTTAATGCAATCATTTGTTTTTGTTCTAAATTACAAAAAAAAAATTGAAACATTGCTGCAAAGGTGGGTGGGTTATAATGCATTACAGCACATTGAATATTGTGTTAAACAGAAGATTGGGTATCTTATACATAGCCTATAGAAATGCTACGTGAATCCTGAAGTGCTGTTCAAGGAAAGGAGGGAGGACTGATTTCCATATTAAACTGAATATTACTTTTGCATTACAGTAAATAAAATAAAATTGAAAAAAAAAATTAGTGCTGGAACACAGGCATATATTGGCTGCCTGTTTACGCCGCGGTTGCGGCTTGCTGGCATCTTGCGGCGAAGCATTGTGTGAGCAGCTAAACTTGCCTCTGTCATCCCCCAGGGTGCCCAGCACGGGCAGGTTGTACGGTTACAATCCAAACCCACCGTTACCCGAAGGAGTCCGGAGGCCAGTCAGCAAGACGGCCTTGCTTCAGAGCCGGAGGCACACAGAGTCCCATCAGGTACCCATTGATGAAATTATCTTGAAAGCTTTTAAGACTGTGCGCACGCTGTTATCCTTCCACAAGGCTTTGTGTTAGAATCATAGAATCGGAATTGTCAAGTTGGAAGGGATCCCAAGGCTCATCTAGTCCAGTGTTTTTCAACCTTTTTTGGGCAAGGGCACACTTGTTTTTGGGCAAGGGCACACTTTTTTGGGCACGAGGCACACCACCATTAGAAAATGTTAAAAAATTTAACTCTGTGCCTATATTGACTATATATAAAGTAATTCTCTTGAATAGGAATCAAATAAACACAATTTTTCCCACGGCACACCAGGCAACATCTCGCGGCACACTAGTGTGCCGCGGAACAGTGGTTGAAAAACACTGGACCCCCTGCAATTGGGGCAGGGGCATATGAAGAACGTAAGGAGAGCCTTCTGGATCAGACCAGTGTCCCATCTGGTCCAGCATCATAGCTGTCAACCCTCCCTGCTGTTTCCCAATGCTATAATAAGGGAATTTCCCACAAAAAAGGGGAAAGGTTGACAGCTATGTCCAGCATCCTGTTCTCACAGGGGCCAGCCAGATTCCTGCGAGAAACCTGCAAGTAGGATCTGAGCACAAGGGCCCTGAAGGCAGAGGACCTTCTTGGTGGTGGCGCCTGCCCTGTGGAACGCCCTCCTATCAGATGCCAAGGAAATAAACAACTATCTGACTTTTAGAAGACATCTGAAGGCAGCCCTGTTTTAATGTTGATGTTTTATCGTGTTTCTAATATTCTGTTGGGAGCTGCCCAGAGTGGCTGGGGAAGCCTGGCCAGATGGGCGTGGTTTAAATAATAAAATTATTATTGTTATTATTGTTATTATTATTATTAATTGTGGAGGCAGAGCATAGCCATCCCACCTAGTAGCCCTTGGTACCCTTCCCCACCATGAATACATGTCTGATCCTCTTAAAGCCAGCTAGGCTCATGGCCATCACTGCCTTCCTGCAGCAGTGGGTTCCACAGTTTAACAATTCACTGCAGGAAGAAGTCATTTTTTTTTTCCTGTCCTGAACCCTCCAACATTCAGCTTCAATGGGATGCCCACGACTTCTGGTGTTACAAGGGAGGGGGGAACAACAACTTTTCTCGGCCCGTTTTCTCCACGCCAACATCCTTTGATAAACCTGTCTCATTACTTCGTCCTTGCCCTTTCTCTAAAAAGTTTCAGGCGCTGCAAGCTTCCTTCGTAGGGGAGTTGCTCCACCTCCTTGGATGCCCCATATATATATATATATATATATATGTAAATAAATGCTATGTGTGTATATATATATATATATACACATAGCATTTATTTATAGCATATATAGCATATATATATATACACATAGCATTTATTTATAGCAAAATAGCATTTATATATAGCATATATAGCATACACATAGCATTTATTTACATTTTATACATTTTTAAAAAATAAATTATTTTGACCAAGTAATAATCATAAGTAAATAAGAATAAAACTGTGCAGCCCATGTTCCAAGACCGTTCCATTGTAAATATCCAACCTCCCAAAACGGTTTGCAATGGTTTGACCCCTTTCCGTTTTAACAGTACAAATTCCCCTTTAACAGTGTTTTATCACAACCCTCCAGAGCAGCAGAAAACCAGCTTGCCCCATCCTCCACATGGCAGCCCTTAAGATATTTGAAGATGGCTCTCGTATCTCCTCTTTTCCGGGCTAAACATCCCCACCTCTTCCCCCCCCCCCCCCAAGGCTTGCTTTCCAGACCCTTTTATCACACTGGTCACCCTCCAGCTTGTCGATGCCCACTTTAAACTGAGCTGCCCGGAACGGAATTCCTTGCTGGCGAAGGAGAGGGGCGGCTGCAGACGTTCCCTCCCTCCCACCCACCCACATCTCTCTCTCTCTCTCTCTTGCGCCGCCAGGATGTGCTGATGCTCTCCAGCAGCACGGAGAGCGAGGGCGACAACGGGCGCGGCACCTCGAGGCAAGCGCAGGGCAACGACAGCGACGACATCCAGACCATCTCCTCCGGGTCGGAAGAGGAGCCGGGGCCGGACGGCAAGAAGAGCTCTTCGAGACTGGGTGAGGGCAAGGAACCTTCTGGGATGAGGCCAGTGCGGAGCCCACCGGGTCCAGCATCCCGTTCTCACGGTGGCCCAATGGGAAGCCCCAAGCAGGACCCGGGCGCAAGAACCATTTCTCACCTCCTCCGGCTTCCGGCAGCCGAGATTCAGAAGCATCGCTGCTTCCCACCGTTGAGGCAGCCAATTTAGCTTTACAGGTGAAACTCGAAAAATTAGAATATTGTGGAAAAGTCCATTGATGTAAGCAATTGTTTTCATTAGCTACTGGAGTTTAATATATGAGATATAGACTCATGCCATGCAAAGCGAGATATGCCAAGCCTTTGCTTGTTATAATTGTGATGATTTTGGCGTACAGCTGATGAGAACCCCAAAGTTGAAATTGTTAATTTGGGGTTCTCATCAGCTGTACGCCATAATCATCACAATTATAACAAACAAAGGCTTGGCATATCTCGCTTTGCATGTCATGAGTCTATCTCATATATTAGTTTCGCCTTTTAAGTTGAATTACTGAAAGAAATGAACCTTTCCACGATATTCTAATTTTTCAAGTTTCACCTGTATTTTATTTAGTTGTCGCTTCCTTAACAGTGTGTTTATACATCGTAATGGTTTTGCTGATGATTTGTTGATTACCGTATTGGCCTGAATATAAGCTGCACCCGGATATAAGCCGCACCTTTAAAATTGGAGAGGAAAGAAGAAAAAAAACCCAAATATAAGCCGCTCCATTCCTCGCTGCTCCTGGCTGTATACTGGGGGGGGGGGCTGCGTAGCCACCGGCCTTTCTGCTTCCTCGCTCTCTCTCCCCCTTCCCGGCCTTGGGTGAGAGGACAGGGGACTACGCACGGGGCGAGCACCACTTTGCCACCCTCCTGGCGCTGTTTGCCCCACACTCCTGGTTACATATCATAAGGTCACGAATATAAGCCGCACTTTTAACTTTTCACGGTCGGAATTTTGAGTAAAAGTGAGGCTTATATTCAGGTCAATATGGTATTCTGCATGATTCGTGCTGTTAATTGTGATGTTCTATCGCGTTACTGTTGTTTTTTGTTTGGTGTGTATGGGGCATTAGGGGAGGGGGAGGACCTCAGGTGGGGGGCGCGCCATGCTCCTTCTGGGGTAGTTTGTCCACCTTTGGTCCCCCACCCTGCGCTCAGCTCTCACTTGTGGCTCCCGGAAGCTGCCAGCATGTGACGAAAACTGCCAAACCAGGTGAGGGGAGCCAATAGGTCTCAAGCCCTCCATGAGTTATGGACTTCCGCTGCACACAAAAACAGGCTCCAGCGGATTTGAGACCAAGAGTGGGTCCAAGGGTCAAGAAGGCTGTTTCTGCACCTGGGGGGGGGGAAGGTGGGGCTCGTCCACCTGCAAAGGGTGCCCATCTAGGAGAAGGAAAACTCTGATCCTAAACCTCCACATTAACTGCTCCACCACCATTGGCTTCCTCCGCCACATCTGAGAAGGGAGCGAATATTGCTAACGGGGTGCCAGCACGAATAAGGCCCCGCCGCTGACCTGCTTAGGAGGGAGAAACGTTTCTGAAGCCCGGGGGCATTGTGGGTGAAGGAAAAGCCAGCCTGCTTAGGCCAGGAAACTGCCCAGGCTGATCCAATACGCCTGAGCGCCTGAAATAGGATTCTTTGATGTCCCTTTAACGGTGTCGACCCCCTTGGGTGTTTCCCAGGACCAGTGAAAAGGCAGGTGGCCGTCAAGTCCACCCGCGGCTTCGCCCTGAAGTCAACCCACGGCATTGCCATCAAGTCGACCAACCTTGCATCCGGGGAGAACATGCCCATCCGGAGGAACACGCGGCAGTTCTATGACGGAGAGGAGTCCTGTTACATCATCGACGCCAAACTCGAAGGCAACTTGGGCCGCTTCCTCAATGTGAGATTCTCCCTGCTTTACCTAACAGCCAAATTAAATTCCCCCCTTCTTGCATAACTCTGGTGTTTTTCCTCCGTCCAAGTTGACCTCTTGCTTTCCCTGTAGAGTCTGTGCTGTTGGTGGATATTCCGTGATGGGCACTTCTCGCTCAGCAGTTCATTTCCACTGACCTTCTGTGATGTCACCACAGCTCAGCCAATGGCTAAGGGAGGCACGCCAGCAACAACTTTTAGGTTCTCCCCCCCCCCAGTAAAACACTGCTTCATATAAGCATTTCTATTCTCAAAACAACGGGTTGTAAAAGATAGCTGTGCTAAAATAAACTCCCTCGATTTATTCCCAGCTCCCAACGCTAAATAACAACAGATTTCCTGCATGTGTCGTAAGAGACCTTGAAAACCTAAAGCTTGAGATGTGGGAGATAAATATGGTAGACAGCAGATTTGCAACTGGTGGTTGGGTTTTTGGCTTGGTCGCTTTGGAACTTCCTCCCATTGGCTGAGCGGCTGTGATGTCACGGAATGTCCTCAAGGGTTCATTTTGGAATGTCGACAAGTTGCTGCTGCTACTGCAGAGGGTAACAGAAGGTGGGGGGCAGAAATATCAGCGATTAGGGAATGTTTAAAGACTATTTGTGAGCAGAAGAAGAGCTGGTGAGGTTTAGGTATAATTTTTTTTTTGGGGGGGGGGTCAGATCAAAGAAGAACCCCACCCCCCACCCCCGTTCTGTTTTCTCACCTTTTTCCAATGTTAATGGTCAGCACCTTGGCAGAAACAATTTGCCTCCACCTCAGGTTCCCAAATGCATTATGACCCTTCCCCTCTGTGCATACCAAGTGTCCCCCCTTTATTTTTAAAAACCAATGCTGGTTTTTTTTGGGGGGGGGCTTGTTGCTTGTTTAATTTTAACTGTGTTTTACTTGGGGTTTTTTTGGTGTGTGTGTGTGTGTTTTGTGCATTGTCAGGTTTTTTTCCTTCTGAGAGATGGACATATTTGTGGTACCTGCAACAATCCCTTAGAATTTCCAAATGCATCCCTGTGGCCACAAATCAGGCAGGCTCCCACAGCCATACACTTCTCGGTGCCTACTAAAAACGCATTTTGTTTAGACAGGCCTACCCATACGTTTAGAAAATTGACGCGGGGTTTTTTTTTTTGCGTTATTTTAACTTTTCAAAAGTTAAATTGAAAAGTTAAATCTTAAATTGTTGTTGTTTATTTTTATTTATATGCATATTTATATGCATATATATATATATATATATATATATATATATATATATATATATATATATATATATATAAAATACATATATAGTGGTAGCTTCTGGCCGTTTTTATGTTATGTTGGTGGTGCCATATAAACATCTTCATCCTGTTTTGTGTTTTAACATTTGTTAAAAGAAGAAGAGAAACCTTTTTTTTAAGAAAGGGGGGCGTATTGTGGTCTGCTATGGAAATTCAGCATTTTACGTCCATTTCTGAGTTAACTTCTGTTGATGATACTTTCACACTTTTAAATATAATTTTGGCTACACGCAAGCAGCTAAAATATCTTGACGTCAGTCGGCACAGAGGTTTTGCCTTTCTGATTTCGGCTAACGCTCATTTCTGTTTCCAGCATAGCTGCAGTCCCAACCTCTTCGTCCAGAACGTCTTTGTGGACACCCACGATCTCCGTTTCCCATGGGTGGCCTTCTTCGCCAGCAAGTAAGCACTGTCCAAAAAGGACCAGCTTCTCTCTCTTCAGTCGAGCTTCCGCACCAGGCATTTAAAGCCCCCTTCCACCACTTGGAACACTCAACGGCACCCCCCCTCCCCGAATCTTGGGAACCGTAGTTCATCTGGGGTGCTGAGTGTGATGAGATCCCGCCCCCAGAGCTACGATTCCCAGAGTTCCCTGGAAGAGAGGAATCGGATGTTAAACTGCTCTGGGAGAGGACTAGTGGGGGGGTGCCTCTTGACAACTTGGCACCCACAACGAACTACAGTTCCCAGGATTCCACTTGCCCATGGTTAGTAGTGAGGAGCATTACTGCCTCTGGCTGCAAGGGCAGAGCACACAGCCATGATGGCTAGCAACCATCGACGTCCCTCTTTTAAAGTTGGCCAGCCCTGCCTCCTGTGAAAGGGAGTTCCACAGTCCCAACTAAAGAGGTGCCTTCTTTTGTCTGCCTTCACTCTTCCAATCTTCAGCTTCTAGTGTCATGAGAGAGGGATGGAAACTTTCAAGTGCCCACTCTATTCTAGCAAGTCACTCCCCCCCCCCTGTACCATGGGTTGGCAAACAAAGGCCTGGGGGCTGGATCCGGCCCAATCACCTTCTAAATCCGGCCCGCAGACAGTCTGGGAATCAGCGTGTTTTTACATGAGTAGAATGTGCCCTTTTATTTAAAATGCATCTCTGGGTTAATTGTGGGGCATAGGAATTTGTTCATTTTTTTTTTCTAAAATACAGTCCGGCCCCCCACAAGGTCTGAGGGACAGTGGACCGGCGCCCTGCTGGAAAAGTTTGCTGACCCCCGATACCAGAAAAAAAGCCCCAAATGTATTCTTTATTTAATGGGGCAATTGCTTCTTCCCCTTCCATCATTTTGGTAGCCCTTTTCTGAACCTTTTTGCTCCCCTACAGAATCTCTTTTTTTGAGGTGCGGGCAGTAATAGTAATATTTATACCCCGCCCATCTGGGTGAGTTTCCCCAGCCACTCTGAGCGGCCAAGTGCAGCTGCACTCTAGATAACAACATGGTCTCACAAGTCCCGTTATGCCCATTTTACAGATGGGAGAGCAGAGGTTGAGGGACAGTGCTGTTCACCCAGAGAGTCTCTCCGATTCTAAGCTGCCATTGCAAAACTCTCTTCCCTTCTTGCAGGAGGATCAGAGCCGGCACCGAACTTACCTGGGACTATAACTACGAAGTTGGCAGCGTGGAGGGCAAGGAACTTCTGTGCTGTTGTGGTGCGATAGAATGCCGTGGACGTTTGTTGTAAGATTTCTTTCTCCCGCTGCTCACCCTTTTTTTAGGCAGGGGGACCTATTTCATGAATTTTTTTAAGAGTTGTGTTTTTTTTTTTTTGTTAAAGCCCTTTTTGGCCAGTGGACCCACCCTTACCCACTTCTCACACACGTCTCGTTCTCTGTTTGCGGGCTCAGCCATTTTTGGCCCCGTGTTGTCGGATGTTGTCGAGGGCATGGTTCTGTGTATGGTGTTTTGCAGAGGACCACCCCCTCCTCCTGTTGTCGTCGTAAAGCAATAAAACCATGTTTACTCTTTATTTTAAAAGAAGGATCTGCTTCTGAACCTTTTATTTTTTTAAATATATATATATATATATATATTTTAAACCGTGGAAGTTTTTATGGGGAACGATCTCGTTTGCTGATCCAGGGATTATTCAGGATCAGGGCCCAAATACAGCTCCCGTGGGGGGGGGGCTTTCCACCTGACCCTTGGAAGGAGGGGGAGAGCTCTGTGTGTGTGTGTGTTTATCAAAAAAGCTGGCTTTTCCCAGAGCGCGGTTTAAACGACGGAAAGGTGGCGTGGCGTGTATCCGCAATCCATTATCTCTGTGGCCCAGTGGGCGAGTGTGGTTCGAGGCTAGTGGTTCGAGCCCACGCAGGGGCAGCTGTGGGCCGGATTCCTGCATTGCAGGGGGTTGGACTAGTCGATCCTCGGGATCCTTTCCAACTCTGCGATCACCTGGAGATGCCAGGGATTGATGCAGCGATGGCTCCCTGAACGTGGATGGTTTTCAAACATTAAGACAAATTCATGGACGAGACGGTCTCCTTCCCTACTGTTGGGAGGCAGTAAATGCCTCCCACTTGCCTTCTGGATCCGGCCTGTGGATGGCCCGGGAATCGCCGCGTGGATCGCCAACATGCACATTCTTTCCCTCACATGGTGGCACCTCCTCCCTCCCTCCTCCTGGCTTCTCCCTGCCCTGCCTAGAGAAGGAAGGGGGCTGGGCTTTGTTGGTGCCAGCAGCAGCAGTGCTCGAGCGGCCACCATTTAAAGCAGCTCCTCTCTGGAGCCCACCGCTGACAGCCCCTGCTGCTCGCAAGACACAAGTAAACAGCCACCGGGGCTCATGGTGCTCTTGCATCTATTTTTTCTTCTTCAAAATGTAGTCCGGCCCCCAAGAAGGTCTGAGGGACAGTGGACCGGCCCCCTGCTGAAAAGGTTTGCTGACCCCTGGACTAAACCCTACACAAATGTGGAGTCTCTAAGGTCGCCTTGTGTGCCTCCTTCCCACAACTCCAGCAACCAAGCTGGTGTCAAATGTCTTGCTCTGCTTTCCTTGGGGGGGGGGGTCTTGTCGTCTGGGCGGCCCAGGACCGCCATGCGCACTGCCCAGGTTTGCGTCCCACAGAGGTCACTCTGGTGCTGCTAGCGTGGCGGTTTGACTTCAGCCCCGGAAGCGCACTCCCATTGTCTCTTTGGAGACAGACAGGTGCCAACGGCAGCAATACAAATTGCTGGGAATCGCATGTGGGGGTAGTTTTGCTGCTGTGTTCAGGTCCAGATCGTGAGCTTCCCATCAGGGCATCTGGCTAGCTACAGGATGTTGGACTGGATCGGCCCCTTTGGGCCTGATCCAGCTGCAGGGCTCGTCTGGTGTTCTTATGGAGCCTCCTGATCCAGAGGAAGTCTATCTTGATTTCTAAGTTAGAATCCTAGAATTGGAAGAGACCCCAAGGGCCATCCAGTCCAACCCCCTGCCAAGCAGGAAACACCATCAAAGCATTCCTGACAGATGGCTGTCAAGCCTCCACTTAAAGACCTCCAAAGAAGGAGACTCCACCACACTCCTGGGCAGCAAATTCCACTGCCAAACAGCTCTCACTGTCAGGAAGTTCTTCCTAATGTTTAGTTGCAATCTTCTTTCTTGGAGTTTGAATCCATTGTTCCATGTCCGCTTCTCTTGAGAAGCAGAAAACAACCTTTCTCCCTCCTCTAGATGACATCCTTTTACATATTTGAACATGGCTATCATATCACCCCTTAATCTTCTCTTCTCCAGGCTAAACATACCCAGCTCCCTAAGCCGTTCCTCATAAGGCATCGTTTCCAGGCCTTTGACCATTTTGGTTGCCCTCCTCTGGACACGTCCCAGCTTGTCAGTATCCTTCTTGAACTGTGGTTCTTAAGTGTTAGGACGCCAACAGGTTGGCGGGCTGAAGAGCAGCAGTCAAGAGTCAGATAAAGCCAAGGTCCAACAGTACGGGTCAGGATCCAGCCGAAGCCAGGTAACAGTACCGGGGTCAGGAAAAGCCAAAGTCAGTAACAGTCCAAGTCAAGGCCAGACATTGGCACAGGGGCCAGGAGTAACTGAAGTCGGTTGAGTTCAGGAGTCAGGGAATCCTAAGTCACGTACAAGCCAGGAATCAGGAAGCCGCGGTCAAGAACAAGCCAGGGGTCAGGAAGCCGAAGTCACAAACACAGGAATCGGGAATAGGACAAGCAAGAACAACCAGGCGCTCCAGCACAGCAGTTGCAGGTGCTGGTGAATGGAGCAGCCGGTCTTCCTTAAGCAGCCGGCTCATAACCACGTCTCTTAGGAGCTGCAGCTGCCTCCAATTGTTCCCCACGTCTTTCAGCTCTACGTTCTACAGCTGGGAGGGGAGGGGGGCCCGCCGGTTCCTCTCCTCACAAGGGCCTGATTCTGGCTCGACTTCTTCCTCCTCCTGTTCTGGTCTTCCCACTTCCCTATCTGATTCTTCCTCTTCTGAGGAGTGCTGCCACCAGTCTTCTCCAGGTATGAATTCCTCCTCCATTTCCCCAGATTCTTCCGTGGGTGCAGCCTTGCCGGGTGGGGAGGGGGGCTGCCACCACCACTCCTCCTCGCCCGGCTCAACCCTGACATTAAGGTCTTTAGCCCTTGGGAGAACAGTTCCGCTTTAGCCTGACGTACTGTGGCTTCTTACTGAAGCCGAGACCGGGGTGGGTGGGTGAAAGTTGGATGCATTGGAGTTGGAGTGTGGTGGAGTCTCCTTCTTTGGAGGTCTTTAAGCGGAGGCTTGACAGCCATCTGTCAGGAATGCTTTGATGGTGTTTCCTGCTTGGCAGGGGGTTGGACTGGATGGCCCTTGGGGTCTCTTCCAACTCTATGATTCTATGATTCAACTGAATCTGGTTCACTCCGCCAGGAGTAAATTCTCTCGCTTCTCCCGTCTCACCCCATTTCCCAAAACAAATGGCCGCATGCCCCCCTTGCAGGGTTGGCGTTAGGAACTGCCCCACTAATTTATGCTGGAAGTGTTTAGAAACACCGATGTGCCATTTAAAAGCACCCTTTGTTGTGTGAACTTTCCCAAAGGTAATCCAATATCACCAGATTATTATTTTTTAACAGAAATTTATTAGTCTTATTTAGGTTTTAATATATTTTAACTTTTTTTTCTTTTAAAAAAAAGGAGCACACATTTTGGTCTGAAGATAGGTTAATGGTCCTTTTTGTAAACCTCCTCCTACCGCCCGCCCCCCCCCCCAAATGCCCTAAGGCTAGGCTAGGGAAGGAGTAATTGCAGTTTGATCCTACAGGTAGAGCAGATATTTTTCAAAACTGTCTTTCTCTGGAGTTTTATTCCAGCTGAAGGCAAAAGATTTTTTTTCTCGTTTTGGTGCTTGAAAAACTGTATCTAATAAATTAAAACAAAAATCAGCGTCTCCCCCTCTGGGAGTGGTAAAAGGCAAGTAGGCTACAGAAAAGTGGGTGTACCTCTGTGGGTTTTTTTTGTAATAGGATGAGAAAAGGATCGTGGAATTGGGGGCAAAAGGAAAGTATTACATTCCTAAGAGATGGAATGCAAGGGAATAAAGTGAAGTAGTGTGTGCGTTGAATTAAATTCTCTACAAAAGGAAGGTGGTGCAGTTTAGAGAAAGCTTTTTTTTTTTTAAAAAAAAAAAGACCATCACTGAGTTTTCAGCCTGCTGGCACCACTGACCTATCTGAATTAGCTTGCCGAAACATCTCCCACACCCCCAAACTAAAATACCCAGGAAAAAAGGTGAGTAATTGCTCCATGATCTCATTTGAACATTTATCTCCAAAAAATAAAACCCTCTACCTGTGATTCCCTCCCCTGTGGACTCACCATAATCCAATCACTTCTTTAATTACTCTTTTTTGCAATTTAAAAACCTCTTCCTATTGGGCTGGGGGTTGGTAAAGGCAGTGGTCAAAACTCCAGGGCCTTACAAGTGGGGGGGGCCTCCCCACTGGGCATACCTTGAGGACCAGAAGACGTATATATCGATCCCCCTCTCACCGTTCGTTTCGCTGCAGCTAAGAAAACAGAGCCAGTCTTTGCAAAGGAGTAATATGGCTTCTACGATAACCAAAAACGGATATCGAAAGGCTTTGGAGTTAAGGCAGGACCGGTGGTGTACTCCTGGCCTGGTTTTTTAAAAAGGTATCAAGACACAGTGGGTAGATGTGCTCAAAGGGGACGGGAACCGTAGCACCGCACCGGCGACGCCTGCTTGACTCCGTTTCCCAACTCTTACAGAGCGAAGGCGCAGGGATTGTCCTCATAAGTGGCGAAGGGGGACTGGGGCGGAAACCCCAACCTTACTCTCTGCAACACCCCACCCGCTTGTACCCAAAATATTTGCTTTTCCCACACACACACAAAAGGATTACTTGTGGAAAGAAAACATTTGGGCCCATGGTGTAAGATATAGTAGATCTGGGGGGTCGGGGAAAGGAGGCCGAGCCCAGCTTTCCTAACACGTTTACAAGCAGGAGGGCCTTTGGCACAGGGAAAGGGGAGAGGCCTCGATGAGGACTAGAAACTTGACAAGTGGAGTACTTTCCCCGCAAGTGTTGGTTCCTTCCGAGTGTGCTTGGAAGAAAAAGGACGTGCGTCGTTTCTGGGGTGGGGAGATGGTGGGGAGAAGAAGTTGCTCTTTGCTTGCCCGCCTTCTTGGGTGCCTAATTTGTGGGGGGATTTTGGGTGGGCAACGCGTGAGGGGTTTTCAGGGTCCTGGGAGAGAAAAATGAGCGTCGTTTGCAGTTCCTGCCTGGAGAAATGGGCCGCTCACTGTGCCCCGAGGAAAAGCGGCGAGTGTCTCGGGGTCCCCTCTTGAAATAAATCCGGCGCTACTTCGGGTACTTGGGAGGGTCCAAGGATGGAGAGAGGAGCTGGTGGGGAGGCAGGGGGCTGTGCTTCTGGCTGCAACTCCCTGGAGGAAGAGTTTTTTTTTGGCTTTAAAAATGAAAATAAAGATCTGGGCTCTGGCGGCAGACGGGGGCACCCCTGCAAAGCTGGAAGCAGAGGCTGCATGGGTACCGAAAATGGACGTCAAGCAATCAGTCGGCTTTCATCCGGTGGTTATTGTTCAAGACCGGGTGCCCGTTGCTTAGGGGGCCGTTCTTTGTGGGTGCTGCCGAGGTGGCGACTGAGGCAGCTCTCTCCTCTTCCAACTCCTCCTCCTCCTCCCCGGTGTTGTCCGTCTCGTCACGATCGCTGCGCTCGTCCTCCACCACCTGGACGGGGAGAGAAACCCAGATCAGGAAACGAGAGCGACTGGGACACTTTATTTCCCTACGGCACTACGTAGGGCTTTTAGGGAAAACAGGAAGTTAAGTGTGACCAAGAGACAGTGGCAGCGGAGCAGGAAATTAAGCGGGATGAAGAGATGGGAGTCTTTTGACCCTGGTGGCACTCCTGGTTTTGGAAAATCTTTGCCCCCAACACAAGTCATTAAAATCTTTTAGGTTCCATGCTTGTTCCAACCCACCCACCAGAGATTTTAACAACCATTCATCTGCTTTTAGCTGCTGTCTGTTCCCCGCAAGGTTATTGTTATTTTCTGCAAGCTACCTTGGTGGAACAGCCTTTTCTTTTTGAAATGAAAATAACTTCTTAAATACAGGCGAAACTCCAAAAATTAGAATATCGTGGAAAATCGTCCATTTATGTAAGCAATTGTTTTCATTAGCTACTGGAGTTTAGACTCATGACATGCAAAGTGAGATGTGTCAAGCCTTTGTTTGTTATAATTGTGATGGTTATGGCGTACAGCTGATGAGAACCCCAAAACTGAGATTGTTAATTTGGGGTTCTCATCAGCTGTACGCCATAATCATCACAATTACAACAAATAAAAGCTGGACATAGACTCATGACGTGCAAAGAGAGATATCTCATATATTAGTTTCACCTTTTAAGTTGAATTGCTGAAAGAAATGAACCTTTCCACGATATTCTCATTTTTCGAGTTACACCTGTACATAATTCTGGATATTAACCCTACCCCCCTTTGCATCCCCGCTTTGAGAGGTGGAACTGGAAATATTCAACCAATATTCAGAATCTGATTTACCTTTCCAAAGGGTGCTGTTGCTGTTTTTCAGTTACTTTTATTCACCGTAATTTATTCATGTCCTGCCTTTCCTGAATGCAGCTTGAGATGGGCTTGCAATGAAACTTAAAAGTGCAGCAGCACAAAATAAAACCTACAAGCAGCTTTTAAAATCAATTTGACAGGAGATCAGGCAGCCTGCGGCAATTAAAAGCCACTCACGGCCTAAAACGGCTTTCCTCGTAACGGAAGTGTCGAGGATAAGCCATCCAGCAGATCTTTTCCACATAAAATCCCAAGTTCTGACCCACAGAAATTGCTTCTGGGCACGGCAGAATCTAGCATCCTGGACAGCACAGCTTCCATTACCAGGAAGAGGAAAACATGAAAGTAAGTTGCTAGCCCTCATGACGACAAGAATAGGGTTAAAAAAATGTCTAAGGGCACAGGGAGACAGATTCAATTCCTCCTCGGTGTAAAATGTCGATCCCAGTGTGGCAAAGTGGCTAGAGGAGGGACGGGGAGCCTTTTTCGGATCCACAGGACAGGTCCTTGTCAGGGTTAGCCTCGTGGCCAAATATTGACAGGTGGGTAGGCCCATCCACCTGATGCCGTAATGGCGTCAGGTGATTCAGAACCCCATAGCCCAAAATTGGGACTTCAAACTGCCACTAGGGCATGACCAAAAAAGGAGTATTGGCTCTTAGAAATTCGTGCTTGAGTTTTGATTTTTCCTCATCCCTCCGTGTACCTTTCCCCTTGTATGTTGTTGGTTTTAGTTTTTTAAGACTAGGCCTTCAGGTAGGGACTGTCTTGATTGTATGGAAGCCGCCACCAACCCCCACTCCCCCCCCAGGGCAGGAGCCTTTTTGACTGAAGAGTTGGGTGTAATTGCTCCAAGCAACAAATAAATCATGGGTGGGCTAACTAAGGTCCGGAGGCCGGATCTGGCCCAATCGCTTTCTAAATCTGGCCCACGGACGGTCCGGGAACCATGACAGGCCAAAAGTGGCCTACAGGCCGCAGGTTGCCGACCCCTGGGTTAGGGAGACCAGGGTTCAAAATCTCCATTTGGCATGAAGCTCGCTGGATATGTCCTGGGGGCAGTCCCTGTCTCTTAGCTTGGCCTACCTTGCAGGGTTGTTGTGGAGAATACGGAAAGCCGGAGAACCATGCTAGTAAGCTACCTCGAGTCCCTTTGAGGAAAAGTGGGACAGCAATAAATATATTTTAAACAGAGTTGCCCTCTGAGTTGGTTTTCTCTTATACCTCCTCCTACCAGACAAAACACGAACTTGGGGAGGGTACAAAAAAAAAAACAACCCAAAACCCAACTTGCCTTTCCAGTTATGAATTTCTGGGCCATCCGGATAATGAGGTACGCCCAAAATATGTGCAGAGACTGCAAAATCACCATCATGAGGTTGAAGAAATAGTAGCCGAAGAAAGGTGGGTACATTTCCAAGGGGTACACCATGGTGCAATGCAGGATCCTATAAAATTCAACATATGGAATCAGATAAAGACAAATTAGATTGGGGGGGAAACCACATTGGCAGTTTACCCCCTTCGCAGAGCTACAATTCCCAGCGCCCTTAAACTACAATTCCCAGGGTTCTTTTGGGGGGTAAACCAGGGGCTTTATAAGCCCTTTCAAGGAACAGCATGGGTGTGGCCTAATAGCAACTGGCAGATTATATTCCCCTATGAACTGGCCCACATGTAGTCATTAGCCGCGATTCCTGTATCGCAGGGGGTTGGACTGGATGACCGTTGGGGGTCCCTTTCCCACTCTATACACTTTTGTGCTTCTGTTCCCCCCCGCCGCCGCCGCCCATTCTCTCTCCCAACAGCTTCTCGACAGGCAGACATTCAACAGGTAAACCTCAGTCGCACGCTGCGCACGTAACTCTCACCAGAACGGAAGGATGATGAGTCGCGTGACGATGAAGATGGTGGCGAAGACGATGAAGATGTTGTTGGACATGTTCTTCCAGCCTGCGTAGTTGAACATTTTTGCCGACTGCAGAGACACAGAAAGAGGGGAGGCAACGTTTTCAGGCAGCCCTGAGCTCAGGGAGAGACGGAAGATGCTCTGGGTATGAAGAGCGCAATGGAGCATCTTCTCGTGGGCAGGATGCGGCCCATGGGGGGTCCCTCTACCTGTCCCCCGGGGGTCTCTCCCAGGGCTGGGTTCAGGTTTGATGAGGCCCTAAGCTACTGACGGCAAGGGGGCCCTTTATATATCTAGCTGTCCTTTGCCAACCAGAAATTGTCGCTGTTTTTTTGCGTCGAATATATGGTAATTCATGGCCATTTGCACGTAACAAAAATATGTATTTTATCAAAGTAATTGTTGAAAAGTCCATGCAGAATGCAGGCACCCTATATATAGGAATGAGCAAACCAGGGATATTTTAGGGAGCAGGCTAGCAGGCGGGGCCCCCGACTTACATCATAGGAGCCTACACAACACAAAACACTCTTGCTGTACGTAGGTTTTATTTTATTAGTTTATTTTGGAAATGCACGTCCAGTTTTTCCCCCCTTTAAATTTTTTTGGGGCCCCCAAGAGAGTGGGGCCCTAAGCTATAGCTTGTTTAGCTTATACATAAGTCTGGCACTGGTCTCCCCACACCACATGCTTCCCTGGACCTGTTCCACCCCCTAAGTGTCCCCCCCCCTCTTGCCTGCTTGGGAGGACAGACCAGGGAGTAGAAAGCGGCCAACAAAATAGAAGCAAACTGCTCTCTTAAGGGTTTCAGGCCACCTAAACATTAGGAAGAACTCCTGACAGTGAGAGCTGTCCGACAGTGGAATTTGCTGCCAAGGAGTGTGGTGGAGTCTCCTTCTTTGGAGGTCTTTAAGAGGAGGCTTGACAGCCATCTGTCAGGAATGCTTTGGTGGTGTTTCCTGCTTGGCAGGGGGTTGGACTGGATGGCCCTTGGGGTCTCTTCCAACTCTAGGATTCTATGATTCTATGAATATTCCCAGTCCTACCTGGAAATGCTACCGGGACCTTCTGCATGCAAAGCGGGTGCTCTAACCACTGAGCCCCACAGCCCTTCCCGGACATGCCGCCGTTTAATTATGTGTTTTTAAGAAGCGACCCCATGCAGCACAAGGTGCCCGGAACGGGGAGAGCCCCTAAGTCAAGTCAGACCTCTGGGCTTGAGCTCCGGGTTACACCCCTGCGAGGGAGGAGGAATGGGTCCCGATCCCTCACCTCCAGCAAGAAGTCTGAGGAGTCATGCAAGGCCATGATGAGAGTCCCGGCCCGGATGTAGTTGGTGAACCAGGAGAAGCTAATCAGGACGATGGTCGCTACATGATGAATGACCTGTTCCTTGAAGTCCTGCCCAAAACCAAAAATCAGCCAAAGCATTAACAGAAAAAACCCATTTCCCCAGAAATCTGCTTCATTGACTACGCAAAAGCATTTGACTGTGTCGACCACAGCAAACTATGGCAAGTTCTTAAAGAAATGGGAGTGCCGGATCACCTCATTTGTCTCCTGAGAAATCTCTATGTGGGACAAGAAGCTACAGTTAGAACTGGATATGGAACAACTGATTGGTTCAAAATTGGGAAAGGAGTACAACAAGGCTGTATATTGTCTCCCTGCTTATTTAACTTATATGCAGAATTCATCATGCGAAAGGCTGGACTGGATGAATCCCCAACCGGAATTAAAGAACCTTTTAATGAGGGTGAAAGAGGAGAGCGCAAAATATGGTCTGAAGCTCAACATTAAAAAAACTAAGATCATGGCCACTGGTCCCATCACCTCCTGGCAAATAGAAGGGGAAGAAATGGAGGCAGTGAGAGATTTCACTTTCTTGGGTTCCATGATCACTGCAGATGGTGACAGCAGTCACGAAATTAGAAGACGCCTGCTTCTTGGGAGAAAAGCAATGACAAACCTAGACAGCATCTTAAAAAGCAAAGACATCACCTTGCCGACAAAGGTCCGTATAGTTAAAGCTATGGTTTTCCCAGTAGTAATGTATGGAAGTGAGAGCTGGACCACTGACAAGGCTGATTCCCGAAGAATTGATGCTTTTGAATTATGGTGCTGGAGGAGACGCTTGAGAGTCCCATGGACTGCAAGAAGATCATACCTATCCATCCTTAAAGAAATCAGCCCTGAGTGCTCACTGGAAGGACAGATCCTGAAGTTGAGGCTCCAATACTTTGGCCACCTCATGAGAAGAGAAGACTCCCTAGAAAAGACCCTGATGTTGGGAAAGATGGAGGGCACAAGGAGAAGGGGACGACAGAGGATGAGATGGTTGGACAGTGTTCTCAAAGCGACTGGCATGAGTTTGGCCAAACTGCGGGAGGCAGTGGAGGATAGGGGTGCCTGGCGTGCTCTGGTCCATGGGGTCACGAAGAGTCGGGACACGACTGAACGACTGAACAACAACAACTTAAATCACTGTTACTACAGACCAGTTTTTTTCAATTCTGAATTGAGACGAGTTTGGATTTAAACTGTTTGGCCAAACTCATGCCAGTCTTATTTTATTGGTCTGTTTATATGTTACTGAGTTTTCAAAACTACACCGAATGCAATGCTTGTTAATGTTTAACACTTGGTGTCCTCCTGAGCCTCTCCCGAGCTCAAAATTCATGGTCAGAGAAGCAGTATACAGCGGCACCTTGGAAGCCGAATGGAATCCGTTCCGGAAGTCCGTCTGACTTCCAAAATGTTCGGAAACCAAGGCGCGGCTTGTGGTTGGCTGCAGGAAGCTCCCGCAGCCAATCGGAAGCCCCGTCGGACGTTCAGCTTCCAAAGGAACATTCGGAAACCGGAACAGTCACTTCCGGGTTTGCAGCGTTCCGGAGCCAAAAGGTTTGAGAACTCGAAAACCAAGGTAAAGGGACCCCTGACCATTAGGTCTAGTCGCAGACGACTCTGGGCTGTGGCTATCTCGCTTTACTTAGACCTGTTCTGTTTCTGAGAGCGCCAGTTGCTTTAAACTGATTTTTCATATTGTGTCTCGATTTCAAACAGGTTTAAGCCTTCCCTAAAAAACTTTTTAGGGAAGTTTTTAATGTGTGATATTTTTGTATTTGATTTCTGTTGGAAGCCGCCCAGAGTGGCTGGGGAAATCCAGCCAGATGGGCGGGGTACAAATAATAAATATTATTCAGCAGAGCTCTCTTGAGTACCACCGTTGCAGGGGGTTGGTTTGGATGACCCTCAGGGCCCCTTCCAACTCTAAAATCTGATTGTTCTTTCATACACCCCCCACCCATTTTTTAGCTATCATGGAAGTTTAATGATAACGCTCAACCTCATGCTGCCATCAACCTGCAGTGATAATATGTGTATCTCGTTACGGATATGTATTATTATTTTTTTGTTAACTTTGTTGAATCTAAAAGAAGATCAGCTTCTACTGATCAACTGCAAATCCAGCAGCGAAGGTCAGGCAGCGCCTGCGCTCCCCGCGAGCCAAGCCTTCGACTCACCTTCCGCTTCACGTCCGAGGCGATGCTGAACAACAGGGACCAGTAAAACGAAAGCTCAATCATGTAATACCAGTACTGGGACGGCAGCAGGTTCTGGAGGAGGGAGGGAGGGAGAAAAACCCCTCAAATATAGCCAGATCGTTCCGCGTCCTCAGCCAACATTAAAAAAAACACCAGTTTTGTGGTCTCCCCATCCCAGGGAAGTGTAAGAACACAAGGAATGCCCCGCTGAATCAGACCAAAGGGACCACCACCTCTCCTGTTCTTCTGGAGCGCTTGCTTTTCCTCTGCCCTCCTCACCCCTCCTTTCCTTTTGTGTCGTTCCTTCTTCGACAGCAAGCTTCATTTATTTAAAAGCATTTTTTGCCGCCTGATGTTTCACAATATCTAAAAGCAGCTGACTGCACCGGTGCAGATTTCGGTCATCTTGATCTCACTACCCCCCCCCCCCCCCCCGGTTTATAGTTTTGTGCTCCTTGTTTCATGGTGTATTGTAGATATTTTCTTTGCCACCACCCCCTTATAGATTTTTCTTTTTCTTTTTTTTTTAAAAAAAAAGGTAAATCCAAAGGTTGGGTATATATAATTTCTAATGCACGCACCACATGAACACACAGGGCTGTTGTCCCTGCTCAAGTTGCTTGCGAACCCTGCCTTCCCCCCACCAACCCCCCTACCCCATTGCCAACCCCCACCCCGTTCTTTTACACCTCACCAAGCTGTCCCCTTGCAGCTTCATCAGGCCCACATTCTCACAAATCTGTCAGGCTCTCTGCACATCCTCAGAGACACTCTGTGTCCCCCCCCACCCAGCTTTATTCAAACCTCTGCTGTCGTTTAAAACCGCCATTTCTCTTTTAAATCCTCCCCTCGCCCTCATTTCATGCAACTCCAGGGTGGTGACGCCGCACTACAACTCCCCCCCCCCCCAAAAAAAAACACCAAAGGCTGTGTGATGACCGCCTTAGGTTTCTATATGTATATGAAGATACACAATTTTATTTTATTTTATTAAAAAAGCAAAGGTCACAGCATAAAAACTTAGCTCACCTGTGTAGGGTATCCTTCCCAAACTAGCCTGAGGTTGTAGAACCAAGGTTTCTGCAAGTTCAGGGGACAAAGCGTAAAAAAGACAGGAGCCAATTAAGTTCAAGAGGATGGGCAAAAAAGGGAAATACCATTTCCCGCGTTCAAATTTAGGAGGAAATGTACTCACGTCAGCTATGACGGCCGTGCCAGCAATGAAAGCAAGAAGGTAAAAGGTGAATCTCCAACTGGAAAAGGAAGCACAAAGTCTGTTTCTTGTCCCCTGAGCAAATGAAGCACGCGTTCTCAGGCATGTCAAGAGTGCCGCTGGGGGCGTGCAGAGTGCCTCTGACGTCTGCCAGGAGTGGTAGGGCGAGAGGCAAGGAGACGGACAGTAGGGGGAGCCAGAGAGCCAATGGCAGGCGGAGCCGCCCCCTGGATGGGTTGTAAGGAAGACTCCGGCTACTAAATCTTTTGGACTCGTCCGGCTGTGACAATATGCCTGAATTTGTCGCCCTCTGGGTGTTGATGGGCACCCAGCTGCCATCGCACAGCATGCCCACGGTCCAGGGGTGTTGGGAACTGGACTTCCAGTGGATCTGGAGTGTTTTGGCGTGCACAGAGCATTGAGGAAGGTTGGCCTGAGGCAGCCAGCTGCCGACCCCTAATCCAGCGACGCTTTTGCAGACGGGGGCAGGGCAAGCCTGCTATTCACCCAAGCTACACCGCGGTGCTGCAGGCCTACCTGGACTCCCGAAATTTCTTGAGCAAGCTGGGCCGGTCCTGATTGCGCCGCCGGCGGAACCAGCGCTCAACCTGCCGGGGGTTGCAGCCGCTTTTCTTTGAGAGGCCCTCGATGTCTGCCTGCGGGGGCAGAAAAAGGAAAAAGGAAGGGGGCATTCAGAGGGAGGAGAGAGAGCTCAGGGAAGAAAGCCATTGAAATGCAGGCAGCAGCAACATTTGCTTTGCCATTTCTACCTTGACACACTAGGTTTCTAAGTGCGTGGATCTCATGTGTTCTTTCCAGAAAAAAGCCATTGGTTTTGATGAAAGTTTCCACCTGGGGGTCCTGCTTTGAGAGATGACCTCTCTAGTTGCAACATCAGCCTGGCAAAGACTTATTGATTTGAAGATGTGCTGGTTGGCCCAGAAGTTTTTTCTGCTTAAGAACTCAGCTGACCCAATGCAGTTTCCAAGCTGCTTTCATGCTGGAGTTTTGCAGCCCTTCGATTCCCCCCAAATTTTGATGCCGTTTTTTATATTTCATACGGTTGGCTTTGGGTCATTGTGTCCCGGAGCTCTGGGAATCTCAAGAAGGGGACATTTCCGAGCCAAAAATGCCAGGGATTGAACCCGAGATCTTCTGCAGCCAAATTTATGCCACTGGGACGATGAATTTAGGGAAATTAGGCAGGGGTGAGCACACCCCAAGTGCAAAAAAAGAAGCTCACCCTGGGAAAACCATCTTCCATTCAACAGGGGGAAAGAATCCCGTCCTCCTGCTTCTGAAAACACAGGTTTCTCACGGCCCTGCCTGGAGATGCCATTGGGACCTGGGACTTTCTGCGCTCTACCAATGAGCTACGGCCTGTCCCCACCTCCATCCAGACAGTGATGCAAGAAGGCACAGATTTGGCTCGGGGGCTGCCAGCTGGCAAAGCCATGCAGGAGATTGCAAGCTTTTCGCTCTCGTTTATAGGCTTAATTACTCCGATGCACCAACTTGGGAGTTCAGAGCGTATGTCCACAACACGTACTGGCATGGGCCGCGTGGTGCCAGCAACAAGCCAATTAATTTTTCAAGAGGCACATGCTAGGCACCGTCCGGATCCCTGTGTGGGAGAAATGGTAAGCCAGAGGCTCGGGAACATCAGCTCTGGCAGAAGACCAGCTCCATTAGGTGCCTCCTGACCCAGGACTTTTTCTGTGCCAGCTGGTCACTGCAAGAGTTACTATTAAAAAAGTGGCGCCTGAGCGTGTTTTTCCTCTGCCCTCCCTACCCCTTCTTCCTCGTGTGCCATGTCTTTTTTCTTTTATATGACTGTAAGCTTGTGGGCAGGGACTGTTTTGTTTTAATTGACTGGACGATGGGAGCCTTTCTGGCTGAAGAGCGTTGGGTGCGAATGCTCTAAATGAGGGAGCTGAGAGAAACATTTTCCATGTCTTCGAGTAGAGTCTCCTCTGTGAAAACCTCCTCTCACGTATTGCGAAAAATCCTGACCGCTACCACTGTCATAGCGTCCATTTAAAGTACTACAATACCCCCAGGAATCCTGGGAGTTGCAGTTTGTCTTGGGTGCTGGGAATTGTGAGAAGGAAACCTTTGTTCCCCTTAAAGGAAAAGGTAAAGGGACCCCTGACCATTAGGTCCAGTCGCGGATGACTCTGGGGTTGCGGCGCTCATCTCACTTTATTGGCAGAGGGAGCCGGCGTACAGCTTCCGGGTCATGTGGCCAGCATGACTAAGCCGCTTCTGGCGAACCAGAGCAGCGCACGGAAACGCCGTTCACCTTCCTGCCGGAGTGGTACCTATTTATCTACTTGCACTTTGACGTGCTTTCAAACTGCTAGGTTGGCAGGAGCTGGGACCGAGCAACGGGAGCTCACCCCGTCATTGCGGGGATTCGAACCGCCGACCTTCTGATCGGCAAGCCCTAGGCTCTGTGGTTTAACCCACAGCGCCACCTGCGTCCCTTTGTTCCCTTTACAGAGCTAAAATTCCCAGAATTCTCTATGTTTTTAGTGGTTCTTATCTGTAAAATGCCTTGAGTCCCATCAATGTAAAAGGAAGGGTGTAAATTATTATTATTTGAGATGGATCATTAACCACTATGGGAATTGTAGAATTGATGCTTTTGAATTATGGTGCTGGAGGAGACTCTTGAGAGTCCCATGGACTGCAAGAAGATCAGACTTATCCATTCTCAAGGAAATCGGCCCCGAGTGCTCACTAGAAGGACAGATCCTGAAGTTGAGTCTCCAGTACTTTGGCCACCTCATGAGAAGAGAAGACTCCTTGGGAAAGACCCTGATGTTGGGAAAGATGGAGGGCACAAGGAGAAGGGGACGACAGAGGATGAGATGGTTGGACAGTGTTCGCGAAGCTACTAACATGAGCTTGGCCAAACTGCGAGAGGCAGTGAAAGATAGGCGTGCCTGGCGTGCTCTGGTCCATGGGGTCACGAAGAGTCGGACACGACTGAACGACAACAACAAATGGTATACTGATCTTCTAACAACTCTTCACAAACTAAAGTTTCCAGGATTCTTTGAGAGGAAGCCATGGCCGTTTAAAGCAGAATCATAGTATTTAAATGTATGATACAAAGAACATCCTTCCTCTCTCAAACATGGCTTCCCTGGCAAAAATTACCTGTTTGGGGTGTTTACAGGACGCCGTATAAAATTTCTCTAGGACGGGATTCGGAGTCGCTTTTAACCGCACTTTCTCCTTGACGTTCAAAAGACCCGCTAGCGGAGTTGCCACATATCTGGAGGGTGGGGTAGGTGAAAAGAGCAGCGGAAAGGGAAAGGGAAGAGAGGGGAACGAAAGAAAACACACACAAAATTAGGATTCTGCAGCAGTTTCCGGTGCCAGAACAGAAATGGCCGTTAAATCAGCAAATCAGGGTTTCCTTTGAGGAAGGTCTGAGCTCCGAAACCATCAGATGCGGCACGAGCAATGGAGGAAGCTGCCTTCATTCAGAGTCCGACCACTGGAGTGCATCCAGCTCCGGACTGCCTACACTGGCTGGCAGCAGCTCTCCAGCAGTTGGGACAAGGGGATCGAGCCTGAACTTTTCTGTCTCCGAAGCAGAGGCTCCACCCCTGAGCTACGAATCCTCTTTTAAAACAGTGCTAGGATTCCAGTCCTCATGGTCCTGAACACAGGACTGATTTAACATTTAACTAGCTGCCCGGCTTCGGGCATGGAGTCTTTTTCCAGCCCAATCATGGGGGATTGCCAGCCTAGTCCTCATTCTGCATAAAGGGCTGAATTAAATGCAGGCGCAGGAGGCAGCTTCATACTGAGCCAGACCCTTGGTCCATCTAGCTCAGTATTTCCTACACTGACTGGCAGTGTCTCTTTGGGGTTTCTGGCAGGGAGGGGTGGTATTCACAGCCCCACCTAGAGATGCCGGAAATCGAACCTGGGACCGTCTGCATGCGAAGCAGGGAATCGGGGATCCCAGTAAATGCTGGGCCTTGCGTCAATTCATAGAATGGTAGAGTTGGAAGGGACCCCTCGGGGTCATCTAGTCCAACCCCCCCTGCAATGCAGGAATCTCCGCTAAAACATCCAGGACGGATGGCCATGCAACCTCTTTACCCCACGTAAACCCACCTGGCCACTCCAATCTGGAGAACTGTTACAATTCCCACCTCTGCATTTGTAGGAAATCCCATTACACTTTGGAACTCCCTGCCTATTGATGTCAGGCAGGCTCTTTCGCTGAATTCTTTTCGGCGCCTGAACATCTTTGTGCAGGCGGCCTTATCCAGACGTGCGGAACGCCTGCAGGCATTTTAATCCGGATGCGGCCCAATCACCTTCTAAATGCGGCCAGCGGATGGTCCGGGAATCAGCGTGTTTTTACATGAGTAGAATGTGTCCCTTTTATTTAAAATGCATCTCTGGGTTATTTGTGGGGCCTTCCTGGTGTTTTTACATGAGCAGAATGTGTCCTTTTATTTAAAATGCAACTCTGGGTTATTTGTGGGGCATAGGAATCCGTTCACATTTTTTTTTTCAAAATATAGTCCGGCCCACCACATGGTCTGAGGGGCAGTGGACCGGACCCCTGCTGAAAAACTCTGCTGACCCCTGGCTTATAGATTATTACGTGAAGATTTCCAACAGTCTCCCTCCTCCACCCCAGATAAATCTCTGGGTTTCATTCCCTGCTTCCCCGCTTTACAATCAAGCGTCAACTTTACGAGAGGAATCAAGTAAGGCGGTCGTAAAAAGGGCATCTGGAGAGCTGCAGTGCTGCAGGGATTTGTTGCAAGGGGGCACACAGCCCCCAATACCCCCCCCCATCAGCCTGCCCCCCAACCCCCCCCCCCCGTTGAGCGTATCCTAGAGCTAGCGGGCAACTCTTCTCATGCTTTCTCCAACATTGCCACACCGTAAAAAAAACATACACACAGAGGCCAGCCACTCAAACAATGCTCCGATTGTCTCCCATCTTCTGTGGAGAAGGGGGGGGGGCGGGTATTGTCAACCGTGATAAATAATTGCTTTTTAATTCTCCGGCCTGGCCGTCTCAGGCCAGTCCGCGGGCGCTGCTGACTTCATCGGGAACGCCGCCCCCTCCGCAGACAACCGCTGGCAGGTGACACAATGCCACAATTATGCCAAGGGCCCGTGGCTGGGTCGAGGCCGATGCCGTAGCCTTGCTGCCCTCTCCCTCTCCCCCCTCCCCCCCCGCTTTTCTCCAATTGTTTCCTTAGGACTTGGCGCGGGATCTGGGCACAGGGAGAAAAAGCGTCTCGCCTTTGCCCCCAAACTCTTGAGGAATCCGCAGCGCCCACGGGGAGAGGCCGACCCGAAGCGCGCCTCCCTCCTTCCCAGGGCGAGCGGTCAGGAGTTTGCAAGGTTTGCGGCTTTCCATAGCGGCCTGGCTGCAGGATCAGGCCAGAAAAGGTGCATCGGGTCCGGCGTTCTGTCCTCGCGGTGGGCAAATGCCCCTAAGAACCGAGGAATACAGATAGACTGCCCCTGGACCTGGAGGTTCCACAAGTGCCTCTTTTCTTTTTGTTCAGCCAATCAGAAATTTGCTGGTTGTTGACCCCGTGGGGCCAGTCCCCACCTCTCAGCCTAGTTACTTCACAGGGACCTTGCTCCCCTGTCTCCCACCCCACCCCGGGTTCGCCCCAAATGGACCAGCCTCCTCCTCTGGGACCGAGGGTACTCACATTTCAAAGAGGTGCCTGATGATGAGGAAGAGAAATGCTAGAGGGATGGTGATATACAAGTCTCTGGACTGTGGGGCCACGCGGCCATCGCTGACTTCGATGTCTGCCCAGGTGAGGTTGGACGGCAACCAGAGCCGGTCCCACCAGAAGTAGTTGCATAATGTCTGGAACATCCTGCGGAAATGAAGAAAACAGAAACGGCGTGATTGAGGAAGGCAGCTTCCGACTGGAAGAGACGACGGGCAGAGGGCTCAGAGCCATGTTCACACCATGTATTTAAAGCCCTACGGTACCACTTTAAATGCCCGTGGCTCCCCTATATTCCACTCTGGTCAGACCTCACCTGGAGTACTGTGTCCAGTTCTGGGCACCACAGTTCAAGGAGGATACTGAACAAGCTGGAACGTGTCCAGAGGAGGGCAACCAAAATGGTCCAGGCCTGGAAACAATGCCTTATGAGGAACGGCTTAGGGAGCTGGGTATGTTTCGCCTGGAGAAGAGAAGGTTAAGGGGTGATCTGATAGCCTTGTTCAAATATTATAAAGGGATGTCATATAGAGGAGGGAGAAAGGTTGTTTTCTGCTGCTCCAGAGAAGCGGACACGGGGCAATGGATTCAAACTACTGTACAAGAAAGAAGATTCCACCTAAACATGAGGAAGAACTTCCTGACCGTAAGAGCTGTCCGACAGTGGAATTTGCTGCCAAGGAGTGTGGTGGAGTCTCCTTCTTTGGAGGTCTTTAAGCGGAGGCTTGACAGCCATCTGTCAGGAATGCTTGATGGGGTTTCCTGCTTGGCAGGGGGTTGGACTGGATGGCCCTTGTGGTCTCTTCCAACTCTAGGATTCTATGATTCCTGCAAGAATCCTGGGAACTGAAGTTTGGCTAAGGGCGCCGAGTGTTGTTAGGAGGGGACCCCTAGCGCTTCTCTGCTAAAGCTACAATTCCCAGAGCGGTTTAACAATCAATCTCTCTTCACAGGGAGTTTTGGGATTTGTAGTTCTGCGAGAGGGAATGGGGGGGGGGTCTCCTCTCTCCTGACAGCTCTCAGCATCCTTGACAAACTACAACTCCCAGAATTCCTGGGGAGGGGAAGCCGTGCCTGTTCAAAGTGTTATCGCAGAGCTTTGAATGCATGGTGCCAAAGAAACCAAAGTCAATATAGTTTCCCCTTCTATAGACTTTTATTTAGAGGCAGGCATCCCCAACCTGCGGCCCTCCAGATGTTTTGGCCTACAACTCCCATGATCCTAGCTAACAGGACCAGTGGTCAGGGATGATGGGAATTGTAGTCTCAAAACATCTGGAGGGCCGAAGGTTGGGGGTCCTGATTTAGAGGGATGTGTATCTAACGACACCATTTCCCCCGCAGCTCGAGGGCCACATGACTTGCTGGGACCCCTACAAGGGGCCGGCAGTGGGGCGGAGCCAGGGGCAAAAGTGGGCGGAGCCAGGGGCAAAAGTGGGCGGAGCCAGACACGCAGGTGTTCCCTTTGTCCAGGGGACAACGTCCCAGCCATGCACTTCAGAGGGTTGCGGAGAGTAGACTCACCGGAAGCAGCGAAATACTCAACACAACTAACTTTGGTCGATTGATTTCAACGGGTCTACTCAAAGTAGAACTTAGCTGGATACCAAACGGGGGTTCTGGGCACACACACCTCTATCCGAGCAAGCAAGGGGACTTACGATTGCCTGAAGGATACAGGCTTCCCAGTTAAAGTCCTCAAGGGGTGTGCAGGGTTCAATGTGGCCCCCAGTCCTCACTACCTGGCCCCCAGGTACCTCCCTCTCTGGGCTGCCTTTCAAGTGCTTCTGATTAGCCGGAATGTATCCTCAGAACCGTGACGCAAGGAAGTATATAGAAACCTCTGAATTTCCAGGGGGCTATTGCCTTTGGCCCTGCCCACCACCACACGCGGCCCCCGCGGAAACGTCGTCCGCAAGGAATCTGCCCCCACCCCCGGTTGAAAAAGGGTTTCTCCTACTTCTGCCTTGCATGCCCCCAAGTAACTTGCGCCTTCAGGAATAACCATAGCGCCTCTAAGCATATGCAGAGTGCCATGCGTCTCGAAGAAACCAAGCCACACATACACACACCCTGCACTTAGGAGGCCGGAGTGGACCGGAACTCTGGATAAGCGCAACAAAATATTAAAGTTGGAATGTGGAAAATATGAGAAAACAGGAACAAAGCAGGAAGATGATGTTGGAGATACATACTTCAAGGTCCAAAGTATGGGGAGCCCAGAAAAAAATCATAATTAATAATTAGATTGTAATTTGGCTGTTTTTTATTTAGTTTATTGTTTAAATTGGAATCGCTATGGTTTGATGGATATGTTAATTGGCTGTTTTTAGTGAAAAAAATTAATAATATGGTTTAGAAAAACCAAAACAAATGAAAGGCAAGCAGTTCTGTAGGAAGAGCTAAGGGGGAGGGGCACCCAGCCCGGCACCCTGGGAGTGGCAGGAGCCCACAAGCAGGACCCCAGGAAAAGAGAAGGGGTGGCTTTGATTTCCCTCTGCCAATCTCATTAGAATAAATAAAACACTCTCGGCAGCCGGTGTTGGAAATTAGCCAGGCACGTTTTTGCAGCTTGGAGATCTCTGGGTGCCAAGTTGGCGAGTGGCATCTCCACTCGGCTGGCTCCTCCAGCCTTCCTCAGCAGGTAAGCAGAACATCTTATTATTGCGTTCACGTCCCACCTGTTTCTCCAAGGAGTACATGGTTCAGCCCTGCTCCCTCAGTTAATCCCTACATGGACCTGTGAGGTAGGTCTCGCCAGAGTGGCACATGCTCTGGTTATCCCTCACTTGGACTTCTGCAATGCGTTCCACGTGGGGCTACCTTTGAAGGTGACCTGGAAACTGCAACTAATCCAGAATCCAGCAGCTAGTATTAAGTAATTAAATTGTTGTTGTTGTTGGTAAAGAGGCTGAGACTGACTCTAAGGTCACCCAGCGAACTTCATGGCAATGTGGGGAATTCGAACCCGGACCTCCGAGGGTTTTGGTCTGACGCTCTAACTTCGGCAACTATGCTGGATTCCTAGAGTACTTCTGCTCAGGAACAGCATTACAATTAAGGAGGCAAATAAAAATGGGGAAAGCAAAATGTGTCGCTTAGAGACGGAGATGGAATATTTTTTTTTATTTTGGTAAAGGTGGTATAGAACTTATCATCATAACACGGACCCAGCGCTTAAGACATTCCATTGATGCAAACATAACCTGGGGATTAAGGTGCCATTTGCTGACTGGATTATATATCTGAGTTTCAACCATGGTTGGCAACATATCAGTAGCCTGTTGCAAGTCCCTTCCCTTGCAGAGGAGGAGATGAAGATGAGGCCAGACAAGATAAGGGAATGAGAACACAGAAAAGAGAGAACTTGGCGAAAAGCCCGGTGCCAAGATTACGATGGAGAGGGACACACCATCTCTCCGCAGACAGATCGAATGGCACTGCCAGTCCACGTAGGACCATTCTGGAGCAGTTCAGGCAGAATTTGACCACGTTCGGACCGTCCAATAAAACCCAGACTTTTTCGTCAAACCGGGTCAAGACGCAATTTTGTCCCCAGTCGCTGAACTTCGCAGAGTTTGGCAAGGGCAAAACCGAGAATGGTAGCAGGATATTCTTAGGGGGTTGTGGGTTCAAGAGCCCCACGCTGGGCAAAAGATCCCCGCGCTGCAGGGGGTTGGACTAGATGACCCTGGGGTGTCCCTTCCAACTCTGCGGTTCTCTGACATTGAAATGCGTCGTTGAGAGGGCAGGGGAAGGAGAGACAGCTGGAAGTCAGGGGAACATCGGCAAAACATGACTTTGCTCCTAATCAATAAAGCATTGAATATGAAGCCCTGGGCGTGTTAAGATTTGCCGCCACAAGTCAGGCCAGGACTCGAGGGGTTTGCGGCGATGCCAATTTGGGGAAAGGCAAAGTTCTGCTGGCCCCATTTGCTCCCGTCTGAAGAAAGGGGGCAGCGTTTGGGACCTTTGGGTTTGGAGGGCAGACGAGGAAGAGGCAATCTGACAGGAAATGGGCAGAGAGGAGATTTTCCTCCCTCTCCCAAGGAAGCAGAACGTTGGAAGGTTTGGGACAGATAAAAGGAAGGAATCAACAGAGCTAAGAATTGATGCTTTTGACTTCTGGTGCTGGAGGAGACTCTTGAGAGTCCCATGGACTGCAAGAAGATCAAATCTATCCATTCTCAAAGAAATCAGCCCTGAGTGCTCACTGGAAGGACAGATCCTGAAGTTGAGGCTCCAGTACTTTGGCCACCTCATGAGAAGAGAAGACTCCCTGGAAAAGACCCTGATGTTGGGAAAGAGGGAGGGCACAAGGAGAAGGGGACGACAGAGGACGAGATGGTGGGACAGTGTTCTCGAAGTGACTGGCATGAGTTTGGCCAAACTGCGAGAGGCAGTGAAGGATAGGCCTGCCTGGCGTGCTCTGGTCCATGGGGTCACGAAGAGTCGGACACGACTGAACAACAACAACAGAGCTAAACTGCGGAATTCCCTCCCACTGGAAGGCAGGCATGGCCACCAAACCTAGATGGATTTAAAAGATGGGCAAATGAATGGCTATCGACGGCAGGAAGGAAAACAGGATCCCGGCCTGATCCAGCTGAGCTCTTCTCACGTTCTGATGGAACCTCCAGGCCCAGAAGCAGTCTACCTTGGTTCCTAGGTTCTTTGGGGCATCTGGCCACGGCGAGAACAGGAGCCTCGAGCAAGTGGGCAACTGACCCACTCCAGCTAAAATGGCTCTTTGTAAATATATATTTAAAGCAGGCCATTCCAAGCAGAGGATATAAACCGGAGTCAACTGCCGATCCACCGGGCCTGTGTGTAGGTGCGTGAGGGAGGCAGAGATTGCGAGAGGACAGGTGGGGGTTTGCCCAATCTCTCTTCCCACATGAGAGGCAAAGGTCCCTGTCAGTGGACTCTGCTCCTTATCGGGCTGCGACGCGATGCACACTTAAGCAGAATGGCCATTTATTAACACTGGGCATTTATTAACACATTTACAGGCATTGTGTGTCCTTACGACACCCACACAAGGCGTATTACCAGCCAGGCTGCAGCCACGGTGGGTGGGCCCAGGGCAAAGGTGGAGCTTAGTGTTATGCAGGGTGGATAAAATCAATGATTTTTTTTAAAAAAAAATTAAAAAATCAGATTATTTTTTAAATTTAAATCGGATTTTTTTAAATAAATGCTTTTTGGGGAAATATATTACCATCCAAAGGTTATTCAATCATGAAATAAAGATTAGTTTTTTAATTATGTAGAATAAGGCTGTATATGTTTAATTTTTTGGTAAATAAATTCCATTAATCCATTCACAATGTCATTTATGCTCTTCCAGAGGTTTTGGTATGATTATTGGGCAGTTTCTCTGCCTACAAGATATTATCACAGATGCTTGGTTTACTTTTGCAGTTCTCAAAACTAAATTTGACTCAGCAGAGATCACATCACAGCAAAAATGTTATAACATGAACAGAGTTGAGAAAAAGACATTAATCCTATTGTTCTACAAACCTATGAATACAGAATCAACCCCTTCAGTGTTAAGTTTCAAGAAGTTCAGTGAGCAGAATAGAAACAATATTTTTCTGATTGTTTGGAGTGGAATGGATCTAATAAATCTATTTAAATTGTTATTATTAAGGTAATGATTATTTTTCTCCTTCCTAAGTACAACAGAAAAGTTGTACAAATAATGTATGAATGATTAACCTATTAAACTGGGGATAAAAAAAACTAATATGAAAAGTTGTTATTCTAAAAATCTTCATCTACTTGCATATTAAAGTTATACCAGCAAGAATTAGTCTTTATGTAGAAAACTGTGATTTAAATCAAGCCTTACTGACTAGTGATTTAAATCAAATACACCCTGGTGTTATGTATTGAAGTTCTCACCCTAGGCCACTAGGGGTGTGTATATAGTTCATTCTGCTGCAGTTTTCACTCAGGTCCGCACATGCAAATGAGGGATTGAAAGTGACATTCAACAGAAAGTTGTTACTGTTGCTTGTAGCTGAGTTCTATATAAGCAGGCTGCTGAGCCCTTCAGCTCAGTCCTGTTCCAGCCTGAGAATAAACAGAGCTGCTTGGAGAATCACTGTGTCGTCTGCTATGTCCACTCACTATTTACCGTAATACTTAGGGTCTCCTCTCTTGAGGACTAGCCACTTGCAGGCGCTCTCTTAACACGGGAGCCCTGCCAGGAATGGCCGACCTGTGCGCATGTCTAACAGACGGGCAAGAGCCAAGCCTAGTTGACTGATCTGAAGACAGGGTGCTAGAGAAATCCATGAAGTTGGGCTTTAAGGGTTAAGGATGGTCAACAGAACAAGGGAAGGTTACAGGAAAACAAGCCTTATGAGGAACAGTTGAGCGAGTTGGGTAGCCTGGCCTGGAAAAGAGGAGACTGAGATGAGGCAGAGGTTTTGAATCATGGACTTGGAAGGGACCTGAGAGACATCTAGTCCACACACACCCACCCCGAAATACAGAGATCTCAACTAAAGCAACCATGACAGATCCATCCAACCTCTGTTTAAAAACCTCCAGTCACCTTCAAATATCTCCAGGGCTGTCACACAGAAGATGGAGCGAGCTAGTTTTCTCCTGCTCTGGAGGGTAGGACTCGAACCCATGGCTTCAGGTTACAAAGAAGGAGATTCCGACTAAACATCAGGAGGAACTTTCTGTTGGTAATAACCGGCCAACAGTGGAACAGGCTCCCTTGAAAGCTGGTGGACTCTATTTTAGGTTTTTAAGCAGAGGCTGGGTGGCCATTTTTCGAGGATTCTTTAGCCACGATTCCTGCTTTGCGGGGGTTGGTCTAGATTACCCTTGGGAGTCCCTTATTCTCGCAGGGGTGGATTAAGGCCTTTGGAGCAGCATTCTTCCGACGTTTCAGACCCAACACCCACCTTTAAGCCAAATATGCATGTGGGGGACCAATTTTTCTAAACATTTAAACATATATTTGCATAGTGGTAGCACTCCACTTTGCATTAGGCCTCGGGCCCAGAAAGTGGAACCCCAACACACAAGTTGAAAAGCAGAGGTGTGGAGGCCCTAAACGTTGAAAAGATCACGTCATAGTCGTCGTCCCCCCAATTTTGTAATTCAAATTAAAAACACGGGGAGGTCCTTTTGGCGATGCTGGTCTGGTCTCTGGCTGGCAGCCAACACTTCGCAACTGAGATATAGCAAACGACTCTGTAGAGAGGTAATGCCTCTCGTAAACGCTGCTACCTAGCCTCTGAGCCACACTCCAACCTGTCTGATGTCCGGCCAAATACCTTGTCACAGGAACAGGGATGCAAGCTGCTGCCTTTGCCACGCCCGACCTCTGCTCCATCTAGCTTAGTATTGCTGCACTGACCGGCAGGGGCTCTCTGGGCTTTCTGGCAAGGGACATCCCCTAAACGATGTATTTATTATTGCTACTATTCATTAAATTTGTATACCCCCCTATAGCCACAGATCTCGGGGCAGTTCACAACATAAAATGATACAGCTTCTCTGCTACAAATTAAGTAGCGGAGTAACAGGGTAACTGTGCCCCTGAAGGACCAGGTGCGCAGCCTGGGAGTCATTTTGGACTCACAGCTATCCATGGAGGCGCAGGTCAATTCTGTGTCCAGGGCGGCTGTCTACCATCTCCATCTGTACGCAGGAGGATGACCCTCCCTGCCTGAAGACAGTCTCGCCAGAGTGGCATGCTCTGGTTATCTCCTGCTTGGACTACTGCATGCGCTCTATGTGGGGCTACCTTTGAAGGTGACCCGGAAACTACAACTATCCAGAATCCGGCAGCTAGACAGGTGACTGGGAGCGGCCGCTGAGACCACATAACACTGGTCTGAAAACCACATTGGCTCCCAGTATTTCCGAGCACAATTCAAAGTGTTGGTGCTGACTTTAAAGCCCTAAACGGCATCGGTCCTGTATACCTGAAGGAGCGTCTCCACCCCCATCGTTCTGCCCGGACACTGAGGTCCAGCGCCGAGGGCCTTCTGGCGTTTCCTTCTCTGCGAGAAGCCAAGTTACAGGGAACCAGGCAGAGGGCCTTCTTGGTGGTGGCACCCGCCCTGTGGAACGCCCTCCCATCAGGTGTCAAGGAAATAAACAATTATCTGACTTTTAGAAGACATCTGAAGGCAGCCCTGTTTAGGGAAGTTTTTAATGTTGATGCTTATCGTATTTTTAATATTCTGTTGGGAGCTGCCCAGAGTGGCTGCGAGGCCGCAATCTAAGTAATTAAATTGTTGTTCCAGTTACAGGTAGGTAGCCGTGTTGGTCTGCCATAGTCAAAACAAAATAAAAAATAAAATAAATCCTTCCAGTAGCACCTTAGAGACCAACTAAGTTTGTTCTTGGTATGAGCTTTGTGTGCATGCACACTTCTTCAGATACATGAAAGCTCATACCAAGAACAAACTTAGTTGGTCTCTAAGGTGCTACTGGAAGGATTTTTTTATTTTTTATTTTGTTTTAAATTGTTGTTGTTGTTGTTTGTTGTTGGTAAAGAGGCTGAGACTGACTCTAAGGTCACCCAGCGAATTCATGGCAATGTGGGGATTCGAACCCGGACCTCCGAGGGTTTTTCTGACGCTCTAACTTTGGCACCACGCTGGCTTCCTAGAGTACTTCTGCTCAGGAACAGCTCTAGAAATTAAGGAGGCAAATAAAAATGGGGAAAGCAAAATGTCGCTTAGAGGCGGAGCTGGATATTATTATTATTATTATTATTATTATTATTATTATTTTATTTGTAAAGTGGTATAGAAATTATTATAATCGCCCCACCACGGGGTAGGGGGACGGGACCCAGCACTTAAGACATTCCATTGATGGAAACATAACCCAGGATTAAGGTGCCATTTGCTGACTGGATTATATATCCGAGTTTCAACCATGGTTGGCAACACATCAGAAGCCTGTTGCAAGTCCCTTCCCTTGCAGAGGAGGAGATGAAGGTGGCCAGACAAGATAAGAGAATGAGAACATAGAACAGAGAGAACCTGCGAAAATGAGAACATAGAGAACTTGCGAAAATATTACAATGGACACACCATCTCTCCACAGGCAGATCGATGGCACTGCCAACCAATGTAGGACCATTCTGGAGCAGTTCAGGCAGAATTTGACCACCTTCGACCGTCCAGTAAAACCCAGACTTTTCGCCAACTGGGTCAAGACGCAATTTTGGCCCAGTCGCTGAACTTCGCCGAGTTTGGCAAGGGCAAAACCGAGAGTGATAGCAGGGGATTCTTGGGGGGTTGTGGGTTCAAGAGCCCCACGTTGGGCAAAAGATCCCTGCGCTGCAGGGGGTTGGACTAGATGACCCTGGGTGTCCCTTTCAACGTCGTTGAGAGGGCAGGGGAAAGAGAGACAGCTGGGAGTCAGGGGAACATCGGCAAACATGACTTTGCTCCTAAACAATAAAGCATTGAATATGAAGCCCTGGGCATGTTAAGATTTGCCGCCACAAGCAGGGAAAGACTCGAGAGGTTTGTGGCGATGCCAATTTGGGGAAAGGCAAAGTTCTGCTGGCCCCAATTGCTCCCATCTAAGAAAGGGGCAGCGTTTGGGACCTTTGGGTTTGGAGGGCAGACAGGAAGAGGCAATCTGACAGAAAATGGGCAGAGAGGAGATTTTCCTCCCTCTCACAGCACTGGGACTCGTGGACGTCCAAGGAAGCAGAACCTTGGAAGAGCGTCACAGTCGTCGTCCCCCGTCCAATTTTGTAATTCAAATTAAAAACACCGGGGAGGTCCTTTTGGCGATGCTAATGCAGCTGTTTGACTCACCGCAGGAGTCGCAGTCTCAAGACAGACCACCAGCAGTCTGGCAAAAATATCAGAAAATCTCTGTAGCTGGGCCAGCTCAATGGCCCATCTTGCCCAGCACCCGCAGCCAAACGCTCCCAAGAACATAGGAATCAAGGTAGACTGCCTCTGCGCCTGGAAGTTCCATAAGAATATAGACGAGGGCAGGGCTTGGAGAGAGGGGCGCCGGCTCAACTGCGCGTTTGTGGTTTTATTGCTCAAAACAGCAGCTACAACCAGACTAAGAGACTGGGAAGCAATGCTTAATTGCAGGCGGCCGAGTCTTGTTTTCACAAACGTGCAACCGAGCACCATTTAGAAGGAATTAAGATTGCTTTGGCATTAAGGGAGGATCAAGGAGAGGCTCAAACGATTTCCTGCCCAGGGCTATGATGACACTTTGCACATCTTTGCGTTGCCGGGTGAGAAATTCTGCCACCGGATCTCTTTCCAAGAGCCAGGGAGGAATCTCAGAAGGCTCTTTGGGTGGGGAGTTCACAGCTGGTCTGGTCTCTGGCTGGCAGCCAACGCTTCGCAACCGAGATATAGCAAACGACTCTGTAGAGAGGTAATGCCTCTCGTAAACGCTGCTTCCTAGCCTCTGAGCCACATCTCCAACCTGTCTGATGTCCGCCAAATACCTTGTCACAGGAACAGGGATGCAAGCTGCTGCCTTATGCCACGCCCGGCCTCTGCTCCATCTTGCTTAGTATTGCCTGCACTGACCGGCAGGGGCTCTCTGGGCTTTCTGGCAAGGGACACCCCCTAAACGATGTATTTATTATTGCTACTATTCATTAAATTTGTATACCCCCCTATAGCCACAGATCTCGGGGCACTTCACAACATAAAATGATATAGCTTCTCTGCTACAAATTAAGTAGCGGAGTAACAGGGCTAACTGTGCCCTGAAGGACCAGGTGTGCAGCCTGGGAGTCATTTTGGACTCACAGCTGTCCATGGAGGCGCAGGTCAGTTCTGTGTCCAGGGCGGCTGTCTACCAGCTCTATCTGGTGCAGGATGAGACCCTCCTGCCCGCAGACTGTCTTGCCAGAGTGGCACATGCTCTGGTTATCTCTCGCTTGGACTACTGCAATGCGCTCTACGTGGGGCTGCCTTTGAAGGTGACCTGGAAACTACAACTGATCCAGAATGCGGCAGCTAGGGAGCTGGGTATGTTTACCCAGTCTCCTTCTTTGGAGGTCTTTAAGCAGAGGCTTGACAGCCATCTGTCAGGCATGCTTTGATGGTGTTTCCTGCTTGGCAGGGGGTTGGACTGGATGACCCTCCTCTACATGACATCCTTTGATATATTTGAACGGCTATCATATCCCCCTTAACCTCTCTTCTCCAGGCTAAACATACCCAGCTCCCTAAGCCGTTCCTCATAAGGCATCGTTTCCAGGCCTTGACCATTTTGGTTGCCCTCCTCTGGACACCTTCCAGCTTGTCAGTATCCTTCTTGAACTGTGGTGCCCAGAACTGGACACAGTATTCCAGGTGAGGTCTGATCATCTTGTTTTTTTTATAAGAATTTATTAAATTTTGATAATACAACAAAAACAAAACACTACAAAACACTACAAAAATTACAAAAAACAAAAATACAAATACAAAAAGAAACAAAACTAAAAATCTCAACAAAAACACAAACACTTATTTACATATCCTTATAATATTTTCTAACATTATTGGGGGACCTCCTCACATCCTCTCTTTCTGCGTTCATTGCAAATCCTCTTTAGTAATTTCATAACGTTGCATAATCATCGTTCTCTTCTAATCTTATTCCTTATCAAAAAGAAATACTATTACCTAATTCTTATCTCCTATCTTTAACTAATTTCATAACTGTAACTTATATGTCCTCTGATTTCATTCTCAGATAATCTTTTCACGCCGTTTCAAATAGTCTTTAAATTTCTTCCAATCCTCCTGCACCGCTTCTTCTCTCTGGTCTCGGAGTTTCCCGGTCAGTTCTGCGAGTTCCATATATTCAATCATCTTCATCTGCCAATCTTCCACTGTCGGTAATTCTTCAGTTTTCCAGTTTTTAGCTAATAGAATCCTAGCAGCTGTTGTGGCATACATAAAAAATGTTCTGTCCTTGTTGGGGATTTCATAGTTGATTGACCCTTGATCATCTTGGTTGCCCTGCACATGTTCCAGCTTGTCAATATCCTTCTTAAACTGCGGTGCCCAGAATTGGACACAGGATTCCAGGTGTGCAGAATAGAACCGGACTATAACTTCCCTTGATCTGGCTCTGGACTTCTGTTGATGCAGCTAGAATAGCATTAGCCTTTTGCGCTGCTGCATCACACGGTTGACTCACGTTGAGCGTGTGGGTCCACCAAGACCCCGAGATCCTTTTCACAGGTACTGCAAGTAAGCCTGGTTTCCCCCCATCTTATACTGGCGCGCTGTTTCTTCCTGCCAAGTGCAGAACCTGACATCTGCCCCTGTTGAAATCATTTTGCTAGCTTCTGCCCAGTTCTCCAATATGTTAAGGTCATGATTCTGAAAACTTTCTTTTGACTTACGGGCTAACAGCAGGTGCCAAGGATTGAAACTTGAGATCTTCTGCATGCAAAGCAAACATCCTACCCACTGAGCTACAAGCCCATTAGTCCGGGCAAACTACAGAAAAAAAACGCTGGAACCTGGGCAAAATTGCAACATAAACGTTATTAATGGCATTTTTATGAGAATTGGGTGTAGAATAACATATTTACATGTATTTCAATTAGTTTTCTAAACTTAATTGTGTGTATCCTAAGTTTTTTAATTGTTGTTACCAAACGTCAGGGAAAATAATACAAAGTTGTCATTGATCTAGTTATTAGGCTACATAATTTCTGTATTTAAATGTTTGCTAAAAACAACAAAGTGAAAGCAATGGTACATTGAAACAAGGTCACAATAAGGCGCTTGAACCAGAACTTTTATTATGTATTACAAATAACGAAGCAGACACCAGTCATCCATATCATCTTCTATATCAGAACAATGTTCAATCAACAACACATTTTCACAACCAATGGTCTGGCACTGACCACAAGCTGTTGAACATGGAAAACTATTTTTTTTGCATGCAACGGAATGTACAACAACCAGTGGTGCAGTTACAGTGGATAACTTTCAAAAGACTTTCAGGTGCAGGGGCCATGTCTGACATCACAGGGTGAAGCTGGTTGTCCTCCTTTATCATCCAACCCCAGTCATTAGGTCATAAACCCTCTTTGTGGCATGACCATTCCATTATCTGGTAATATGGTCGAAAACTATGGAATTCTGTTGCAGATGTAGTTGGTGGTAGACGTTCTGGTGCAACGAAAGAGTTTGCTGATGTTACTTTGTCCACTAGTATGCGATGTCATAATGTTCCAAGGGTATCATCAACTTTTCCACCATTTTGTATATTGCCTGGACTACTTCTGAAATAGAACTCATTTATGCCACTGCAAAAACCCTGAACATTTCCAGGGCACGACCGATCAGAGCTTTCCCCCCGCACAGCCGCACTGCTACGAATTGCTGCAGCGCGAGAGGCAGTTGCGCCACCTTCCTTCAGACGTTGCCCAACCCAAAGGCCGGAAGCAAAGAGGAAGCAGCGAAGACGTGGCGACACTCGAGTCGCACCCCCGGGAAAGCCACCAGAGAAATTCCCAGCCTTCTCCTAACTGGTGCCCGCCGGACAGTTCAAACTACAACTCCCATCAGCAAGCCTCACCGCTTCGGACTACAACTCCCGCCAACGGCCACGCACCCAGAAGGCCCAAGCTGGCTTAGTCAAGTCGCCGATCGAAAAAGCTTTTTCAACCCGGCAAAATTACGCCCCTCGGGAAATGCGGGTGTGATTGTTAACTAACGTGTTTGGCACCGAATTTGTTAATCGGCTGAAAAAAGGCCTTTGGCTTGAGAAAAAAAGATCTCTCACATTTAAATGGATACGCAGGTGGCAATGCCTTTCTGTGTGTGTGTGTGTGTTGTATTCCACCATCTGTAACTGGCGCGATAATGGCGCATCAACAGTGGATTTATAGCAGAAGGTCCAGACATCCTTCCGCTTTATCGGCTGTGATGATTCCCCAATCAAAAGTTAAACTGCGGAAACTAAAAGGATTGGACAGAGGCGGATAAATTGATGGCTCCCAGCGCCATGGCTGTGCTCTTGCCTTCACGTTGGAAGGCAGTAATGCCTCTGAACTTGCTGGTGGAGACTATGTTCCTATGGAACCTCCAGGCCCAGAGGCAGCTATACCTTGATTCCCAGGTCCTTGGGGGCATCTCACCTGCTTCAGGTACCGGGCTGCTCTCATCATTTTTAAAACGGCCCGTCCCTGCGGCCTAATCCAGCGGCCGCGCTCTTCTGATGTTAGCTTAAATTGTTACCGCGTTATCATGCCTGTCTGGATGGGGTGTGTTATAAAAGTGTGACAAGGGTGAATTTATTTATTTTTAAAAAAATCAAACCCACAACATTTGGGGTATGCAAACTTACAGGATTTCAGCGGTGAGCTATGCACGGACAAAGGAGCGTGTCTCAAGCGTATCCACCCCGATGCTACAAATAATACGCTGCTTTTCGTTTTATGTTTTAAGAAAATCTCTGGCTTCTGACAAGAGTCTAGCTTAGCACGTTTTAATATTTTTTGGGGGGGGGAGAAGACCCACCGACACTAAAATGCATTTTTTCAAATGCAGGAAGCCATGGCAAGAGAGAGAGAGTCTCAGGCCAAGAGTGGCGGAATAATAATAATTATTTTCATTCCAGCAAAACAAAATCCTAACGGCAGACAAAGCCGGGCTAACATACAATTTAACACAGTGTCCCTGTTTAAACAATGCCACTGTTTACTAAGAAGGACCACTTGTTTCCTAGAACTAAGCTCTTCACAAATTATCTGTCCCCATTTGCCCTCTGGAGAGAGGGGTATCTTTGACTGTAATCTGTTATTTCATTTATAATGTTTAAACAGACCTGAGTCCCCAGGGCTTCTGAGAGCCAAATCGCCAAGCCAAGGGCGATAAAACTTTTTTTATTTTTTGCCCACGCTGCCGAATTTGATACCCGCATCCAGCCTGTCTAGATAGGAAAAGGTTCCTGCACGCAGTGGAACATTCCACAAAATGACCCAGGCATGAAAGGAAAGCAGGGAGAGGAGGGGAGAGGGAAGAAAAAAGAGAATCCGTTTTATCAGACATTCCCCTACTTCAGAAACTAGGGCAGGATTGTCTATTGTTAGGGAAAGGAAGATTAAAGGCACAGATAGTTTTGCTGACCGACTTAGTACAAAAAAGCAGGCTGTTTCTCCCCAACCGATTTGGCGCTAAGTTGCCAGAAAAACAAAAGCAGGTCATTTTTGCGATGGGCACCTTAATGCAAGCGGAGCCAGCCTTTTTAAAAAGGTGCATTATTTGGATTTCTGAGCCAATTCCCTTCCCACTCGCTCAGAATAGTTCTGTCCCCCAATGCAAGACAAGGAAATGAAGAGAGCACAAATCAGGATGGATAAAAAATCAATGATTTTATTAAAAAATATATTTAAAAATCAGACTTTTTAAAAATTTAAATTGGATTTTTAAAATAAAATGCTTCTGGAGGATAGTTTTCTATTTAAATTACATGATAGTCCAAAGGCTATTCATCAGGAAATAAGGATTTGTTTTAAGTTTTTCATGTGTGCTAAAACTCAAGTCTGTTTTTTTTAATTGTTTAACCACATCAGTTAATAAGCATGGATACATATGCTATAATTTTATTGTTTTAGTTAAATAAATTGTTTAAATTGTTATTAAGGAAATGATTACTTTTCTCCTTCCAATAAATTAAACCTCACAATAATTTCACAATTATCTATGTATTTCTGATACTATAACCAAATCAGTGGGTTTTTTTTTTATTTAACTGTAGAAACTACTCTGAAAATGTATTATTCCAAAAATGAAACCTCCGTCTGGTTGTAAATATTAAGATTATACCAGCAAGGATGATCATTTCTGTAAGAAAATGATTTAAATCAAGTGTTACTGACTACGGTGTTTTAAATTGTGGTTTAAATCGATTTATATCAAATCCACCCTGGCACAAACTCTTTGCATTTCCACGGAATCTGTGCATTTCAGAACCCATGAGAAGCACACGGAGCTGGAAGAGGAAGTGGCCAAGAGGGCTGCTCTTACCACTTCCTTTTTTCAGCTCTATGGTCTTGTTGCGGGGCAAAAGCACACCCTTTAGTGACCAGAAGGCACAAGGGGAGACCTCGAGGGCAGCATGGAACTTCATGCAGTGCCGGATTTACGTATAAGCTAAACAAGCTATAGCTTAGGGCCCCACTCTCTTGGGGCCCCCCCAAAAAAATTAAAGAAAAAAACAACTTGATGTACATTTCCAAAATATAAGATAAAAAACAAATAAAATAAAACCTACGTACAGCAACAGTGTTTTGTGTTGTGTAGGCTCCTATGATGTCAGTCATGGGACCCGCCTGCTCGCCTGCTCCCTAAAATATCACTGCTTTGCACCTTTCTATATATAGGGTGCCTACATTATGCATGTGCAAATGGCTTGAGATACCCATTAGGTCCATAAATGAGTCTTTCTGTAAAATAAATTTGAATTACCATATTTTTCCGTGTAAAAGACGCCCCCATGTATTGGACTGGGTAGCGCTGTGGGTTAAACCACAGAGCCTAGGGCTTGCTCATCAGAAGGTCGGCGGTTTGAATCCCGTGACGGGGTGAGCTCCCATTGTTCGGTCCCTGCTCCTGCCAAACTAGCAGTTCGAAAGCACAAAGTGCAAGTAGATAAATAGGTACCGCTCCAGTGGGAAGGTAAACGGCGTTTCCATGCGCTGCTCTGGTTTGCCAGAAGCGGCTTTGTCATGCTGGCCACATGACCCGGAAGCTGTACGCCGGCTCCCTCGGCCAGTAAAGCGAGATGAGCGCCACAACCCCAGAGTCATCCACAACTGGACCTAATGGTCAGGGATCCCTTTACCTTTTACTCCAAATTAAGAAAGCACCCCTCAGCACTACCCGTGTATAAAACGCGCCCCAATTTTAAAACTAATTTTTTGGTAAAAAAAACAACAACCCTACTCTTATACACTGAAAAATACGGTAAACCAAATCTTACTGACTAGTGATTTAAATTGTGATTTAAATCAAATCCATCCTGTCCACACATTTTATTTATTTCTGCACTTATTTGATTTCCAGCCCCTTTTGTCTTCCTCCAAGGAGCTCAGGGTGGCAGGTATAGTTTTCCCGCCCCCCCATTTTCATCTGCACAACAACCCTGTGAGGTAGGTAAGGCTGAGAGCGAGGAGCAGTCACTCAGGGAGCTTCCTGGTCGAGTTCAGGTTTTGAACCCTGATCTCCCAGGTCCCGATCTGACGCTCTAACCACTGCGCCACACTGCCGTGGCAAGGCACGGCATTGACATCACGGCATTGACGCAAAACCTCTGCGTCAGAAGCACTGAACCTCTCCGGCCTGGCAGCTCGAGGCAACTGTCCCGCCAGGCCCCTCGCCATCCTAGTTTTGCACCCGAGGCGGTTTCTGCTATGCCAGCATCCGTCCTCACATTCACCCCAGAGATTCATCCAAGCACATACAGGCACTGACCTAGCGTACCCAAGGTAATATTGACATAGATTTTGGCACCTGCCAAAAGCACACGTTTACCCAGATGCTTAGAAAGCCCATGCAAGTTTTGACTTGTTTTTAATCTATTTTAACTTCTCAAAGGTCTTGATTTATTGCTGTTAAATTTTATTATTTATGGTTCTACTGCATTGGGTTTTCTTTTACAATCAAGCCGTTTCCTTCTTCATTTTGGCACCTGCCTGTCCTGGGCAGGGCCGGATTTAGATTTGATGGGTCCCTAAGCTACTAAAGGTAACGGGGCCCTTTATATGTCCAACTGTCTTTTGTCAACAACAAATTGTCACTTTTTTGTGTTGAATATATGCTAATTGAGTATATGATAATTTATGGACCTCATAGGTATCTAAAGCCATTTGCACATGTTGCCCTGCAACCAGTCCATGCAGAATGCAGGCACCCTATATATAGAAAGGAGCAAACCAGGGATATTTTAGGGAGCAGGCTAGCAAGCAGGGCCCATGACAGACATCATAGGAGCCTAGACAACACAAAACACTGTTGCTGTACGTAGGTTTTATTTCATTTGTTTTTTATCTTATACATTATTTTGGAACGTGGGGGAAGGCGGGACGTGGGGGGAGGCTGCGGAGGTGTTGGTGGATCGTGCTAGCAGCTCCGTTCACGGAGCTGCTGGCACGATCCACCAACATCCCCTTCGCTTCCCGCCGCCTCCCCCCATCCCCCGTCGCGTTTGGCGGGAGGTTGGGGGAAGCAGCGGAGATGTTACTGGATCATGCTAGCAGCTCCGCTCGCCGAAAGAAGCTTCTTTCGGTGAACGGAGGTGCTGGCATGATCCAGCAACATCGCTGCTGCCTCCCCCCACCTTCCGCCGAACGCGACGGGGGATGGGGGGAGGCAGTGGGAGTGAAGCCTTCGCTCCATAAGACGCACAGCGATTTCCCCTTCCATTTTAGGAGGGAAAAAGTGCGTCTTATGGAGCGTAAAATACGGTACATACCGTATTTTCTGGCATATAAGACGACTGGGCGTATAATACAACCCCCAACTTTTCCAGTTAAAATATAGAGTTTGAGATATACTCGACCGCAGATTCTCCACCCGGCATATAAGACGACCCCCGACTTTTGAGAAGATTTTCCTGGATTAAAAAGTAGTCTTATACGCCAGAATATACGGTAAATCCAGCAGACAAAGGAGGCAAGCACCTTTACAGTGTTCGAAATCCACCAGGCCCCAGGCAAATTTTGCATCCTGCTTTCGGCCCCTTGCGATCAAGCGAAAATCTCCGCCACCTGGGAGATCGTTGGATCTGAACTCCCTTTACACACTAATACCCCGCCCTGTAGAATTCCGTCCATTTACCGGCACAATCGGAATGAATTTCGGGAACCAAAATGCTTTTTCTGCACAGCCTTGAGCAGCAGCAACGAACAACCTCCCAGTCAACTGTTGTCGCACGTTTTCATTCACCCCATTGGCCTGCTCACAGTTGCGAAGAATATTCTTGTGTCATGAGTGGTCTGCGTCACCATTAAGAAAGACAGGTCGGAATAGGCCAATATATATACAGGTGAAACTCGAAAAATTAGAATATCGTGGAAAGGTTCATTTCTTTCAGTAATTCAACTTAAAAGGTGAAACTAATATATGAGATAGACTCATGACATGCAAAGCGAGAGATGTCAAGCCTTTATTTGTTATAATTGTGGTGATTATGGCGTACAGCTGATGAGAACCCCAAATTAACTTTGGGGTTCTCATCAGCTGTACGCCATAATCATCACAATTATAACAAACAAAGGCTTGACATATCTCGCTTTGCATGTCATGAGTCTATCTCATATATTAAACTCCAGTAGCTAATGAAAACAATTGCTTACATGAATGGACTTTTCCTCGATATTCTAATTTTTTGAGTTTCACCTGTATATATATATGGACTTTCTTGGGATCAAGTGACTTTTCTTCTTAAAGTTCGTAATCAAGCTCAAGGTCAGGGGTCAGCAAACTTTTTCAGCAGGGGGCCGGTCCACTGTCCCTCAGACCTTGTGGGGGGCCGGACTATATTTTGGGGGAAAAAATGAACGAATTCCTATGCCCCACAAATAACCCAGAGATGCATTTTAAATAAAAGGACACATTCTACTCATGTAAAAACACCTGGCAGGCCCCACAAATAACCCAGAGATGCATTTTAAATAAAAGGACACATTCTACTCATGTAAAAACACGCTGATTCCCGTGCCGTCCGTGGGCCACATTTAGAAGGCGATTGGGCCGCATCCGGCCCCCGGGCCTTAGTTTGGGGACCCCTGCTCAAGGTTGTAATCTGAACTAGCCCGATGTTTAACTGAGAACCAATCGCAGTCAGTCCATCATTTGAAAACTGACTTTAGAGCCGTCTTGCCCAAAAATGGCAACTAGACATTCTGTTTGGCGACTATAACCCTGTTTTAAGGAGCCATTTGACGCCTGGGCTTATAATCTGTTTCTAGCAGTTTCGACTTTGGGGACGAAGGCAAACCATTGGAGAGTGACAGCTGTGGCTGCAGAGAGCAATATGAAAAATCTTAATAAATATCCATTTGTCCCGCCCACTTTTGCCATTGGCCACGCCCACCATCAGCATGCCATTGGGGGGTGTCGCGCCAAGGTGGCCCAGAAGGGACTTGGCAGTTCTGCATCTTTCAGAGGTACACCCCGCTGATTCACGTGGGCAGGATGAGGCCACGAGGTGGAGAAAGTGGCTGAAAGTTCCCATGTCTCGTGCCAGTTGGCTGGGCACAGGGACTTTGCTGTACGCCCCCCCACCGATGGAGCAATCCCCAAAAGGGTTTCAATTGCCAGGACAATTATTGGCCGAGCTGCTTGGGGAAAAGGTTTCAAGGAGTTTGCATGGGGTGGGGAGAGGAACACAGGGCAGCTGACTTTTGTTTCATCATTTAAGCCTTCGGTTCAGAGGGCCGGAGTCCGCCAGCGCTGCCCGGTGGTCATTTCGCAATTTAGGAAGGGGGGGGAATTATGCTCTTGCCACTGCTCTTTCCAAAAGATGGCTGCTTCAATGGATCGGGCATGTATTTTCCTGTGTGTAACATGCCCAACGTGTATATGACGCCTCCTATTTCGGGGGAATCAAAATTAAGAGAATGAGGGGAGATTGTCCAGAGTTGCCGAGAACCACTCACCCACCTGAACGACGCTTCCTATCACACGCAGTGAAAAAGCCGCCCAACAGCAAATCCAAACAAGTCATTGCCGCAGCCACCAATCACCCGCACCACCACCGCTGACAATCTCCAGCTCGCAGCAACAACCAGTCACCTGTCCGCGTCCCCCACAGCACTACCCGTGTATAAAAGGTAAAGGGACCCCTGACCGTAAGGTCCAGTTGCGGACAACTCTGGCGTTGCGGCGCTCATCTCGCTTTACTGGCCGAGGGAGCCGGAGTACAGCTTCCGGGTCAGGTGGCCAGCATGGCAAAGCCGCTTCTGCCGAACCAGAGCAGCGCACGGAAACGCCGTTTACCTTCCCGCCGGAGTGGTACCTATTTATCTACTTGCACTTTTGACGTGCTTTCGAACTGCTAGGTTGGCAGGAGCAGGGACCGAGCAACGGGAGCTCACCCTGTGGCGGGGATTCGAAACGCTGACCTTCTGATCGGCAATCCCTAAGCTCTGTGGTTTAGACCACAGCGCCACCCGCGTCCCCGGATAATGTGGCATTTAGCCAGGTGAAGTGGGGAAAGGCCCACCCATTGGTCTCCATGGCAACAAAGTTTGCTCTTTCAAGATGCAAATTTCAAGGACTTAAGGGAGTGCTTCCTCCTATAGATTCTAGGCTCCTATCCGCAAGACCGCAGGTTTTGAAGGGAACCACAGGTGTCATCCAGACTGACCCCACCACCCAGAGCCATAACAATACATGTACCTCAAGTTTCAAAGAGGTGTGTCTTCAGCGTGGGAGAACAACCGTACGATGCAACTGACCGTAGGTATGGTTAAAAGGAATTCAAAATTTCAATTGTTGTAAATGATACAAGAAATACACAGCGGAACCTCGGCGACCGAGCGACGGGAGCTCACCCCGTCGTGGGGATTCGAACCGCCGACCTTCTGATCGGCAAGCCTTAGGCTCTGTGGTTTAACCCACAGCGCCACCTGCGTCCTCCACAAGTGTATAAGACGACCCCAGTTTTTAAGCATTGTTTTCATGTAAATAATCCTCATCTTATACTGTACATGGAAAAGTACAGTACAGTGGTACCTCAGGTTACGTATCCCTCTGGATAAGTAAACTTCGGGTTGCGAACACGGCAAACCCAGAAGTCTGTACTTCCGGGTTTCGCCACGCACGTGCGCAGAAGGGCACCTCTGGTTGCGGACCTTTCGGGATACGGCCAGGCCTCCGGAACGGATCCCATCCGTAACCGGAGGTACCACTGTAATTTCTTTTCTGAGCAGCAAGCCCTGCTTTTAAAACAGCAAGCCCCGCTTCCGAGACCCGGGAGCAAAACAGGAGCACTTCTATCATGGGTCGGCCGGGTCGCCGCAGCGGCCGACTCAGGTGTTTTGAAAGGGGACACTCAAAAGCAGGTCACGAAGGTGCGTTTCCCACAGCGACAGGCCTTCTAAGGGCAGCTGCTCCTGGGCATGGAGGCTCCACTTTCCAGACAGGAGAGGAGCCCTTCTGACGGGCCACCGAGTTCAGCAGCCTATCCCAATATGGGTTCCAAAGAGGACGACAAACCTATCAAAATCTGGAGGCTGCCAGTCAGAGTTGGTAGCACGGGGATGGGTGGAGCCTTCACAGAACTGGAGAGACAGGAGGATGGGGAGCTGCCTCCCACCGAGTCAGACCATTGCTCCATCTATTTCAGTTTTGTCAACACTGGCTGGCAGCGGCTCTGCAGGGTTTCGGATAGGGGGAAACACTGGCTTACCTGCAGATGCCAGGGTTTTTAAACGAGACCTCTGGCATGCAGATGCTTTGAGCTACAGCCCTGCCCCTTAAAAGAAAAAGCAGGGTTCTGAAGCAAGGGCTGAATTAAAATGCAAACAGAGGAGAATGGCTTTGAGCGAGTCAGACCCAGAGACCATCTAGCTCAGCACTGACCGGCAGCAGCTTTGCAGGAATGCAGACAAGGGGTCTCTCCCAGCCTCACATAGGGAAGATGCCAGGGGTTGAAGCTGGGACCATCTGCAGGCAAAGCAGGTGCTCTAACCTTGCCCTCTTACAAACAGAGCAAGATTCCAGTCCTCATGAGTCTGAAAACATGGCTCTCTCCCTGCCCTGCCTGGAGATTTCAGGGACTGGACCTGGGACTGTCTGTGTGCAAGGAGAACGTCCTGTGGTGAAGCTGCAGGTGTTCCTCCAGCTAATAGTAATTATTATTATTATTATTATTATTATTAATATTATTATTAATACCCCGCCCACCTGGCTGGGTTTCCCCAGCCACTCTGGGCGGCTTCCAACAGAATATTAAAATACAATAATCTATTAAACATTAAAAGCCTCCCTAAACAGAGCTGCCTTCAGATGTCTTCTAAAAGTCTGGCAGTTGTTTTTCTCTTTGATATCTGGTGGGAGGGAGTTCCACAGGGCAGGTGCCACTACCAAGAAGGACCTCTGCCTGGTTCCCTGTAACCTCACTTCTTGCAATGAAGGAACTGCCAAAAGGCCCTCGGAGCTGGACCTCGGTGTCCGGGCAGAATGACGGGGGTGGAGACGCTCCTTCAGGTATACTGGGCCGAGGCCCTTTAGGGCTTTCAAGGTCAGCACCAACACTTTGAATTGTGCTCGGAAACATAGTACTAGTAGTAATAATTATTATAATAGATATTATTATTATTATTGGCAGAGTGCGGCAAGAACACATCCATCAGGCCCAGAGGCTGCCAACTGGCAAAGGCCAGCACAAAATGTAAAGCTTTCTGCCCTCAAAGGATGCTAGACTTAATTACCTGCACACAGCAATAAGAGACACAGGCCAACTTCCATAAGACTCACCCGGTGCCAACAGAAAGCTAATTTGTTTTTCAATAGGCAATATTTGAAGCTGGCAAAGAGAAAGGGCCGTGAGAATGCAAGGGCATAGGAAGAGGCTGCTGGATCAGGCCGACGGGGGCCCATCTAGCCCAGGATCCTGTTCCCACAGGGGCCAAGCACATGCTCCAACTGGAACCCCAAAGGCAGGACACAAAACGCAGAAGCTGCGCTCTCCCCCAATGAGATCTGTTAGTCTCCAATGGTGAATTTTGCAAAGAGCCACCGACTGGCTTTAGCGCCTGGTGCAGTCAAGGTGGGCGGGGGGGGGGGAAGGAGAGGCAAAGATAAGGAGCCCCATTCAGCAGAGCCCCCCCACCCCCCAAAAAATCAACACAGCGCTAGCTGACCACATTTTGAAGTAATGCACACCCGTCTCTTAAAACAGATTGGGTAAACAGATGGCTGGGCTCAACAGGGCCCTCATCCTGAAGCAAAGGGCACTCATCCTGCTCCGAGGAGGCCCTCCAAAGCACCTGAGCAGATTCCGCAAGCGCCTGTCCACAGGCAGTGCTGCAGAGTGGTTAGAGCACTGGACCAGGATTTGGGAGGAACCAGGGTTCAAGCCCGGCCATTAAGCTCACTGTGTGAGCCCTTGGGCCATAGCTGTCAACTTGCCCTTTTTTGCGGGAAATTCCCTTATTCCAGCGCCGTTTCCCAATGCAAAAAAAAAGGAAGGTTGACAGTTCTGCCTTGCGACTCTCCCTCTCAGCCTCACCTCCCTCGCAGGGTCGCTGTGGGGATTAAATGAGGCGGCGGAGAACCATGTTCTTTGGAGGAAAAAGTCGGCTATCGAGGAAACCGATCAGTGAAATCCCAATAACAGGCATTTGCAGTTGCCTTACCTGGAGGGGAGGGGAGAAAGGATCCTGCTAATGGCCTTTTTCAGACACGGGAGGTTTGGGAGTGCGGAAAAATCCATACACCAGAAGCTTTGAAACTTGCCCTTGGGGTATTTTCCTCTCTCCCCCAACCAAGATCAGATGCAAGCAGGTAGCTGAAGCAAAATCCATTAAAAGCATTAAAGCCTTATTACGATCAAAGGTTTGTCCAGGCGCAGGCAAGAACAACCCACCCACCCAAGCACAGCGTATGCTGAAGAAAACCGTCCTGTTATTTATTCCCCACGTCCAAACGGATCTGCCAACGACTCCTTAAATAAAACACCTCCTTCTCTAAAGGCACCTTTTTTTTGTTTTTGTTTTTTGCAGGGAACTCTCCAAAAACCCACCCACACCTAAGACATGAGAAGAGGCTGCCGGATCAGGCCCATGGCCCCTCTAGGCCAGCCTATGGTTCTTACAGCGGCCAAATATCCCTGGGAACCATGACGCCGAGATAGACTGCCCCTGGGTGTGGAGGTTCCATGAGAACGTCAGAAGAGGCCTTGCTGGGTCAGGCCAAAACCCACCATCCTGTTCTCACAGTGGCCAGGCAGCTGCCCATTCAGGGAAGGCCACAAGTAGGACCTGAGCACAAGATCTCCGGAGACTTCCAGCCACCAGCATTCAGAAGTATTGCTGGCTCCGACCATGGAGACACCGAGCTACCAATGGCCTTCTTTTCCTAGTAGCCATCGATAACCCTCCCCTGCTCCGTGGATTTGTCCAATCCTGCTATACAGCCATCCCAGTTGGTGGCCATCACTGTGGGAGGGAGTTCCGCCGTCTAATTCTGCGCTGCATGAGGAATCCCTTCCTTTTATCTGCCCTACATTCAGCTTCATTTTCCCTGAAGCAAAAAAAGAAAAAGACCCAGATCCTGCAAGCTTTCCTCATAGTTGCCCCATCCTAAGATCACTTCCACACCAGGGGTGCTGGGAATCGCAGCTCTGCAAAGGGGAAAACTACAGTTCCCTGGATTCTTTTGGTTGCTTTAACCATATGAGCCCTTGGCAGGGGCGGCTTACCCATAAGTGCTAGGGGTGCGGGGCACCCGGGCGCCAGGCTCTCAGGGGTGCCAGGCCGAGAGTCCGGGGCCGAGATTCGGAGTCCGGGGATTGAAGAACCAGGCAGGGCGCCACAGGCTTTTCTGCTGCGGGCGCTGAGGCAGCCGGCCGGCTCCGCCCTCTTGCGCGCCAGGGATTGGCGGGCCGTCGCACGCTGCTCGCACGAGGCGTGCAGCTTCATTCCCAAGCCTGTGCGGGGATTGCTCTCCTCCCTCCACCCACAGTGGCATGGGAAAGAGGAAAGAGTTGTGAGTCCCCCCCAAAAAACAACTCAGAGCTGCCCCCTTCTTAAAAAAGCTGAACAACTTTGGCATGCCCCCTGCAAAAAATTGGGGGCGCTGGGCAGTTCTTTGCACCCCGGCGCCACATATGCTAAAGACCACCCTGGGCTTTGGGGAGAGTCATTACTGAGGATCCCTTGTGGCTCAGAGCTTGGACCCAACCAGTTCCGTGTTGTGGAAGACAGCACGTCCAGAATATTTGGGATAGGAAAAGGCAAATGTTTCAACAAACTTAGCGCAGATAATCGACTTCGTGAATTAGCATCGGCATTTTGTTTGAAAGATCAGTTACATATCAATTAGAAGATGCTGGTCAGAAGGCGATGGTTATACTTTTTGGTGGAAAAGTTGATGGTACCCTTGGAACATTATGACATCACATACTAGTGGACAAAGTAACATCAGCAAACTCTTTCGTTGCACCAGAACGTCTACCACCAACTACATCTGCAACAAAATTCCATAGTTTTTTATCATATTACCAGATAATGGAATGGTCATGCCACAAAGAGGGTTTACGACCTAATGACTGGGGTTGGATGATAAAGGAGGACAACCAGCTTCACCCTGTGATGTCAGGCATGGCCCCTGCACCTGAAAGTCTTTTGAAAGTTATCCACTGTAACTGCACCACTGGTTGTTGTACATTCCGTTGCACGTGCAAAAAAAGTAGTTTTCCATGTTCAACAGCTTGTGGTCAGTGCCAGACCATTGGTTGTGAAAATGTGTTGTTGATTGAACATTGTTCTGATATAGAAGATGATATGGATGACTGATGTCTGCTTTCGTTATTTGTAATACATAATAAAAGTTCTGGTTCAAGCGCCTTATTGTGACCTTGTTTCAATGAACCATTGCTTTCACTTTGTTGTTTTTAGCAAACATTTAAATACAGAAATTATGTAGCCTAATAACTAGATCAATGACAACTTTGTATTATTTTACCTGACGTTTGGTAACAACAATTAAAAAACATAGGATACACACAATTAAGTTTAGAAAACTAATCGAAATACAGTACAATTGATACAGCAGGTCGGCCATTTTGAAATCACGATTTCACAGTGTTCCTGCCATTTAATTTTGTCTAATTTTTATATGTTATTCTACACCCAATTCTCATAACAATGCCATTAATAGCGTTTATGTTGCAATTTTGCCCAGGTCATTTTGTATATTGACCGGACTACACCTGTTGGTAGCTAGGGGAACTGCAGCATGATGACAGCCTTACATTTTTTTGTATATAGGCAGAAAATAATTTTGTATATCCTTCTTCTGAATACGGATGGTCCATACTTGGTTGTCTTTGCCGACAGCCTCTCAAAGACCATGCACCACACAGAGAGACATATACAGTCTGGCCAAGCAATGGCTGGTTTTCGGAGAGCTGACAGGCTGAATGTTTCCAACTGCCTGTCACAGAGAATTGATCGTCTCCTAGCTGCCAATAATTCTGCCAGCCTACAGTCTGGACAAAACACAGACACCTAAGGATACGGCCAGGTATTCACTTAAAATGTGCAGGCTATGCCTGGCTGTTTGACTCATGCAAAAAAAAAAAGGTTTTCGGATTTATTGGGAGTGCAGAAGACAATTAAGAGTAGAAAGATAACCTCGCAATTTCCACTAAATAAGGATTAATTGTGTAATGTGGATTTGTAATTGTTTATTTTGCGGGGTTGTTCTCTAAGATAAGGACAGATGCATATTAAAAAATTGGTATGGTAGTAAGGATTATTCATTCTGGGTGGTATCTAACTAAATTACCTAACAGTAATTAGGCACATTTATTCGTTTCTGAGTAGGACTAACGCTGGATCTAACCCAATGATAATGAGGATTAATCAGACTGATGTGGATATGGAATGTGGATAAAAATGGTATATTGAAGACTTAATTCCTTAAGATGAGGGTTTCTTGTGTAAAGGATGATTGATGGTTAATCATATAATAAGGATTTGCCAATATGATAACTAGGGTAACCACACCAAATCAGTTTGGAAACATTTAAGAATACAATGTTCCACCGTGGGAAAGCCAAAGGAAATTTACAGTGTAAAATCCAATATACAAAGAGGAGTTCATGCTAACATTAAAAAAAAAACACACAAGTTGTCCCTGCAATTGGAAAACCGGGTGACTAGCCCTTGCCGGTTGCTTCAGAAACCTTCTATTCCCATGCTAAATTCTGCCAGGATCTGGGGTGGCAAAGCCCAGTTTTACCAAGGTAAATTCGGGATCCAAACTTTGATATCAGCAACAGGTCACAAGAGAAACTTTTGTTTTGTTTTGTCTAAACCCCAAAATCACTTACCCTAGAAGGCAATGGATAAATCTTTCAAGGAAACCAGGTGTGGGGGAACTTGGGCCCTTCTGAAGCTCCCAAACTACAACTCCCATCAGACTCAGCAAGCACGGCCAGGCACGAGGATGGGAACTGTAGTTCGGCGACACCTTGGGAGGGCCAAAGGATCGCTGCACCGAATGCACAAAACAAAACAAAGCACTCCCAAGGGCAGGCATCCCCAAACTCGGCCTTCCAGATGTTTTGGGACTACAACTCCCATCGTCTCTAGCTGGTCAGGGATGATGGGAGTTGTAGTCCCAAAACATCTGGAGGGCCGAGTTTGGGGATGTCTGCCCAAGGGTGACTCCTACACAGAGTAGACCCGACAAAGTTAATGTATGTGGTTAATTTCAATCTACTCTGAATGGGAATCTGCTGAATGCAGCCCCACACCATTAAAAATAAAATAAAATGAGGTTATGGCCTCAGCCTGTGCCTAAAAGCTAGCAACTTTGGGGAGTTTTTTAATCCCGCAGCAGAAACTGTTTTTTTGTTTTTTTTAATGTTAGTCCCTCTGATTTAATCCTACGCGGCAACTGGGCAAAGGCCGTCGTCGCAAGCCAATATTTCTGTTTTTTAACCCCCACCGCAGCAGCAACAGCCTTTCGGAAAGTTAGAAAAGCAAACAAGAGGCTGGGTTCAGATGCGCAACATTCAAAAAAGCATGCACACAGCTCTCCTTTCTGAAAAACCCCGAAGGGCAGGCCTTAAAAAAAGCAACAACACAACCCTCGGTTTAGTTTGGACAGACCTGCGGTTCCGCTTTCGCAAACAGAAAGGAAGGAAGGAGGGCAGGAAACAGGCCTGCCGTGCCCACACTCGAGGGGGGACATTTTTTTCCACCCAGATCCAAGGATCATGAACTGGTTCCGGGATGCCAGGGTGCCCTCGATTTGCAAGTGGGGGGGGGGGTTGTATACACACACACATATCAGGGTGGCAAAGATTTGGTGTAGCCTCAAAAAGGGAGGCTGGCACTTCCTGGATCGAAGGGGAAGGGCAGAAGAGAGAAGGGTGTGAGACTGGGGGGGGGGGAAATAAACTGATATCCTACAGTGATGAAACACACTTTGGCGAGGCACACCAGGAACCTCTCCCAAACTCTGCACGGTTATGTGTAAACATGGCTTTAAGGCACAGGATTCTTGGATAAAGCTGTCAGAGAAAAAGGGCATTATGGCTGGAAAAATTGGGCCTCATAAATCATAGAAAAGAGAGGAGTGGGAACCTAGCAAAGATACAAAGGGTGGAAATTTAAGGGTGGGGGCACCGAACTCTCCCTATCCTGCCCCCCCTGTCCGCCCCCCCCCACTTTTGCTGAACATTTACTTGATGGGAGTTCTCGCCCGAGCCCCAAAAAGCCTGTTTTCCCCCATCACAGCCCAGAGAGGGGAGGAAAAACCATCCCCAAGTGGGAATAAGTGGGGTCAGACAAACCTTTCCACCCCCCCCCCTGGAAATAAACACATTTCTCTCCCTGCGCCTCCGAAACACACTTCCCTCAAAAATAAAAAGGTCCGGCTCTGCAAAGTACCTTTCAAACTTTTTCATACAATGCAGAAAGGCTTGGGGGGGGGGAATAAGGTGGGGGTTCCTATAGATGGGGGAGAGGAGAGGAAAGACCTGGGAATCCCTATATAATAGGATCCTGGAGGAAACAGGATTTTTTAAATAAATAAAAAAAGGAGAAGAACAATTCTTATTTTCAGAGAGAGAGAGAGAGAGAGAGAGAGAGAAAAGAGAATTACCTCCGGGGTTATTCCTCCCGCAGTGAATCCGACCCGTGTGCAATGTGGGGTGGCGGGTGGAAAGTGTGGGTCGATCCTGCCTGCCCCCACGAAAAAAACCCCTGGATAGAAATTAGTCATTGGGAAGCGGGGGAGGGGCGCTCCGTGCAAAGGACCCGCCCCGTTTCCAAATAGTTTAGCAATTCAAAGCCCCGTGCGCGGAGCTCCGAGACCCCGATCCCGCGCGCCTTTACTCGCGCGTAAGCACCGTTAGGCCCCGCGGGGCTTCCTTCCGAGCAGACTCGCCCTACCGCCGGATCCTGGAGCTCCCGGGCTTCCTGGCGCAGGGCCGCTGAGCCCCGGAACCCGCTTACTCCCGAGTAAAGCGCGCTCCTGGAGTCCCGCGTCAAACCGGCCGGGCCCGCAGGCTCCGTCGGGAGTTGAGTCCCCTTTTCCGGTTATACTAGAGTAAAGGCCGCACCAGATCCGGTGCAAAAACACTCTTTTAAGCCCGAATTCCCGGGAAAGGGAGCAGATGCGCTATGCCGTAGTAGGGCGGTGCGGACGCCCCGCGATTAATGCGTGAGCCCTTAATGGCGATGGGTCTACTCCGAGTATACTCTGGATAGCAGCAAGCAGAGCTTTTGCAGCGGCCCTGACCATGCCTACTCGGACTTCCAATAAACCCCGTTGACTTCCATTGAGGCTTACTCCCGAGTAAGTGGCCTGAGGATCGCAGCCTCGGCCACCATCCGAAACCAGATCCCACCCCACCCCCCCAAAAAAACACACACCATGAAATCAATGGAGCCGAGTCTCCTTGGAGAGTGAGTAACACATACTGGAAAGTGCCCACGAGTATTTTTCCTTTAAACCGGGAGTGGCGGCTGGTGGGGGGGGGGAGATATCCATCCGGTTAATAATAATAATAATAGTTTGTTTACATGACTGAACAGAGAAAGCAGAAGAGTTGGGGCCAGGAAGGGGAAATAAATGAGGGTCCCCGCCCGCCCCCAAAAGTCACCCTACCAAACAAAAAAAAAACCGCAAAGAGTTAGGAATAAACTCGCCTTTGGCGCAGCGCAGCCGAAATGGAAACGCGGCGCAAAGAGGAGCCACAAAGTTACTCACGACCCAAACCTCCTTCCGCTCACAGTTTCCTGAACCCGGAGCAAGGGAGGGGGGGGCAGGTTTGGAAAGAGAGAGGTGTGTGTGTGTTTTTTTTTGGGGGGGGGGGTTGAAGAGAAGCTCATGGAAGGAAAGCAAAGGGGGGGGAGTGAGGGAGGGAGAGGGAAACCCAACTTGTTGCAAAGCATCGGGGCGCCGAGACGAGACAAGGGATCCGGCGGCACACTACTCACGTTTTGCACGAGGAAGTCTTAGCAGATCTCTGCGGGATCTCCCCTTCTCTTTTGTGTGTGTGTGTGTGGTTTAAAATAAAAAAAATTGGGGGTGGGAGGTGAGGGGGGGGGAAAGCTCTCTTTCGCTCCTGCTCCTCCCCTTGGATCCAAAGCGGGCGGGGGGGGGGCTGCTGCTGATGGAAACGGGCAGAAAATAAAGAAATAAAAAGTAAAAGCAGTCTTTTTTTTGGTGCGGGGGGTGGTGGTGGAGAAATGACGTCGCCCCCGGGACAGATCAGGTTAGCGGCCCCGCGCGCTGCTGGGCTGATCCATTGGCAACATTAATTCGATATCGCGCACCCCCCCTTTTTTTTTTTGGGTAGCCAAGCCTTAGCAATCGAGGGCAGAGCCTGGCACGGCGCGTCCCCACGCGGCCCCTCCCTCTCCATCCATCTCTCTGGCCATCCACTGACTCACCCACTTGGCTTGCGGGGGGGGGAGGGTGCGGGAGGGGGTTGCCCCACTTTGGGGGAGGGGGAGGGAGGGGCCTGACCGTCACTCGGAGGGTGGGTCTCTCTCTCTTTCCGGATTCCGGATAGAGCCCCTCCTACCCAAGGGAGGGGTCTTCTCTCTTTTTTCCCTCCCCCCTTTTCTTTCTTTCTTTCTTTTTGCAAAAAAGGAGGTTCTGTCTTTTCCTCGCCTGACTCACCAGTTTTTGTTTTGTTTTTTGCAAAAGAGCGGGTGGAGCTGGAAAGAAATTGGAGGGAGGGAGAGAGAAATGGGGAGGGGGGACCCCGATTTTCCCCATCGCTAACCCCCCCCCCTCGCCCACGTGGCTAAGGGACTCCGGGTTGGGCTGCCGCTCCAGAGGACTAGCAGCTTGGCGCTTGAGTCAGAGCGTTTGGTCCATGTAGATCAGCGTTGTCGGCACTGGCTGGCAGCAGCTCAAGGAGGGGGGGGAGAAGTGGGGGGCGGCGGCAAAGCTCGCCCCACCCGTTGTCTAAGCTGCCCCAGGTTGATTGACGCTTCAGAGCGGAGGAAGCGGACTTCTGCTTTGTGAGTGCGTTGGTCCATGGAGCGCAGTGGTGCTTGCACGGGCTGGCAGCATCTCTCCAGAGGGTGGGGCAGAAAAAGAAGGGGGCAACGCCCGATTCCCCCTCCCCTCACCCCAGCTGGACTGTTGCTTCCGAGGAATAGCAGAGGAAGATGAGTCAGAGTATTGCTGCACCTAGTTCAGTGAGATCGCCACTGGCTGCCAGCAGCTTCCCGAAGTTTCAGGCAAGAGGGACTTTCAACCAGCTGCACCGAGGAGGATCTTATGCATGCAAGGCTGACCCACGAGATAAAATGAAGCACGAGGCTAGTCCTCATTGTGCACCCAGCGAGTTGTGTTACGCCACTGACAGCAGCAAAAACAAACGGCCTGATGAAACTCGTGTGGAGGATTATTGCTGTAGTCCGGGCAAACTACAGGGAAGAAAACGCTGGAACCTGGGCAAAATTGCAACATAAACGCAATTTGGTGGAAAAGTTTGATGATACCCTTGGAACATTATGACATCGCATACTAGTGGACAAAGTAACATCAGCAAACTCTTTCGTTGCACCAGAACGTCTACCACCAACTACATCTGCAACAGAATTCCATAGTTTTCGACCATATTACCAGATAATGGAATGGTCATGCCACAAAGAGGGTTTACGACCTAATGACTGGGGTTGGATGATAAAGGAGGACAACCAGCTTCACCCTGTGATGTCAGGCATGGCCTCTGCACCTGAAAGTCTTTTGAAAGTTATCCACTGTAACTGCACCACTGGTTGTTGTACATTCCGTTGCACGTGCAAAAAAAAATAGTTTTCCATGTTCAACAGCTTGTGGTCAGTGCCAGACCATTGGTTGTGAAAATGTGTTGTTGATTGAACATTGTTCTGATATAGAAGATGATATGGATGACTGGTGTCTGCTTTCGTTATTTGTAATACATAATAAAAGTTCTGGTTCAAGCGCCTTATTGTGACCTTGTTTCAATGTACCATTGCTTTCACTTTGTTGCTTTTAGCAAACATTTAAATACAGAAATTATGTAGCCTAATAACTAGATCAATGACAACTTTGTATTATTTTCCCTGACGTTTGGTAACAACAATTAAAAAACATATTATACACACAATCAAGTTTAGAAAACTAATCGAAATACAATACAATTGATACAGCAGGTCGGTCGTTTTGAAATCACGATTGTTCCAGAGTGTCCCCTTTTCCTTGATACCTAAAAACCAAACCGTTGTTACCAAGTATCTTTGCTGACTTCCAAACAACTTGTACATTGTCTCCAAATGACTCTAGTCCATTCTTCGAATCCAATTTTAATTTTAGATCCCAGAGTTGATAATCCTGCATTTCTGGGCTCTCACCCCATGAAAGCCATTATAAAGTCATGACCACCAGCCTCAGTCCACTCCTTGTGAAAGTCCCCAACACATTTGAATGGTCTTTTCCTGACAATCCTCTCCAGGCTGTGGCCACCCCTGCTGCTTGTGCACCTTTTTCTTCCACACTTTCCCCTTCCACATAACTTTCCATTAATGTGCTTTGATACAGCACTTTGGGAACATCCCAACTTCTTCTGCAATTACCTTTTGAGGCTTTCCCTCCTTATGGAGGGTCTCAAAGATGGTTTTCTGCACAACTGTCAGGTTAGCAGCCTTTCCCATGATCGTGATTCCTACTGAACCAGACTGAGAGACCATTTAAAGGCTCAGGAACCCTTTGCAGGTGTTATGGATTGAGTACTGCACCTTTTCACAATATTCTAATTTTCTGAGATTGTGAATTTTCACAATATTCTAATTTTCCGAGATTGTGAATTTTCACAATATTCTAATTTTCCGAGATTGTGAATTTGGGGTTTTCATCAGCTGTACGCCACAATCATCACAATTATAACAAAGGCATGACATCGCTTTGCATGTCATGAGTTATGTCTCATATGTTAGTTTCACCTTTTAAGTTGAATTCCTGAAATAAATGAACTTTCCCACGATATTCTAATTTTTCGAGTATCACCTGTAAGTAAAGAAATAGTCCAAGGCCCTTTTTATTTCCTGCTGTCCCACAGCGCCACCTGGTGGCACACGGTGCTTGGCTCTCATCTTCACCAGCAGATCTTCACAGGGAATTGTAGCGCTCTGAGCAGAAATCACTCTCAGCACTCCCTAAAACTACAGCTCCCAGAAGCTCTCAGCAATCTGAACTGCATCCTGTTTTTTCTTCTGCTTGGTGTAGTGTTCAGACCAGGAGTTTGCAGACCAGGGTTCAAAACCCTGCTCAGGCGTGAAGCTTGCTGGATGTGTGACCTTGGGCCAGTCACAATATCTCAGCCTTAACCGACCTCGCAGGGTTGTTGTGAAGATAAAATGAGGAACAGAGGGAGAGGAAAGAGAAACACGTAGGTCACCCTGAGCTCCTGGGAGGGAAAGTGAGATATCAATGTAATCGCCGTCTTTTCCTTTTAACAGAAGAATTAGCAACACTTCCTCCAAACCGCGATGGGTGTCTCTTTCCAAAACACAAGAGAGAAATCTTTTTTTCCCCCCGCCAATAAATTTTATTAAAGTTGGAAATAAAATATATAAAGATAAAAAGAGATACAAATATAAATTTTTAAAAGATACAAAGATAAAAAATAATTAAAAACACAAACCGAAAGGAGGAAGAGAAGAAAGAAAAAGAGAGACTGTCTGATTTTTTAAAAAAGTATTTTTATTAAAGATTTCTTGATTTACAAAAGTATGTGCAATGTCTCTCGTATTTTGTCCATTTGTCATTTTTACAAATCGGTTTCATTTGTTGAGACATTGGGAAGGAGAGACTTTCTGATTCTATAAATATAGCTCTCTATATAGCTATATGCAGAGAAGTATTCAGAACATCCACTCTGAGAAAACACCCAACAATTCTACTTTCCATAAGCCAATATTTTCTTCAATCCTCAAACCCAGATATCCAAATGCATTTTCTTTTTCATGAAATAGGTCTATAAGGAGATCCCAGTCTTAAGAAAATATTGACAGATTTTTTTTCTGATTAAACAGGTCAACTAAGTCCAATAATTTTAGCAACTGTTCCTCCATGGTGGGTAATGATGGATCTTTCCATCTTTGTGCGTATAAAAGTCTCGCTGCTGTGATCATTTATTGAAATAATGTTCTTTTTCTAATTGTACTCCATTATTCCTAGCAGGAAAAGCTCTGCCTTCAACTGAATGTTACAATTTATTTTTTATTTTTTATGTTTTGCATCTATGTATGTATTTGTATCTAATATTTCCTGGCTTCTTCTTTTTTTGCAAGTCCACCAAGCATGAGAAAATGCCCCATCATATTTTTCAGCAAACATTTAGAACACCTTTACACATCCTAAATCATTTATCTGGATACCATCAATCCATCATTTTATTTAAAAATTCTTTAAGGTCATAACACAATGTAAATGTTAGCATTTTAATCCACATATGTTCCCACTGTATATTATAACCATAATAACAGATAGGTTTCTAGCCACCAGGAGACTTTTCCTGACCAATAGCTCCCAGCTGATGAAACGATTGACGGTCTGTTGCCGAGGAGACACTTCATGGACCCCTCTCTCTTTGCCTTTTATCACTGCAGCCTAACAGGCTGAAGTTCAACAGGTGGTGCTCTTCCAAGCATGGATATAAAGTGATAAGGCAAACTTTGCCTGCTGGTTTTGTGCCTTGCACGATCCGTAATTAACTGGTGGAGCTCCTCCATTCAGTCAAAAGCACCCCGGGAGAAGGTGGAGTGGGACAGGTGAGGGCTGTGGTCTAGGGAGAGTCCTGGGGGGGCAGGCAGAGAGAGAGAGAGAGAGAGAGAGAGAGAGAGAGAGAGAGAGAGAGAGAGAACCCTAGAGGGCCTAAAGTCAATACTGACCTACCTGGAGATGCCGGGGATTGAACCCGGGACGTTCTGCATGCAAAGCAGACGCTCTGCCCCTGAGCTATGGAATTTCCTTTTAAAAGTATAGTTAAGGTTCTAGTCCTCATGGTTCTGGAGAACGGCCTGTCGTAGGCAGGAAAACAGGAAGCTGTCTTCTACTGAGTCGGGCCATTAGAATTGCCCACACTGGAAAGCAAGCAAGGTCCCAACTAAGGAAGAATGGCAACTTAAGCTGACAAGAATATGCGCAGCTTGCAGACTTAATATCTAGAATAAGAGAAAAGGAAGAACATACGTTTAGAGAAGATTGGAAAACGTTTATTGAATACATGGGGGGGGGAACTGTGTAGACTTGAAAACGTTGGTAGCATTGAGATAAATTCAACAGTGTAAATAAGTTTTGATGGATGTGATAAGGGAATACTGAATGGTTTGGTTTTTGTAAAATATGCAGGGATTTATGATATGCAAAATGAACCAGGGAAAGAGAAGGAGGGAAGTCATTTATATTTTAAGGATGTTAAAATGAGTGTTTTAAATTTTAAAACATATATATGTATGTATATGAATGAGAGAAAATTGCCCACACTGACTGGCAGCAGCTCTGCAGGCAGCCGCGTGTGGCATTTGCAGGAATTGGCAAAAATATCTGGGCTTCAGGGCAGGGGCGTAGCAAGGTAAATTGGTACCCAGGGGCAAAAAAATTTTGTCCCCCCCCAGGGGCATGGGAAGGTCAGGTGGTACCTGGTGCGGAAAATTTGTCAACTCCCCGATTGATTCCCCACCCCCACCCCCGCAAAAATGGTTTTACATTATTTCATATTTTCTTACAAAGGAATAATAACAAGTAATAATAATAATAAACTTTTATTTATATCCCGCCCTCCCCAGCCAAAGTCGGGCTCAGGGTGGCTAACATCAGATACATAACATTGGTATAAAATCAAACAATAATTAAATTACCTCCTAAAAGCATCTCAAAATCAAATTAAAGTCTAATTAGATGGCTTTCCACAGGGTTAGGGTTGGGAACAGTAAGTGTTCTCTGAACTGAAATTTCAGCCTTCACAACATAGGAAAACAGCCAAGTGAACAGCTATTTTGGTGGAGGGGGGTCAAGATATTAACCAATATGCATGACATTTCATATATAGCTATATAATCCCTAGTATAGTAAGATAAGACCTTTGGAGCAGGCATTTTCAAAAAAAAATTCAAAAAAAATTGTTCCTTGATAATTTGTCACCCCCTCCATTATGGAACATGGGGCGGCCCGCCCCCCCTTGCTACACCCCTGCGTAAAGGCCAAATGCATCAGAATACACAAGGTTTTGGCCTGATCCTGCCGCAGAACCTGGGGCGGAACTCCCCCCCCTTGCTACGCATTGTCATTGGGGTCATTGTCGTTTAAAATATTTTTATCTTCTGCTTCCTGCCTCACGAAGGATCTACAAGCACAAAAGCAAACTGCCCCCCCTGCAATGCAGGACTATGCAGCTGTCCCAGACGGGGATCGAACCTGCAGCCTTCAACTTTGGCACCTTCTAGCCAACTGAGTCATTCAGGCTGCGTCCTTAAGGATTTGTGCAGTGTAGGATGACAAGGTCTCTGCCCCAAGGGGCTCCCAGTCTAGAGAATGCCTTGAGACCTTGCACTCCACCGAGTGGCTCCCTCGGATCAATGATTAAGCAGGGCTCCTTCCAAAGGGAGGCCAGCGCAGGAATTTCCACCTCGCCTCTTCCAGAGATGTGGGAGGGCTGGCTCTTGTTCTCGAAAGGAATTCGCAGCAGGAATGCAACCGGGCAACTCTGGCAGTGTTTACTTGCGTGTCTCCAGAGACTCCTTTTTCTGGGAGGGACTTTCGAATTTCTCCAGGTGGGAGGAAGAGAAGGGGCGACGGTCAACCTGGACCATCTTTGTTGCATGAAGATAATAAGCATGGAAGGTATAATAAAGCAAAAAGCGGCTCGCTTCCGGGTCATAGCAAAGCTTAGCCAAGCCCAGCACCCTGTCTCCGACAGGGGACAGCCAGAAGTAGCTGGGAAACTGACAAGTTGCATAGGGAAACGCCAGCTCTCCTGCTTCATTTGGAAGCTTGCAACTGGACACAGGGGCTCTGTTTAATAATCCAGGCTAACGGGCGTTCCTTCCCAAATCTGCTTGATCCTGTTTTGCTTAAGAACCCAAGAAAAGAACTGGATCAGACCAAAGGTCCATCCAGACCACCGTCCTCTCTCCGAGAAAAAATGCTCCTTCTTGGATTCCCATAAACAGACCAGGCAGGCAGTACCTAAACCGAGTCAAGTCGTTTTATTACGGTCAGTTTGAGAGCCAGTTTGGTGTAGTGGTTAAGAGCGGCAGACTCGTAATCTGGGGAACCGGGTTCGCGTCTCCGCTCCTCCACATGCAGCTGCTGGGTGACCTTGGGCTAGTCACACTTCTCTGAAGTCTCTCAGCCCCACTCACCTCACAGAGTGTTTGTTGTGGGGGAGGAAGGGAAAGGAGAATGTTAGCCGCTTTGAGACTCCTTCGGGTAGTGAAAAGCGGGATATCAAATCCAAACTCTTCTTCTCTTCTTCTTCTTCAATGACCAGTTGACCGAGAGCCAGTGTGGTATAGTGGTTAAGAGCGGTAGACTCGTAATCTGGGGAACCGGGTTCGCGTCTCCGCTCCTCCACATGCAGCTGCTGGGTGACCTTGGGCTAGTCACACTTCTCTGAAGTCTCTCGGCCTCACTCAGCTCACAGAGTGTTTGTTGTGGGAGAAGGAAGGGAAAGGAGAATGTTAGCCGCTTTGAGACTCCTTCGGGTAGTGATAAAGCAGGATATCAAATCCAAACTCTTCTTCTTCTTCTTCTTCTTCAGTATCAAAACAAAACACCAATTGCAAAATTTTAAAGCTCAAGGCGAAATGAAATACTATTAAAAACACACATACATGAAAGATCCGTTCTGGGTGGACATTTATCTGTCAGAAAGGAAACCCTTGTGGGCTAGGAGTGTCCATCAGTCAACAGGAAGTCAGATTAGCCTCCACCAGAGCCGGGGCCTTTTCAACACTGGCTCCGGTCTGGTGGAACGCTCTGTCTCATGAGACCAGGGCCCTGCGGGATCTGATTTCTTTCCGCAGGGCCTGTAAGACAGAGTTGTTCCGCCTGGCCTTTGGCTTGGAATCAACTTGATCCCCTCCCCTTCTTTCCTTTTCCCTTCTATGATGGAACTCCTATTTGGGGACTTCCCTGGCTTTTTTCTGGCCCACGCAGGACCAGTCTGGATAGTCGGCCTCGGTGAAGATTTGACGTTTTCTTCCCCAAACAGTTTTTTTGATTTGAGTTTCTACTGAAATGAGGCTGCACTTCAATGTTGTATTTTTTAATCTTGTTTTTAAGTTGTATTTTAATCAATTGTTTTTATACCTGGTGTTAGCCGCCCTCAGCCTGGTCTTGGCTAGGGAGGGTGGGGTATAAATAATAATAATAATAATAATAATAATAATAATAATAATAATAATAATATGTTATAGTAATCCTGGGTGCTCATCATTGTATGTCATGTTTTTATTTTTTTATTTATGCTTTCCAGGTTTATACATTTCATTAATTTTACAATCATTTTAACGTTTCAAAACTTGACTTCCTTCCCCCTCTTCCTGCGGTTCCTTAAAATTATGGTTAATATCTTTTGCATATCCAAATTCAATTATTTTGCTCATTAATTTATCTACTTTAAATATATACTATTATAAAACTGCAGGTTATTACAATAATTCTGCCAATGTTGTTATCTGTTTACAATTTACAATTCATCTGTAAATATTGAATAAACCATTTCCGTTCTTTCATTAAAAGTTTGTTATATTGATTTCTTATATTTCCAGCCAGTTTCGCCATTTCTGCATATTCCATAAGTGTCTGTATCCATTCTTCCTTTGCTGGGACTTATTGTATGAATGTTGTATTTCAATGGCTGCTGCACAAAATCTGTGTGTTATACTGGGAGAAACTGCCAATACTCCAGTATATTTTTGGAGTATTGGCCGAATAAGATCAGAGCGCAAATCTCTATAAAATGTGCACTGGAGATTCAAGTGTCCTACAGTTTTAGTTCGGCCAGAGTCACAGGGACAGCATCTCTCCGATGGCCGAGACGTACTAGGCCAAGTTGTTCGTTCGTTTCCTTGAATAAATGCTTAACTTCACCGACAACAGAGATGTGCTTCTTTCCCCGCGGGCCTGCGTCAAACTCCGGCCCTGACGCCCCTGTCTGAAACCGTGGGGAGCTGCTGCCAATCAGTGCAGGCAGTATAGAGCTAAATGGGCCAAGGGTTTGGCTCAGGATCAGGCAGCTTCCTCTGTTCGTGGGGAAGGGAAAATTTTCCTTGTACACTTTGAAACCGATGTAACAGCTCATGGGTGTCTAAAGGGGGCGCCCTCTGTAAGGCCGCCATGCCATAGGTGCATAGAGTTGGAAGAGACCCCAAAGGACATCTAGTCTAACCCCTTGCAAGGCAGGAATCATAGCTGAAGGGTCGCTGACAGACAGCCATCCAACCTCTGCTTAAATTTACCCATCTGTATTCGTATAGTTAAAGCTATGGTTTTCCCAGTAGTAATGTACGGAAGTGAGAGCTGGACCATAAAGAAGGCTGATCGCCGAAGAATTGATGCTTTTGAATTATGGTGCTGGAGGAGACTCTTGAGAGTCCCATGGACTGCAAGAAGATCAAACCTATCCATTCTTAAAGAAATCAGCCCTGAGTGCTCACTGGAAGGACAGATCCTGAAGCTGAGGCTCCAATACTTTGGCCACCTCGTGAGAAGAGAAGACTCCCTGGAAAAGACCCTGATGTTGGGTAAGATGGAGGGCACAAGGAGAAGGGGACGACAGAGGATGAGATGGTTGGACAGTATTCTCGAAGCTACTAACATGAGTTTGGCCAAACTGCGGGAGGCAGTGAAGGATAGGGGTGCCTGGCGTGCTCTGGTCCATGGGGTCACGAAGAGTCGGACACGACTGAACAACAACAACAACTCCTGTTTGGCACCCAAGCGATTGTTTCCTAGGTTCCAGGTGACGATCTTCTCTTCTTCCAATGCAGCCTACGGGCTAAAAAATAATAATAGAATGTTCTCCACCCCTGGGTTTAGTAACAATAATCCTTTTCTCTTGATCTCTGTGTGTGGAAACACAACACAATGGTTAGGCAAGTTTTGACCTGTACGTTTTGCTCCCCGTCCCTTCCAGAGGGCATTGTAATCGTGTGTGTGTTTGTGCCTGTATTACAGCGGCTTACAAAGCAGAAATTGATCTGATCACAGCAACTGACGATGGCAGGAGCTGAAACCTTGCGCTATAAGCATTTAAAATTTCTATTTTGTTGCTGAAATAGATATATGTGGTTTTGGTGACTAACTGCATCCTATCAACTTATCTGAAGTGGTTTGATGCTTTTTAAATTTTATCTCTATCATCATATCTATCCCCCTATCCATCAGTGCAAGAGTTAGAGATGCTTAGAGTGTCGGATTAGGGACCCAGGAGAGACCAAGGTTCAAAACCTGCACTCGGCAATCAAGCTCATTGCGTGCCAGTTTTGGCCACCTGCTAAGCCTAAGCTACCTCACAGGGTTGTTGTGGGGATTGAACAAGGAGGTGGGGGAACCATGAACACAAAAAGTGAGATGTAAACGCAATCATAATAAAAAAAATTAAAAATGCTATTTATATTTTAAACAGAGGTTCGAGGGCTCTTTGGGGGAGACCCAGCCTGTCCTCGGTTTCCCCTTTGATGATCCTTGCTCAAGTTGAGTTGCGGCTTGCTAGCGTTGACCTAATTCCCTTTGGCATGCACCACTTTGCAACATCGCGTTGAGGCAAAGCAAACCATCGCCTCTGAACTTTCTGAGGACACTGCGGTATGTTGATCTCTGGGTTTTGATCCTTGCCGCCGCCTCGGCACTTCTGCTAACTCCTGTCCTCAGTCTTCTGCCTGCGGTATGGGAACAATCTTCCCAGCCCACACAATGAGGCCGTTGCACAGACGCATACCCTCCAACGTTTCTCCGACTGAAATAGGGGCGTCCCATTCCATAATGATTCCCCCCCCCTCTTATTTATACCTCCACACATCGTACTGGGTTGCCCCAGCCACTCTGGGCAGCTCCCAACATATATAAAAACAGAAGAAAACGTTTAAGGATTGCTTTCAGACGGCTTTTGGGTTGGATAACTCCATACCCTCCAACATTTCTCCAATGAAAATAGGGACATCCTAAGGGAAAACAGGATTTTCCGGGATCAAATGAGAAACTTGCATGCCTTCTCTAAATCAGGGATGTCCCTGGAAAATAGGGACACATGGAGGGTCTGCAGATGCCTTAAAATTGGGTTCTTCCAGACATCCTTTCAACTGTGCATTCGCAATGACTGGGGTTCATGATGACGGGATCGAGACAGTTATCTGCGATCCTGCCTGCAACAGTTTCGGGGCATCCATCGTATTCCGTCTCCAATCAATGCGTGTCCCTTATCCTCCTGCCAAAATCCCGTAACCTTCCTTACGACAAATGTTCCAGGTGTGTTTATTTTCTCTTCTACTGTTGCCAAGCTGCGCCGCGAAAGTGCTCCGCTCCAGACGGCAGTAACAGGGTAACATTGCAGAAGCTTCGCAGAGCAACTACGAAAGAGGACTGCGTTGTGGACGGCCCAGTATCGATCCACCGCTAATGTGCTATTATTTGTGTCAATGGTGTGTTGCAGAACACGCCTGGAGGGATCTGTTGGAAGTGAGAGAACTGTGCTTTTTGTTCTGGCATCCGTCTGTCAATGGAGGAGTGTGCCTTTGGGGGGTGAAGTCAAACTGTTGGAGAGTTACAAGCACCTGCTGTGTCTGTAGAGACCGATACAGGAGAGACATGTTTTGTTGCAGCCGGGGCAGACGAAGGCATCCGGTTGTGCTGCTGGAGTTGCACCATGTCATTTCTTCTCTCTACGTTTCTCCCAGCGGTCATTCATCCTCTGGTCACTGCTGACTGTCTCCATGCACTGTGGTCGCCTGCAAGGGATTCCCACATGGCTGCGGGAATGTTTAGGGATGCAGGAGAGGCTATATTGTTTAAGATATCCTATTTCAACTTGTGTTAACCAGTCTCGGAACTTAGCAGAGTTTTACATTCCCCTTTTAAACACACACAGCGGAAAGCTTGCTCAGACTCGCTAGAGTCTCTATAATAATACTGTCCTGGTATCTTCCCCTTAATCCCTCCCAAAATAAGACACGACACAGTCTTCTATAAAAGCATATAAAGAGTTTACTTACAAGTTATCATCTGTTCACAATCGGGTCCCAGAAGGCAGACTTTTAGCTTAGAAAATAGTATATACATCATTAGGAGACTATTCCTTAAGAGAGATAGCTCCTTCTAGTCTCTTGGCTGGAGGCCAAGAGAGCAGCTCTAAGCACATGTTGCTTTGCTGAAAGACGGTCGGAAAGGAGAGAGAAATGGTGGCTAGCCTGTGGTTTTGTATTACCTGCACAGGTGAATCCACACCCATCTCTAGTTACACAGAGGAAGCCCAGCCCAGCCCAGAATAAACAGGAAGTTTCGGCTAGCGGCCTGGGACCCCCTTCATGTCCACTCTAGCAATGTTGTGTTTGACTGCTCCTGTGTTTTACATGCCACAATGGCAAGGTTCATGTTGCCAGCCTTCATGTCTCACCTGCAGACGTCCACAGGCTGGGAATGTGGGTTTGGCAGAGCGCATCTTTGTGTGAGACTCTGTCCTGCCATGTGACGCTCCAATTCCTCCTGGCGCGGCACATTTTGAAGACGTTGAGGCGCTGCTCCTGACAGCTGTATGTTGCACATGACTCACTTCCATGTCGTTTTTAGGGGGGGGGAGAAGGAATTGACTAATATTCCATACTCTCTTGGGCAACATTTTTGTTTAGACAAGCCTGCCCAGAGATGTAAAATGTCGGCGTCCATTTTCCAGTTTACCACTGATTTTAACTTTATAAAGAAAACGTTTTAAATAATTGTTCTTAACCGTTCCTCACTGATCATTGCCGTTAAAAAGGCTGCCATTAAAAGGGGAAATTCGGACACCAAAAAGTTGTCGAGCTTTTTTTCAGTTTTGCCCAAAGTTGTTGTTGAGATTTCTAAGGAAATTTGCCAAAACGTAAACTTATGCCAAGAGGGACCGCGGGTGACGCTGTGGTCTAAACCACAGAGCCTAGGGCTTGCTGATCAGAAGGTCACCGGTTCGAATCAGAAGGTCGGTGGTTCGACGGGGTGAGCTCCCGTTGCTCGGTCCCAGCTCCTGCCAACCTAGCAGTTTGAAAGCACATCAAAGTGCAAGTAGATAAATAGGTACCGCTCTGGCGGGAAGGTAAACAGCTTTTCCGTGTGTTGCTCTGGTTCGCCAGAAGCGGCTTAATCATGCTGGCCACATGGCCTGGAAGCTGTACGCCGGCTCCATCGGCCAGTAAAGCGAGATGAGCGCCGCAACCCCAGAGTCGTCCGCGACTGGACCTAACGGTCAGGGGTCCCTTTACCTTTACCTTTTACACTTCCGCCATAGGTTGCCATACGTCCGGATTTTCCCAGACATTAGGTGATTTCCGCCTGGACACTGTTTCCGACAGCCAAATCCTGCCTGTGTCCGGGAAATTCCGGATGTATGGCAACCCTGGTTTGTATCTGAAGAAGTGTATCTGAAGAAGTGTGCATGCACACGAAAGCTCATACCAAGAACAAACTTAGTTGGTCTCTAAGGTGCCACTGGAAGGAGTTTTTGTTTGTTTGTTTGTTTGTTTGTTTGTACCCTGATTTTAATTCTTTCTGTAAGCAGCTTTTAGGCTGGTTGGTTTGTTTTCCCAGTCAAGGAGTGCCAGGATTTCACGAAATACCTGTAAGTAAATAAAGACATCTTCTTCCCAGGCTGATCTCTCTTCCACTTTAGACACCCATCCTGCCAATCACCTGTTCTCTCACCTGTCAGGTTTGGGCTCACGTCTCAGAAGGCTGCGGCACTGTCATTTTTTATTCCTGACGAACCATCCCTCCAGCCCGTCGAAAGTTCCTGGTTGCAGCCCCGCCAGGGATAGAAAGGAATTACGATACTTGGCAGCTTGCCTTGCGAAAGGCACAGACTTCTTGGCTTGAGTGCTACAGAACGGACTGGTTTTTCCTTCCTCCACTTATCGCGGGCTGGTCGGCAGAGGCCCTCCCTCAGGGTGCTGGGTGGAGGTGACTGTCACTGCCGTCCGCTCACGTAGGACAACACACTCGCTGCTGTCCGGGAGAGAGACACAAAAAAACAGACAGGTATGTTCTTCAGGCGTGGGGTTTTTTTGGGTGGTGGAGGGGGGGGGAGTCGCATTTGGGAGTTGCCAACTTTTAAAGACCAGTCCCGCTCCTCTGCCTTTGTAAGCTGCTTGTTGCATAGAAGACTGGCAGGGTGAAGACTTCGCCCACCGCCTCCACTCTGGGGAAAAAAGGTCTCACCTGCTTAATTCCTGCTGTTTAACATCATAGGAGTCAGGCAGCGGCTTTAGAAAGTTGGGGAGAATTTGGCAACCCACCTAGGGTCTGGGGTTCAGTTTAAGGCAGGCAGGTGGAATGATGGACTATTTCTCAAACTGACCCTGAATACAGAAATGTGAGGGGGGCGGGAGAGTAAATTTTCGAAAGTGGATTAGTCTCAAGCCATATTCCTCCTCAGTTACGGGTAGGTAGCCGTGTTGGTCTGCCATAGTCAAAACAAAATAAAAAATATAAAAAATTCCTTCCAGTAGCACCTTAGAGACCAACTAAGTTTGTTCTTGGTATGAGCTTTCGTGTGCATGCACACGAAAGCTCATACCAAGAACAAACTTAGTTGGTCTCTAAGGTGCTACTGGAAGGAATTTTTTATTTTATTTCATATTCCTCCTCAGTGAGACCTTAAGCAGGTGTCCCAAGGGATCTCTTGAGGGTTTGCGAGTGATAGAAATTAATGTGGTTTGATTAACTCTCTGATGCATGATGTGATTAAAAAAAAATCTACCTTGTCTCTTCTAACACTCTGATTAGTTGGATGTCCATGAGTCATTTTGTTTCAAGGGAGAAAGACTTTTCTCCATGTATTGCGGCTAGTATTCTCCAGGCAATTTCCCCCCAGTCCTCTTTTAAAGGCATCCAACTTGGTGGCCGTTGTCACCTCCAGTGGCAGGGAGTCCCACAGTTTTACTCTGCACTGCGCGAAGGAAGTCTTCCTTCCACCTGTCCTGAATCTTCCATCATTCAGCTTCGCTAGTGTTGCGACGGAGCTTTCTCAAGCTCAAACCTTAGCAAGCGTTAAGATTCCTCCATCTCAGACACAGACATCAAGTGGGATCTCTCTGTGCTGTCTAGCTTGCGATAACACCCCCCGTCTGTTGTTTTCGAAAGCTCGGATTTGGCAGCTGCGGGTGCAGGATGTCGCTGGTGAACGGAATCGAGAGACGACCCTTGGTCAACGAAATTCTCAGGCACCTGCCCCTTGCGGATAAGGTGAGTGGTTGGCTTGGCAGTCGCTGAATCACGGAGATTTCGGAGTTTCTGGTGACCATTCCATCTCTGTCTTATTTTGCTCTAGACAGCTGTTTGGGGCACTCTGGGGACTATCAGGCCCCACCTGAACTTTGAGGTGGAAAAAGATGTCCAAGCTCTCCTTGACGCTGTCAGCGGGAAAGGTAACGATCACAAATCACAGTTGTGGCATTCGTGTGTTGTGTCCTTGCTGGTTTTTTTCAACGTATGTGTGTCTGTATATATGTGTTTTGCAAATCCACAGAACAGCCCTGTAGCGATTTGACTGAAGGTCACTCAGTGAACTTTTTCTCTTAATGAGAAAGGAACTGAATGTGAGCCACTGCCCTCTATACTGCTTGACAGCGTCACATTCAGCTGAGTCTTAATTGATGCACGTCAGGACTCGAACCCGTAACCCTGGCATCTTACGAATGGCACCACGTAGGAGACTCCAGCCAAAAAAGCGGGATGTAAACTGACAGATCCCTTTTGTATAAAGCAGGGGTCAGCAACCTTTTTCAGCCGGGGGCCGCTCCACCGTCCCTCAGACCATGTGGTGGGCCGGACTATATTTTTTTTTTGGGGGGGGGAATGAACCAATTCCTATGCCCCACAAATAACCCAGAAATGCATTTTAAATAAAAGCACACATTCTACTCATGTAAAAACACCAGGCAGGCTCCACAAATAACCCAGAGATGCATTTTAAATAAAAGGACACATTCTACTCATGTAAAAACACGCTGATTCCCGGACTGTCCGTGGGCCGGATTGAGAAGGTGATTGGGCCGTATCCGGCTCATCATGGCCCTTAGTTTGCCTACCCCTGGTATAAAGTGTGTGGTTATGTATACATGTTTGATACATAAATGTGACTTCTCCTGTTACAGAATTGCAAGGGGGGTATTTATATATGTGAAGAACACATACAGAGAACCACGGTTTAGTGGTTAGCCTCTAAATTTGCTATCCATCGTGACAGGTGTCGAATATGTAACCGTCATTGACCTACTGACTAACAGGAGCAATGAACAGAGGCAGCAAATTGCTGAAGGGTTCCTGGATTTCACGAAACAGGTGAGGATGGGAAGGAGCAAACTCCTCTTAGATCTGGAGTTTTCTTGGGGGAAGGGAATCCTATATTAGGGGGTTTCAATCTGACCCTTCAAATGTTCACCTGAGTGTCAGCTTTCTATAAACTTTGGCTGGTTTGCCAGCTTTGGCCCATCTTCACTTTACCAGCCATAATAGCAATAATAATAATAACAACAACAACAACAACAACAACAACAACAACAATAACAATAATAATAATTTTTTATTTGCCCACCCATCTGGGTGGGTTTCCCCAGCCACTCTGGGTGGCTCCCAACAGAATATTAATAACACGATAAAATATTCAGACATTAAAAACTTCTCTAAACAGGGCTGCTTTCAGATGTCTTCTAAAAGTCAGATAGTTGTTTATTTCCTTGGCATCTGATGGGAGGGCGTTCCACAGGGCGGGCGCCACCACCGAGAAGGCCCTCTGCCTGGTTCCCTGTAGCTTTGCTTCTCGCAGAGAAAGAACCCCCAGAAGGCCCTCGGTGCTGGACCTCAGTGTCCGGGCAGAACGATGGGGGTGGAGACGCTCCTTCAGGTATACTGGGCCGAGGCCGTTTAGGGCTTTAAAGGTCAGCACCAACACTTTGAACTGTGTCCAGTGTGGTGTAGTGGTTAAGAGCGGTAGACTCGTAATCTGGTGAACCGGGTTCGCTTCCCCGCTCCTCCACATGCAGCTGCTGGGTGTCCTTGGGCTAGTCACACTTCTCTGAAGTCTCTCAGCCCCACTGTTGTGGGGGAGGAAGGGAAAGGAGAATGTTAGCCGCTTGGAGACTCCTTCGGGTAGTGATAAAGTGGGATATCAAATCCAAACTCTTCTTCCTCCTAAAGCGTTTCTATTTCCCCTCCTCAGGACCTTCTGAAAACCCTCAAAGCTGCTTTTCCCGGGCACCTAGAGGGAGTCATCATGGGTCTGCTGAAGCCGGCAGCTCAGTTTGATGCTCACGAAATCAACCTGGCCCTGAAGGTACGGCCATCGGTCCCTGTCTTGCTCAGTCAGGCCATTGGTGCACCTAGCTCTGCATTGCCTACACTGACTGGCAGCAGCTCCCGAGGCTTTCAAGGAAGGAGCATTTCATAGTCCCACCTGGAGATGCCCAGGGAATGGGAAGATTGAACTGGGCACCTTCCGCATACAAAGCAGGTGCTCTAACACTGAGCTTCCTGTAAACAGAAAGTAAGATTCTAGTCCTCATGTTTAAAGGGCCGATTCACATCAGGGGCTGCTTTCGCTTGCCCATCAAGCTCAGTATTGTCTACCCTGACTGGCAGCAGCTCTCCAGCAGAGAGATGCCCGAGATTGAACCCGGGACGCATTAGACTATGGCTTTGCCGGGTCTTTCATCCACCTGGTCCTACTGAGATGCAGTTGCTAGGCAACCACAACCTCCTCCATCCCGCACCATCTGAGAGCAAGAGGAGAGGGCAGCTTGCTTAGCCACCCCAGAATTTTAATCTGGTTTTAGTCTCTTGCTGTTTTAATTTTGGAAAATCTTAAATAATTGTTGCTAATTTTTCTTAGGAGTGACTTTATTCATTAACTTTTTGTTTTTTTTGCAAACTCCTTTGAGGGTGTGTGGGTTTTATTTTATTTTTTTTTAAAAATCAATATATGCATTTTATGAAATAATGATAAAAATACTTAGTAGCCTGGAAGCTGACCGCATCGGCTCCTCCTCTCGTGCAGCCCTTGAGCTCCCTCGCCTTTTCAAGTGTTTCCACACTTAAGCTGATAAGGAGGTTACTCAACAAACGCCCTTCCTCTTTTCAGGGCCTGGAGGCAGATACACTTTGCGAAATCCTCTCCACCCGAACCAGCCAGCAGCTCCGAGAGATCTTGGGTCGCTACAAGCGTGGTAAAGAAGGAATGAAATTTAAAAAGGATACACTTTCTTCCCCGTGTCTTTTAAAGGAAGCTAAGGGTGGAGGGTTGTGGAGAAATACCCGGTTTGGTTAAATTATCCGTGCTTTCTGAGAAACCCCAAATCATTACACCGATAGGCTGCAGATTTCAGGACAGGGGGAAAGCAAGTCATCCTTTGCGCAATGCATCGTTAACCTGCGGAACCTGCCGCCACAAGATGGCATCGTGGACTCTTTTTTTTTTTTTGGTAAAGCTGATTTTTTAAAAGAAGCACTTCATATTATTTTTATTTGATGTAAGCTGCCTTGGATGTGCTTGTGTTTAAAGGTGGGGTGTTTGTTTGTTTGTTTGTTTGTTTGTCCGAGCATCCTTTAAGATGCAACCTTGCTAGCATAAACAAGCCTCTCAAGCCAGCATATAAAAATGAGGTCATATTTAAAAAAACAAAACCCAGTAGAAAACAGAAAAGAGAGAGATAGGTCCCACCGTTTTTGTTCTTGCTTTAAATCCTAATAGCGGTGCTTAGCTCCTAAAAGCCTATCAGATCTGGGTAAAAAAAAAAACCATTTCTCTTTAATCCAAAATTGTTTCCTCCACTATGCCTAGATTTCAGTTTGGACCTCGAGAAGGACATCGCTTCGAGAACCAGCGGCTTCCTTCAGCGCCTCCTGGATGCCCTGATCAAGGTAAAAGGGGGGGGGGGAAGGACCATTCAGAGACACAGGTAATTTGTGTCTCTGGAGTAGGGGTGTCTTTAGATTGGGGGGGGGGAATCTCCTGCCCTTGCCCTGCTGTTCAAGCACTAAATCGGAGCAAACATCAGTCGGGAGAAAACCCAATTTGGGACATCTGCTCCGATTCATCCGTAAGGATCGGGTTTTCCCGGGTGAAAAGCGGAAGTGTGGTTTGAGCCTGAAGCTGGCCGTTCTCTAGGCCTGTTGAAATCGACAGAGCGGCTTGTAATGAAGATGTGTTAAAAAATTAGGAGGATAGAGGTGCGAAAAATAGCTAAAAATTTCGAGACCAGAGGAAGGGAAGGGTTCGAAAAGAAGAAATTTAGGAGTATAAAATTAGGTTGGAGTAAAGGAAAGTGAAAAGGACTTAGGAAAGTTTCAGAATAAGTTAGGAGCCGAGGTATAGAAAATAAAAGGAGTTAGTTAAGTGGAAATAGGATTGGTAAAATAAGAAGGAAAATGATTTTAGTGTTATATGACTTTGTTAAAAAAAAAGGTAAGAAAATGGAAAGAAAAAATGTAATATTGGAGTAAAATTAGATATGGCTATGAATTTGGAAAACTGATAAAGAGGATAGATAATGAAATCAACCGGGGGGGGGGGATCTGAGGAAGTCAAAGGGAAAATGAACTTGAGGAAAGGAAGAATATCTGGCCTACAGAAATGGGCCAGGCCTAAGCAATGATATTGAGTATGTTAATTATTGTTAAATGTGAAATGGTTATTGTCTTTCCTGGTGAGAGCGGGGAGTGAAAATCTGCTTCCCCCAGTGAGGGGGGGGGGAGGATGAAAATTTAACGATATTGTAAGGTGGTTAAAATTGTTAAAATCAATTTTAAAAAATTGAGGGGGGGGGGGAGAAATCGACAGAGCAGCTTGGAAACAGCTAGTTTAAATTGTTTTGGTTGTGATGGGAGGAATAAAGCCTAGTTAATCCGGATCCGACTCAAAGAGTGCCAATCTAGTGTCAATGTCATTGACGTCTGGTTTTCTGCTTTCTTTCTCCCACCCAGGGCGAACGGGAAAGGTACTCTGGGGTCATTGACTATGTCTTGATACGGCAAGATACGCAGGTGAGACGTCCAAGGCTGGGTATGGAGCTTATTCAGACCCCATGATCTCTCTGATAAATGCAAGCCCATCTTCTATCCAGTTGAAAATGAGATTACCCCATGGTTCGTAAAGGCAGGGGTGTAGCAAGGTAAATTGGTACCTAGGGCAAAAATAAAAATAAAAATTGTCAACCCCCCCCCCCCCCAGAGGTATGGGAAGGTCAGGTGGTACCCGGGGCGGAAAATTTCTTGTCAACCCCCCCATTGATTCCCCCCCCCCGCAAAAATGGTTTTACGTTATTTCATATTTTCTTACAAAGGAATAATAACAAGTAATAATAATAATAATAAAACTTTTATTTATATCCCGCCCTCCCCGGCCAAAGTCGGGCTCAGGGTGGCTAACATCAGATACATAACATTGGTATAAAATCAAACAATCATTAAATTACCTCCTGAAAACATCTCAAAATCAAATTAAAGTCTAATTAGATGGCTTTCCACAGGATTAGGGATGGGAACAGTAAGTGCTCCACTGAACTGAAATTTCAGCCTTCACGACATAGGAAAACAGTCAAGTGAACAGCTATTTTGGTGGAGGAGGGTCAAGATATTAACCAATATGCATGAAATTTCATATATAGCTATATAACCCCTAGTATAGTAAGATAAGACTTTCAGAGCAGGCATTTTCAAAAAAAAATTATCAAAAAAATATATATATTTTTTTCCAAAAAAAATTTGTTCCTTGGTAATTTGTCACCCCCTCCATTATGGAACCTGGGGCGGCCCACCCCCTCTTGCTACGCCCCTGCGTAAAGGCCAAATGCATCAGAATACACAAGGTTTGGGCCTGATCCTGCCGCAGAACTCTCCTCGTGCTTCCAAAGGATGGGTTCCGCCCATGCTCCCTCCGCATTTAATTTCTCATAAATTTCCCATCAAGCTGACCGAATGGCTTTAAGGAATTAGCTGCTTGTGCAGATTCGAGGTGCATTTGTGCATGCGATTATAGATGGTGAAGCAGCGATAAGGAATGCTTTTGCATAATCATATGCTCTGTTTTGTACGTATGACATGATTTTAAAAACGGCAGCTCTACAACCGCACCAATAAGGAGCTCTTCCTTGTCCCGCATACCAGCTGTGTGAGGTTAAATGAATAATGATGGAGTTGGGGGGGGGGAACCGGCTACACAGGATCAGAGATAATTAAGACCTAATAGGTTTGGGGGCTAAAGCCTCAGGGCTCCCCAGTTTCAATTAAGACTGGGTGTACTCCTTAAATGAGGCTCTGTTCTTACTCATGTTTAATACTGAGAGAGAGGAAAGGTACTGGAGCTCACATGTTCTATCCCTAATTTGAAGGTAGATCTAAACACAGGGAAACCCCTGCTATAAAAAAGTCAGAAATTAGATCGTTTTAACAAAAAGGGGGGAGGAACCTCTATGGAAAAATCGCTTTTTAAAATTTACTGCTCTCTGGCGCCATCTGTTGCATGTTTACAGCATATTCAAATCGCTGTTTCTATACTAATGTAGCTGAGTCCTCAGATATGCGAGGAGCAGACTCTGTGACTGGATGGTGCCGATTTCACTCTGTGCATGTTCCGGGGATTCCCTGCATTGCTTCTACATCCCATGTTTTGTAAGCGCAAGGCCTGTTGGTTTAAATCAGGGGTCAGCAACCCTCAGACCATGTGGTGTGGGCCGGACTATATTTTTTTGCGGGGGGAAAGAACGAATTCCTATGCCCCACAAATAACCCAGAGATGCATTTTAAATAAAAGCACGCATTCTACTCATGTAAAAACACCAGGCAGGCCCCACAAATAACCCAGAGATGCATTTTAAATAAAAGGACACATTCTGCTCATGTAAAAACACCAGGCAGGCCCCACAAATAACCCAGAGATGCATTTTAAATAAAAACACGCATTCTACTCATGTAAAAACACCAGGCAGGCCCCACAAATAACCCAGAGATGCATTTTAAATAAAAGCACGCATTCTCCTCATGTAAAAACACCAGGCAGGCCCCACAAATAACCCAGAGATGCATTTTAAATAAAAGCACGCATTCTACTCATGTAAAAACACCAGGCAGGCCCCACAAATAACCCAGAGATGCATTTTAAATAAAAACACGCATTCTACTCATGTAAAAACACCAGGCAGGCCCCACAAATAACCCAGAGATGCATTTTAAATAAAAACACGCATTCTACTCATGTAAAAACACCAGGCAGGCCCCACAAATAACCCAGAGATGCACTTTAAATAAAAGGACACATTCTACTCATGTAAAAACACAAGGAAGGCCCCACAAATAACCCAGAGATGCATTTTAAATAAAAGGACACATTCTCCTCATGTAAAAACACAAGGAAGGCCCCACAAATAATCCAGAGATGCACTTTAAATAAAAGCACACATTCTCCTCATGTAAAAACACCAGGCAGGCCCCACAAATAACCCAGAGATGCACTTTAAATAAATGGACACATTCTACTCATGTAAAAACACGCTGATTCCTGGACCGTCCGCAGGCCAGATTGAGAAGGTGATTGGGCCACATCCAGCCCACGGGCCTTAGGTTGCCTACCCCTGGTTTAAATAGGTCATGCGGCACTTCAAATAAGTCCAGGGCACTGGACTGAGTACTGATCCCTGAATTAAGTTGTTACGACAGACAGGGCTGTTGTTACTTCAAAAAAGGCCGTTGCTATTTCAACTGTGCAATTGTTTTGTTCAATGGTGTGTTTCTGTGGGTTCTTCCAGGCCCTCGTGGGTCCCGGAGGCGGCGACCCGGGCAGGTTGGATGAAAGCGAGTGGATCAGGATCCTAACCGAGCGGAGCCCCCAACATCTAAACAGAGGCAAGGCCTAGTTTGCAATGCTTGCAGTTGCTGCTTCCGGGGAGGGGAGCTGCGTTCAGCCATGCTGGCATTCTGTGCAATGTACTAAAACTGAGCCAATATTATATTCAGGGGCTCTTCCCTTCAGTGATTTTGCTTTCGAGGTGACCCCTTCGGAGTGTAAGGAATTCTCCCCCAATCCTCATCATGCGTTGAGCAGTGAATTGAAAATTCAAAAGATCCCTGCCTGAAACCCTGGGGAGCAGCTGCCGGTCTGTGTTGGCACTACTGAGCCAGGCAGACCGATGGCCTGGCTCTGTATAATACTCAGAATCCTTTCTTACTCCCACAGTGTTCATCTGGTACCACAAGATGACTGGGCTCCAGGTGGAGGAAGCCATGAAGAAGTACTTAGAGGGGAAGGCTCTCGAGGCTGGCTTGACCCTGGGTAGGTAAGGGGGCGTGGGCTGGATGTGGCCCCACAGAGCCTTTCTGTCTGTCCTGCTTGATGTGTGTGTGTGTGTACGAATGCCGGGATACCTTTGTCGGACCCCACCTGGAATCCTGTGTCCAGTTCTGGGCGCCACAGTTTAAGAAGGATGTTGACAAGCTGGAAGGTGTGCAGAGGAGGGCGACCAAGATGATCAAGGGTCTGGAAAACAAGCCTTATGAGGAACGGTTGAAGGAGCTGGGTATGCTTAGCCTGGAAAAGAGGAGACTGATAGGCATCTTCAAATATCTCATGGAAGAAGGAACAAGCTTCTTTTCTCCTGCTCTGGACGGTAGGACTCGAACCAATGGCTTCCAGTTACAGGAAAGGAGATTCCAATTAAACATCAGGAATAACTTTCTGATAGTAAGAGCTGTTTGACAGTGGAATAGCCTCCTTCTGGAGGTTGTGGACTCTCCTTCCTTGGAGATTTTTAAGCAGAGGTTGGATGGCCATCTGTCATGGATGTTGTAGCTGAGATGCAGGGGGTTGGACTAGATGACCCCCTGGGGTCCCTTACGACTCTACAATTCTGATTCTTTGTATGTGAATGATATCTATTTGTGAGCAGGGCATGTATGTCTAGCTACTCTTGTCTCTGGCCTCATCTGCCGTAAAGGAGTGCGGAAATAACACACCAAACATGCTCAGGGACACTCTTGTCCTTGACGATTTCATGTTTTCTGTAGAGAGGTCTGGCCAGCAACAAGCAGAAACGGTGAGATTATAGTCAGTGGCTCAGAAACCTGGGTTTGGATCAACTCAGGCAGAAACACTCATGGGATGGGCAAGTCTCTCGCTGTTGGCCTAGCCTCCCTCGCAGGATTGGTTGTGAGAATACAGTGGGGTGATTTCTCCCCCATAACCAACTGGGCATGACCCAGAGCAGTTTGGTTGAGCAGGAGGAAGTCAACAGGTCAAGTTGCTCCAGCACAGAGGTGTAATGTTGTGGAGGGCCTCACCTGGTGAATTTCTACCTGTGATACAACGTTCAGATTTCTGGGCATTGAGCTACAGGAGGATCTGTCCTGGATTGTTGACATAGGGGGGATTGCGAAGAAGGTGCAGCACAGACTGTATTTTTTGACAATTCTAACGAAAAACCATCTCCCGCAAAAGCTGCCGCTTGCCTTCTATCGCTGTGCCATTGAGAGTGTGCTCATGTATGGTTTATGTAGCCTATCTTGATTTCAGCAAGGCCTTTGACAAGGTGCCCCATGATGTTCTTGTAAAGAAGCTGGTAAAATGTGGGCTGGACAAGACTACCATTCAGTGGATTTGTAACTGGCTGACTGACCGAACACAAAGGGTACTCATTAACGGCTCCTCTTCATCCTGGAGAGAAGTGACTAGTGGGGTGCCACAGGGTTCTTTCTTGGGCCCAGTCTTATTCAACATCTTTATCAATGACTTGGATGATGGGCTTGAGAGCATCCTGATCAAGTTTGCAGATGACACCAAATTGGGAGGGGTGGCTAATACCCCTGAGGACAGGATCACACTTCAAAATGACCTTAACAGATTAGAGAACTGGGCCAAAGCAAACAAGATGAATTTTAACAGGGATAAATGTAAAGTACTACACTTGGGCAAAAAAAATGAAAGGCACAAATACAGGATGGGTGACACCTGGCTTGAGAGCAGTATGTGTGAAAAGGATCTAGGAGTCTTGGTAGACCATAAACTTGACATGAGTCAACAGTGTGATGCAGCAGCTAAAAAAGCCAATGCAATTCTGGGCTGCATCAATAGGAGTATAGCATCTAGATCAAGGGAAGTAATAGTCCCACTGTATTCCGCTCTGGTCAGACCTCACCTGGAATACTATGTCCAGTTCTGGGCACCACAGTTCAAGAGGGATACTGACAAGCTGGAACGTGTCCAGAGGAGGGCAACCAAAATGGTCAAAGGCCTGGAAACAATGCCTTATGAGGAACGGCTTAGGGAGCTGGGTATGTTTAGCCTGGAGAAGAGAAGGTTAAGGGGTGATATGATAGCCATGTTCAAATATATAAAAGGATGTCATATAGAGGAGGGGTGAAAGGTTGTTTTCTGCTGCTCCAGAGAAGCAGACATGGAGCAATGGATTCAAACTACAAGAAAGAAGATTCCACCTAAACATGAGGAAGAACTTCCTGACAGTGAGAGCTGTTCGGCAGTGGAATTTGCTGCCAAGGAGTGTGGTGGAGTCTCCTTCTTTGGAGGTCTTTAAGCGGAGGCTTGACAGCCATCTGTCAGGAATGCTTTGATGGTGTTTCCTGCTTGGCAGGGGGTTGGACTGGATGGCCCTTGGGGTCTCTTCCAACTCTAGGATTCTATGTGTGTGGTGTGGAAGCTGCACTTCTCGGGACAGGATTGTGTTGCGAAGAATTCTCAAGACAGCAGAGAGTTTTACTGGCTGTTCACTCTCTACCCTGGAACATATCTATACCATCAGGTGCCACAGAAAAGCGTTAGATATATCAAGAGACCCATCCCACCCTGGTCACCGTTTCTTTGAGCTCCTGCCATCGGGACGGAGATACAGGACAATGAAGGCGAGAACGAGCCGTCTCACAAGAACAGTTTCTTTCCTAGAGCAATTTTGGCCTTAAATGGAAACTCTGGACTCTGAAGTCATCTTATTTTATTTGTTATATTGTCCTGTGTTGTATTGTGTTTATTAGTATTTTTAAAAATTATGTGGAGTGCCTTATTTGAGTTGATATAGCAACCGAGGGATTTCGTCGTTTCCCGCAAGGGGACAATGACAATAAGGATCTATTCCAGGGGTGGCCAACTCCCAAGAGACTGCGATCTACTCACGGAGTTAAAAACTGGCAGTGATCTACCCCCCTTTTGAGGATTCAGGTCAAAGTTGTTGAGCTTTCTTTTAGGGAGGAAAGCCCTGTTTTGTGGGGTTCAGATCAAAGTTGCTGAGCTTTTAGGAAGGAGGAAGGCCCATTTTTAGGGGTTCAGGTCAAAGATGTTGAGCTCGTTTGATGGAGGAGGAAAGCCCCGCTTTTTGGGGATGCAGGGCAAAAATGTTGAGCTTCTTTGAGGGGAGCCAGTGATCTACCAGTGATCTACCACAGACGTCCAGTGATCTACTGGTAGATCACGATCTACCTGTTGGACGTGTCTGATCTATTCTATTCTATTCTATTCTATTCAAGACGCCTGAAAAGGTGGGGGGTTTTCGAAAAGAAAGATTGGCTTTTTGGGGTATGCTTCAGGTAACTGAAGATGGTTTTCAGGGACGATATGAGAACATGTTGGTCATCCGATTTGTTTATTATTATTATTATTATTATTATTATTATTATTATTATTATTATTATTCTAAATCCATGTTCTTTTGCAGTCTCCATCCTCAGAAACACCCCTCTCTATTTTGCCACAAAGCTCTACCAAGCGGTTAAGGTGAGGAGGATTAATCCACCTTTCTTTCTATCTTTCGCTCTGTCGCACAAGTGAATCCTTCCCTTTCTCTAGGAATTTGGATAAAGTGTTTAGGGCACCAAAATGGACTGCAGTCAGGGCATGGCTTGACGTGAAAAAGACTGCTCTGCTGCTGCTTTTGGATCGCAAATGAGACATGATATATTGCACATAGGTAAAGGTACCCCTGACCGTTTTTAGGTCCAGTCGCGGACGACTCTGTGGTTGCAGCGCTCATCTCACCCCATAGGCTGAGGGAGCAGACAGCTTCCGGGTCATGTGGCCAGCATGACTAAGCCACTTCTGGCGAAACCAGAACAGTGTACGGAAACGCCGTTTACCTTCCCGCCGGAGTGGTCCCTATTTATCTACTTGCACTTTGATGTGCTTTCGAATTGCTAGGTTGGCAGGGGCTGGGACCGTCACGGGGATTCGAACTGCCGACCTTCTGATCGGCCAGCCCTAGGCTCAGTGGTTTAGACCACAGCACCACCCGCAACCCTATTGCACATACGAACACCTTTAGAATCACACCGTGTTTCCTTTGTGCCCAAAATCGGCCGGGTGGCATAACGGAACGACAATGCCATTTGCGTAATTAATTGCGCAAGTTATAATTTTGTCACAGCGGATGGCGAGATGAAGAACGGAACGGGGGGGGCGTGGTTTAATGCCTCCTTACATCCCCAGTCAAGGTGCCGTTTGCCCTATGCCACAGCATTGCAAATAACCCCACCCAATTCACTAGCCTGTGAAAAAGAGCGAACCTATCCTTATGGCTGTGCCTGCCCCCCCAAAAAACTTTCTTAAACTGTGAGATTGCTGTGACACCTACAATATAAATGTGAAATAAAAAAAATCCTTCCAGTAGCACCTTAGAGACCAACTAAGTTTGTTCTTGGTATGAGCTTTCGTGTATCTGAAGAAGTGTGCATGCACACGAAAGCTCATACCAATAACAAACTTAGTTGGTCTCTAAGGTGCTACTGGAAGGAATTTTTCCATTGTGTTTCGACTATGGCAGACCAACACAGCTACGTACCTGTAATATAGGTATCCTAACCCTCACCTGTCCGCTCTTTAAAGGGTCCAGGAAGCAGCCCAAGAACTCTGGCCCGCATCCTGATTTCCCGTAGCGAAACTGACCTGCTCAGCATCCGCGCCGAGTTCAGGAAGCATTATGGGATTTCTCTCTACTCCTTCGTCCAGGTAAGGGCTCCGGGCTTTCTTTACTGTGGGTGGGGGTGGGTGGGGTGGGCAGAGATGGAGGGAGGAAGAGTAGGGGTCCAGGGTTGCTTCATCAGCATCACAACTCTCCCCTCCTTGAACTTTTCCATCCCAGCCAGTCCCTGAAACAACGTGCAAACTCGGAACCTGAGCCTGAGCTTGCTGATTTCCTCCTCCCTCCTGGTTCATTTTCTTTTTGTGCTGTGTCTTTTTTCCCCCTTAAGCGAGCTGTAAGAGGAGGGAGCCTTTTTTGGCTGAAAAGTGGGGATGTCTTTAAATGAAATTAATCTGCTTGGCCTATATGGGATATTTAGTTAGCTAGACCTTTCGTCTGATCCTACCGGGATCCCGTTATGCAGAGATTATTGTTGTTGTTGTTCAGTCGTTCAGTCGTGTCCGACTCTTCGTGACCCCATGGACCAGAGCATGCCAGGCACGCCTATCCTTCTCTGCCTCTCGCAGTTTGGCCAAACTCATGTTAGTAGCTTCGAGAACACTGTCCAATTATTATTAACAGCAGCTTATTAACAGAGATTATTAACAGCAGCTAAAAAAGCCAATGCAATTCTGGGCTGCATCAATAGGAGTATAGCGTCTAGATCAAGGGAGGTAATAGTACCACTATATTCTGCTCTGGTCAGACCTCACCTGGAATACTGTGTCCAGTTCTGGGCACCACAGTTCAAGAAGGATACTGACAAGCTGAACGTGTCCAGAGGAGGGCAACCAAAATGGTCAAAGGCCTGGAAACGATGCCTTATGAGGAACGGCTTAGGGAGCTGGGTATGTTTAGCCTGGAGAAGAGAAGGTTAAGGGGTGATATAATAGCCATGTTCAAATATATAAAAGGATGTCATATAGAGAAGGGAGAAAGGTTGTTTTCTGCTGCTCCAGAGAAGCGGACACGGGGCAATGGATTCAAACTACAAGAAAGAAGATTCCACCTAAACATTAGGAAGAACTTCCTGACAGTAAGAGCTGTTGGACAGTGGGATTTGCTGCCAAGGAGTGTGGTGGAGTCTCCTTCTTTGGAGGTCTTTAAGCGGAGGCTTGACAGCCATCTGTCAGGAATGCTTTGATGGTGTTTCCTGCTTGGCAGGGGGTTGGACTGGATGGCCCTTGTGGTCTCCTCCAACTCTAGGATTCTATGATTAACAGGGTTCTCTTGTCAGATATGCGTATGTTCCGGTCAGCAGAGGGAAATAGAATATCTCCCCTTTTGGATATAATTTCTTAATTCTGGGTGGGCTGTGCCCCTTACTCATTTACACAAAGCCTTCTAAAATCCTTTTTTTATCTTCCACCAGGCTGAAACGAATGGCAATTACCAGACCGCCTTGCTTGGTCTGTGCAGAGCTGAAGATCTGTAAGTTATGCCCTCTGATGACGAGCCTCTGTGCGCAAAAGCAGTCTACCTCTGAATACTAGGCAAACGCTTACACCAGCCAACCTCCCGAAGGCCCTGGAGTCCCGCCCAGAAGTCGCCCTCAGAGGATCTCGTCTTGCTGAGCCAATGCAAACTGTGTTTAAATTGGTTTGCGGACACTCAGCCATTTCTGTGCTGGGGGGGGGGGCAAAATGGAATGAATGGCTCACGAGTCGTGACGGTGAGATGCTACCGTCGACATCAGAGACCGTTTCTCCGACGGGACACTGCTGGCTGCTTTTTCTCCTTCACTGGGCGATACGAACCAATCAGGGATCCTGTGCTGATTTTACATTTACAGAAGGGTAAAGCTGGAATATGGAACATCCGTGGCCCTCCAGATGTGGTTGGACTCTTATCACCTATAGCCGGCGTTGGTAGAAGTTGTAGTCCCTCAATATCTGGGGAAGGGGCACAGACACCCCCCCCCCCGTATCCATCCCAGCAGCAAAGGATAACCTATCAGCCTTTCACAAGACCTGTAACATCCCCTTTCCTGGAACGGTGAAATTTCATATATATTGCAGGTCTTTCTGTCTTGGTAAGCTCACCTTTTCTCCATCACCTGACCTATTTAGCTCCACCCTTTCTTTAAAAATGAAGTAAGTGATAATAAAGTACCTCTGAGCATATAACAGTGTGTTTTTCACCCCCTCTTGAGGCAGATGTAAATGGCTCTGGCACCCCGCCCACCTCCCTGTTTTACAAACTTGAGCTGGGCTGTGCTCTCTCATCGGTCGATCCCTTTTATTGTTTAAAAACAGGCCGGGAAATTGCCTCGGTTAAATGAGGCAGCAGATTGGGTGCTAAGAATGGGAAAACTTGCAAAAACTGTGGGAGCAGGAATTTAGGAAGAGGAGTTCCTTCTTTTCCACCAGGCATGATGGGACAGTACAGCAGTCTTAGGAGAGGCAGACCGCTTGCTTCGTGTACAAAAAGGGAGCGTGTTTTCTTGTCTACCCTGCGAGGAAGACTAGGGTGAGAGAAAAAACAAAATCGAAAATTCTTTCTAGTAGCACCTTAGAGACCAACTGAGTTTGTTCCTGGTATGAGCTTTCGTGTGCATGCACACTTCTTCAGATACACTGAAACAGAAGTCGGTGAGAGTAGGGTGAGAGAGGCAGCTTCATGGATGAGTGGGGATTCGAACCCTGACCTCTCCCAAGTCTTAGACCAATTCTCTAACCACTGTACCATACTGGATCTCTACCCCACACTGGAGTTCCTGCTCCTCCATCCCTCATTATTTTAGGGGCACATCACGGCTGCCCCAAATATTTTTGTTGTCTTTCTTGGATTCAATTCCCGCCCAGTGTTTTTACCATCCACCATTGTAATTTTTTACGGGACGTGGGTGGCGCTGTGGGTTAAACCACAGAGCCTAGGGCTTGCCGATCAGAAGGTTGGCGATTCAAATCCCCTCGACGGGGTGAGCTCCCCTTGTTTGGTCCCTGCTCCTGTCAACCTAGCAGTTTGAAAGCATGTCAAAGTGCAAGTAGATAAATAGGTACCGCTCCGGAGGGAAGGTAAACGGTGTTTCCGTGCGCTGCTCTGGTTTCGCCAGAAGCGGTTTAGTCATGCTGGCCACATGACCCGGAAGCTGTACGCCGGATCCCTCGGCCAGTTAAGCGAGATGAGCGCCACAACCCCAGAGTCGGACACGACTGGACCTAATGGTTAGGGGTCCCTTTACCTTTACCTATTGTAGTTTTTAAAACAGCTCCTTTCTTCAAGTCCTTCTCCAATTATGCTCTTGGATTCCTGACAGAGACCTGAAGACTCATGGATTATCCCCATTCCTGCCCCCCACCCCAGGCTGCAGATAAAAACAACCTCAGCACTGGGCTGTGTAAAAATGTGGCAGCTAGACTGGTGACTGGGAGCGGCCGCCGAGACCACATAACACCGCTTTTGAAACACCTACATTGGCTCCTAGTACGTTTATGAGCACAATTCAAAGTGTTGGTGCTGACCTTGAAGGCCCTAAACGGCCTTGGCCCAGTATACCTGAAGGAGCGTCTCCACCCCTGTCGTTCTGCCCGGACACTGAGGTCCAGCGCCGAGGGCCTTCTGGCGGTTCCCTCACTGCGAGAAGCCAAGTTAAAGGGAACCAGGCAGAGGGCCTTCTCGGTGGTGGCGCCCTCCCTGTGGAACGCCCTCCCATCAGATGTCAAGGCAATAAGCAACTATCTGACTTTTAGAAGACATCTGAAGGCAGCCCTGTTTAGGGAAGCTTTTAATGTTGATGTTTTATCGTGTTTTTAATATTCTGTTGGGAGCTGCCCAGAGTGGCTGGGGAAACCCAGGCAGATGGGTGGGGTATAAATATATTATTATTATTATTATTATTATTATTATTATTATTATTATTATTACCTTAAAACGCATCCTGCTCCTCTCAGGACTCCAGTTCCCATCAGCCCCAGCCCCTAGAGGAGGGGTGGATGGGAAAAACAGGTGTTGTTGGACTCCAACTCCCAGAAGCCAGCAGGGCTGACAGCAAGGGATGATGGGAGCTGGAGTCGAACAAGGGGGCTCTAGAAGGAAAGTCCGGCTTGCATCTCTGCCTGGCGCGGCAGGATCACATCCAATCAACAGCACCCGCAACCAAACTGCTCTCTTAACAATTCCCATTGAAGGCTAGACAGGGCCCCCCCCCCACTTGTGGGGCGGGGAGAGGAGAAGATAAAAGAGTCTGGAGAAGACGAGTTCGCCGGGGTTTTCGACCCCCCCAAAGGTTAGTTTCTTTTTTCCCCCTTTTAATTTTGGTTTCAGCCCCAGAACGGGGAGACTTTTTAAAAACAGCAGTCTTTTTTTAAAAAAAATAATAATAACGTGAGCGGAGCAGGAGGCGTGTAGAAGAGGGCGGTCCTTCTCCGCGGCAGACTTCTGTCGGCTGGGAAACAGGTGGTGCTCTGAGCCACCCGCGGCTTGGCGTTACAGGACGACGCAGTCCGAATCCTGCTTCTGGCGCGGCCTGCGCTCTCCGGAGGGGCGGGGTGGCGGCGGAGTCCTCCCCTAAAAAGAGGGGTAGGGGAGAAAGTGGGGCGTGTCAAGCAATGGAGGTTTGCCGGACGTGGAACACTTTCCCTCCCTCTCTCGCAGTACTGGATATAAAATAGGGACACACGCAAGGGAGTCTGGGAGACTCAGGGAAGACAGAGCCCTTGTTCCTGCGGTTAAACAGCGGAACTCACTTCCACAGGAGGCAGCCAATCTGGATGGTTTTAAAAGAGGATTGGACATGGAGAAGGAGAAGGCTACTGATGGCTGTGTTATACCTGTGTTATACCAGTATACCTGAAGGAGCGTCTCCACCCCCATTGTTCAGCCCGGACATTGAGGTCCAGCGCCGAGGGCCTTCTGGCGGTTCCCTCCCTGCGAGAAGTGAGGTTACAGGGAAGCAGGCGCAGGGCCTTCTCGGTAGTGGCGCCCTCCCTGTGGAACACCCTCCCAGCAGATGTCAAGGAAATAAACAACTATCTGACTTTTAGAAGACGTGTGAAGGCAGCCCTGTTTAGGGAAGTTTTTAATACCCAGTGTTTTATTGTGTTTTTAATTCTGTTGGGAGTTGCCCAGAGTGGCTGGGGAAACCCAGCCTGATGTGCAGGGTAAAACAACAACAACAACAACAACAACAACAACAACAACAACAACTTGTTGTTAATATTATTATGATACCTCCGCTGCTGGAAGGCAGGATGCCTCTGAATAATATGGAACCTCCAAGTCCAGAGGCAGTCTACCTGCCTTCTTAGGTGCATTTAGAGACAGCCACAGAAGGAGCCAGACACACATCCCGCAGGAGGGAATTCCCACGGGGACGGTGCCACCACCTTAAAGGCCGTGTCGGAGGACTGCAATGGCAGGCCTCTACACAGGGCACCTGTGGCTAATCTTAAGAGAAGCTGGGCGGGTTTGTATACTGTTTAGCATATTTATGCAGGCCAGTGATGTCTGGGGCTTGGAGGGCAGAAAGCAGGGAGCCCAACCGTAGGCAGGGCCAGGGCCAAAGAGAGGCAGAGCCCGCTAATTCTAGTTTTGCCTCCGTCTTCCTCTCTGCCGAGTTCTACAGGGGCAACACAGAGACCAAGGGCAGTGGAACTAAGGTGGGGGCTGAGGTGAATCGTGGTGGGGTGGGGGCTGAGGCTGGCGGGCCACTGCCCCATTTGCCCTAACAGACCAGCTTCTACTGACACAGGCGATTTGCTCTTTGGTTGGGGGGGGGGGGGAAGGGCTCTCAAGAGAGGTTTGTGCACAAGCAATTCGCACAAGACAGCCTGCGCACGACTATCTAAAACTCGTGTCACGAAAGGAAAGGGCGATAGGGAGGGAGAAGGGGAGGAAACAACACCCCCCCCCCCCGCAAACCCAGGCACCTGTTCTTAAATAGCAGCTCTTATCATGGACAGCTGGTGGCCTGTAAAAGAACCGTTTATGGCAGGTCTATGCAGTGCTGTCAAGTATCCCGTTTCCCCCGGGATTCTCCCTTATTTCAAGCAGTTTCCCGCTGCTCTCCCTTATTTTTTATTTCCCTTAAATTTCCCGTTTTTAATGGAAGCAGCTCCTCCCCTGCTGGCCAGGGACTGGGTGGGAAGACCTCGCCTACTTGGAGAGAAAAGCCTCAGCCCTCAAAGCAAGTGGGAGCCGTTTCCCGTGCTTACAGGGGGGTGTATTCCTCCCCCCGCATCAGCCCCTATCCGTTGCTGCCGAGCCCCTCAGCCGGCCAATAGGGTTAGCTGGCGGGCAGAACCTGTCTGCCTTTGAGCAGCTGCTGCTTCCTGACCTGTTTTGATGGGATCAGACAAGAAGACGATGGGGCTCCATTGCGCGGAGGACATGGCTGCCCTCCTCTTTGCTGGCTGCCCTCCTCTTTGCCCGAGCCCGCTTGGAGTTTACATTGCTGCTCCGCCCACTTTTGCTTCTGGCTCCGCCCACCACTGACATGTGACTGTCCCCGGGATAGGTGAGACTGCTGATCCCTTACTTTCAAATCCGAAACTTGACAGCTATGGGTCTATGGCCCAGCAGATGATGCTGGGGTCTAACTAACTCTACCCCTGACTGCTGGCCATGCTGCTTACACAGGGGTTGGTGGGAGCTGGGGACGCAGAGGTAGTTGGGGGGGGGGTTACCTGTGCAGGGGGAGTTGCGGCAGGCGGCGGCTGCTGCTGCTGCTGATATTCCTCCTGCTGCAGCTGCTGGGCAAGCTCTAAGTCGCTCAGTGCGGGACCCCCCTGCTGCTGTTGCAGAGACAAGGCAATCATGTAATCCTATGGAAGAAGGAAGGAAGGAAGGAAGGAAGGAAGGAGAGAGAAAGAGTTGGTGGGTGTGAACTGAGAGCAAGCATGGCACACACACCTCCTTCGAATTCCTACCCTCTGGTTTATTTTTTCCTTCTCCCATCTTAATTTTATTTTATTCGCAACACAATTTACATAAGAGAACAAAAAAAAGGGAAATAAAACAATAGGGACAAACAAACAGAAAACAAGAAAAGAAAGAGAGCCTCAATGGCAACACTCGACATTAACTAAGCCCAAGATATTATCGGTCATTCCCTCCCATCTTTGGAGGAACTATACAGTTCCCGTTGCCTTAAAAAAGTTGAAAAAAATATTTTGCAAGATCCATCTCATCCTGGATATAGTCATTTTGCACCACTGCCTTCAGGAAAGAGATATAGAACAATCAAATCAAGAACAAATAGATTAAAAAAACAGCTTCTATCCAAAAGCCATAACCATCATAAATGCTGTAACTAGATAATACAGGTGAAACTCGAAAAATTAGAATTCCGTGGAAAGGTTCATTTCTTTCAGTAATTCAACTTAAAAGGTGAAACTAATATATGAGATAGACTCATGACATGCAAAGCGAGGTATGTCAAGCCTTTGTTTGTTATAATTGTGAGGATTATGGCGTACAGCTGATGAGAACCCCAAAATTGACTTCCGAATCACCTCCTTGTGCTTTCAACGTATTCTTAATAATAATAATAATAATAATAATAATAATAATAATATTTATTATTTGTACCCCGCCCATCTGGCTGGATTTCCCCAGCCACTCTGGGCGGCTTCCAACAGAAATCAAATACAAAAATATCACACATTAAAAACTTCCCTAAAAAGTTAACCTATATGCCCTTTTCAATATATCTAATACATATCTGAAATTATCTGCAACGGTCACTTTCCCTTTTGGTCTTCAAGAGTTAATCTAAACCTGTCAGAAGATTTGCATTTCCACAATATTGTTTTAAGTACAATATTCTTTAAATATTATTAGCCACTCTTTGCACATTTTCTGGTTTGAGTTTCCTCTTATTCTTCCAGTCCATTTTAGCAATTTCTGAGTATTCTATCATCTTCACCTGCCAGTCAAGCTTTGTAGGAATTGATTCACCCTTTTTTTGCTACTAGAATTCTAGCCGCTATGGCTGCATACATAAAAAATAGTTCTAATTTTTTGTTGTGTGTGTGTTTGTGTGGGGGGGAATTTCAGTGGACATGATGCCTAACAGAAAGGCTTCTGGGTTTTTTTTTGGAAAGAGAATCTCAAGATCTTTCTAAGTTCGTTATATATTATATCCCAAAATTCTCTTATCATCGCACAGTCCCCCCACATGTGTATCATTGTACCCTCCCCCTTTCTACATTTCCAACATATATTGGAGTTTGTTTGTTTGTATTTCCTTTGTACATACATAGGACATGGAGTGTTTCAATATCTTCTTATATACAATACCTATTATTATTATTATTATTATTATTATTATTATTATTATTAAATTTGCACGCAGCAGAACCCGGCCACCTTGCGTTTTCAGTGCTCCTAAATGCGCAGCTTGGGGACACGCAGAACAACTCCTCTTTCTCCCCGTTCGCCAGAGAAACCCTCAGAGCCCGTCCTCAGTGGCCGGCTCGGCTCCTTTCGCACTGATTGACTCCAATCAGCACGGAGGGTGAGAAGGTGGCTTGCCATTGGCTAAAAAGCCTCCCCTTTCACGCTGATTGGGTGAACCCGGGCAGCCCTTACGCCCCGCCCCGCATGGTCTTGCCTCGGCGGCCCCTGCCCTCACCTGGTCCACTTGTCTCTGGCTGAGTTGCTGCTCCTGCGGGGAACCGCCGGCCGCCTCCTTGCCCAGGGCGTGGCTGAGGTGGAACTCTGCGTCGCAGAAGCAGCTGTCCCCGTCCACGTTGTGCAGGCTCTCCCAGGCGACCTGCTCCTCATGAAGGAAGCCCTGGTCGGTCACCAGGAGGTACAAGTGGCTCTGGAGAGGGAGGGCGGAGAGAAAACAAACAGGCTCTGGTTAATTCAGAAGCAGGGCGGCAGTAAATCGGCATATGACCTGCTTAAAAATATCAGTTTGTTTTGCTCCAAGCTTGGGGGGGGGGGGAGGGTTGTGTGTGTGCGGGGAACAATACTTGGGCCTCTAAGTTTCTCTCTCTGACCCATGGGACTCTGAGCCACTGCACATCTATGGCAGGGGCGAGCCAGCAATAAATCACACGGACCAAGTGAAGTTAACTCTTTACGAGAAGAAACAAGGTCTGCTCAGGAGTGCCAGGCCTAAGGAGCACAGCAGCTCTTCCTCGGAAGGCCCTGCCCCCATGAGGCAGTTGCGGAAGCTGAAGATCTCTGCCTTCCCACAGCTTCCTAACTTGCCTCATCTCCAGGGTTTCCCCCAAGCAATCTGAGACTACGCCACCAGCATGCCTGCCTTTGCTCCTGCCGCTTCATGCCTTTCTTGGACCTGGGAGGCTAGGAGGGAAGGGAGCTTGTTGCAGCAGGAGGGGGAGTCCTTCTGGCTTCATCACCAGCCTGACTCACCTCTGCTTCTTGGCTTCCCTCCTCTCCTGACTCTGATTCTGCACTTCTCTCCGCCACCGACTCTCCCTGCTCACTTAGCCCTGTTACCCCTTCTGCTTCCGACACCTCCTCCTCCTAGTCTTCTCCCTCTTCTCTCTCTGACCACCCATCGCTGTCCCACCACCAATCCCCAGGCTCTGAGCCTTCTTCCCTTGGGGGGTTCCCCAGCTGGTTCCTCCCACCATTCCTCCGCATCCAACTAGCCCATGACACGGTAGGAGTCCTGCAAAGTTGGCTCCTCGGAGGGCCGGAAGGACTGGGAAGCGTTCGCAATGTCCTGCCGCTGCGGACATCCCGTCCCAGCTATGCAGTAAGCAACAGATGGGTTCAGAGTCACACCTTCTCCTCTGAATACTGTTGCCCCTGGCCCCACCCACCACTGGCACATGAGAGGGGATGCGGCCCTGTGAAGACAACCTGTCCACCTGTCAGGATGCTGTCAGCGGCTCCCGGCTGGTTGCCCAGGAAAGTATAAAGACAAGGAAAAGTTTCTGACAGCCCTTTTTTATTTCAAACTTTGCAGAGAGAGGCTATCGAACCCAGCCTCTTGGACAATGGCGTTGTCCTGAGTGAATCTCCACCCTCCCCGCCTCTCCGACTTCCTCATTTGTCACTTCTACGGGTGCTGACAAGTGACCTCTGTCTTTGAGCTCTTTGCTCTCCTACTTCTAAGGTTCGCCGGGTTCTGGGAGATGGAGGGTCTGGAATGCTTTCTAGTGACAGCGTGTCAGCCGGGTGTTGCTCTGGCTCTCCCAAGGTTTCCCAACTTCCCCCCTTATCTGCCTCTGAGCTGCCACCTCTCCCTCAACCCCCTGTTGTAAATCTACACCCCTCTTCCTCTTCCTCCTCCCTGGAAGGGTCAGGATGGGGAGGCGGTCTCTGCCATTCCTCCTCCTCTGCCCAGTCCCTGACATCGCCCATCTTTCTTTTAAAAAACAACAACAGCCCTGCGGGGCGGGCACCTTGTGCTTGATCATGGTGCTGAAGTGGTTGTTCCTGAAGAAGACGCTCAGCTCGCCTTCCTTGACCGTGGACGTCAGCTCGCAGAGGCCGTGGTAGGTCAGCTGAGAGGCCGTGGACTCCAAGAACTGCTCCGCTATCAGGCCTGCGGGGGGTGGGGTGGTTTGCGATGGAACGGGGAGGAGGAGAAGCAACGATGAGGCGAAATGCGGGCAAAGCGTGACGGCGATTGACTGATGATGCCCTTCACCCTAAGGACCCAGGGCGGGCCACAACCTCTTAGAATGCAACATTAAAAGCTGTTTAAAACAATTGGGTCGGGCCTGAGTGATAACCCTGCTGCATACAGCCCAGTCTCTGAGTGCTCAAAGGAGATCCTGCTGTCCTTAAGAGAGCGCACGGAAACGCCGTTTACCTTCCCGCTGGAGTGGTACCTATTTATCTACTTGCACTTTGATGCATTTTCGAACTTCTAGGTTGGCAGGAGCTGGGACTGAGCAACGGGAGCTCACCCTGTGGCGGGGATTCGAAACGCTGACCTTCTGATCGGCAAGCCCTAGGCTCTGTGGTTTAGACCACAGCGCCACCCGCGTCCCCGGATAATGTGGCATTTAGCCAGGTGAAGTGGGGAAAGGCCCACCCACTGGTCTCCATGGCAACAGAGCTTGCTCTTTCAAGATGCGAATGGTAAGGACTTAGGGGAGTGCTTCCTCCTATAGATTCTAGGCTCCTATCTGCAAGACCGCAGGTTTTGAAGGGAACCACAGGTGTCATCCAGACTGACCCCACCAGCCAGAGCCATAACAATACATGTATCTCAAGTTTCAAAGAGGTGTGTCTTCAGCGTGGGAGAACAACCGTTAAAAGAAATTCAAAATTTCAATTGTTGTAAATGATACAAGAAATATACAGCGGAACCTCGGTTGTTGAATGCTTCTGATGTCAAACGTTTCGGCTTTCGGACGCCGATGGCCTCGGAAGTCGAACAGCTTCCGCGGTGCATATCTCCATTTTTCCAATGGATTTTGCCAACTGGCAATTGTGCCTCAGTTGTCAAACGTTTTGGAAATCGAACGGTCTTCCAGAATGGATTATGTTCGACAACCGAGGCTCCACTGTATATACATGAAACAGTTGTTCAAAATAGGTGTCTGATAGCTCAAAGATGGTTAAAAGGACTTTGCTGAAGCAGTGAGGTCTCCTGAGGTAAAAACCACAAGAGACGAGGCTTGGGAGGCAAGTTTCTGCAAGCGTGAAACTACCACCAAGAAGGCCCTGCTGCAAGTCTCCGTAAATCAGATCTTATTTTATTTTTCTCTTGCGCAGGCGCCATGCTAATCTTCTCTGTAGCGTTCCAATTTTAGTATACGTGCTGCCGAAGCGAGCACAAATCAGATCTTATTTAATGGCCTCCACCCCTATGCTGATGACAACCCCACCTCCGGGTCACAACCCCTGGACCCTGACCGTGTGAATGAGCCCAGGCAGACGGGCCTCACCTTCCGTCACCAGATTAGGGTCGCTCGAGTGTTTGCAGGTGATGATCTTCTCCACCAACTGGTTGTAGGTCAGCTTGCTGACGGCCTGAGCCATCTCTGGTATCTGGGGTAGGCAGAAACAGGTTGTGAGCTGGAGTCTGGGAGTCAACGGCACAAGGGGCGTCGACATCCGAGAGGCAGGTTCAAATCCCAGTTCGGCCACCAAACTCCCAGGGTGACCTTAGGTCAATTTCTCCCACCCAGCTCTCAGCCGAACTTTGCAGGGTTGTTGTCCGAACAGAGGACAATCATGTACCACACCCACAACATTTTGTTTTTTTCGTAGGGAGAGGAAGAACGCGATACATAAATGGAATGAAGAAATGTATTAAGCTCCATTGGGCTCCAGTGGAAGTGATCGTGGTGGTGTTGGGAAAACTTTGCATTGTTCTTATTACCGGTATCTTAGATAGGTCAGGAATGGGGGCCTAAGGTAGTGCTGGACTCAATTTCCCATCAGCCCCAGCCCACATGGCCAATGGTTGGAGGTGATGGAAGTTGTAGTCCAACGAACATCTGGGTGGGTGTCACAGGATACCCCAATTTAGAATTTAAATTTTTTAAATTTTTTAAATTTTTAAAAAAAATAAATTTCAATTAAAAAGTCAATTTAAAAATTTAAAATTTCAATTAAATTTCAATTGGTTTTTTTTGAAATTTCAATTACATTTCAATTGGTTTTCAATTAAAATGTCAATTATTTTTTTGAAATTTCAATTAATTTTTTAAATTTTGATTTTTTGAAATTTCAATTAAATTTTTAAAATTTCATTTAAAATTTCAATTAAATTTTTAAAATTTCAATTAAAATGCAATTTTAAATTTTAATTCTTTAAAATAAAAAATTAAGATCTAGCTCCTTCTCCTCGCCATATGAAATGCTCTGATGCTTCAGGAGAGCACAGGACCATGTCAATCTGATGATAAATCACTATGCAAAAAGCCCCTTCCCTCATGACCTTTCAGGAGGGGTTTGAAAACACTCCTTTTTACCCAGACATTTGGGGGCAGAAGAACACTCAACTCCTAGATCTCTGGATGAAAGAATGTTTTTAACTCTAATTGTTTTCAGGTTTCTGTTCTAACTGTAACATAGAACAACAGTTACAGCATTCTAAAAAGGATCAAAACTTTTTAAAAAGTTACAGTTAAAATATAACTGTTAAAAAACATTTTTAAACTGTAACTGTTTTTTAAAAAGTTTTGATTTTTTTTAAAAACACTTTTGCTTTGTTTTATTTTTTTTAAATTGTATATCTTCTTGCCTCCCTGGGCTCTTTGGGGAGGGAGGACGGGATACAAATCCAAAGAATCATAAAATAGCAGAACTGGACGGGACCCCTGGTGATCATCTAGCCTAACCCCCTGCAGGGCAGGAATCACAGCTAAAGAATCCTTGACAGCTGCCCATAAAGAAATAACCGCCTAGAGGTTGCAAATACATATGTTCCTTCTAAGCGGACTGTTTTTTGGAAACGGCATGCCTAACATTTCTAATATGTTTGCCACATCCATGAGGACTAGGAGCTTGGTTTCCCCACCGACCCGCTTCCATTTTGGTTAAAGGGAAAAGGGGTGATTTTCGCCGTCAGCGAATTGCAATTCAACTTCCCAACAGCTGAGGACGGCTGAACGCAGGGCCGGATTTAGGTTTAAGGAAGCCCTCAGCTACTGAAGGTAATGGGGCCCTTTATATGTCCAGCTGTCCTTTGTCAACAACAAACTGTCACCTTTTTTGTGTTGAATATATGCTATATGGTAATTTATGGACCTAGTAGGTATCTAAAGCCATTTGCACATAACAGATAGGAGCCTAGACAACACAAAACACTGTTGCTGTATGTGGGTTTTATTTTACAGGTGAAACTCGAAAAATTAGAATATCGTTGAAAAGTCCATTTATGTAAGCAATTGTTTTCATTAGCTTTGTTGTTGTTCATAGAATCATAGAATCATAGAAGAAGAAGAGAAGAAGAGTTTGGATTTGATATCCCGCTTTTCACTACCCGAAGGAGTCTCAAAGCGGCTAACATTCTCCTTTCCCTTCCTCCCCCACAACAAACACTCTGTGAGGTGAGTGGGGCTGAGAGACTTCAGAGAAGTGGGACTAGCCCAAGGTCACCCAGCAGCTGCATGTGGAGGAATGGAGACGCGAACCCGGTTCCCCAGATAACGAGTCTACCGCTCTTAACCACTACACCAAACTGGCTCTCATAGAGTTGGAAGAGACCACAAGGGCCATCCAGTCCAACCCCCTGCCAAGCAGGAAACACCATCAAAGCATTCCTGACAGATGGCTATCAAGCCTCCGCTTAAAGACCTCCAAAGAAGGAGACTCCACCACACTCCTTGGCAGCAAATTCTACTGTCCAACAGCTCTTACTGTCAGGAAGTTCTTCCTAATGTTTAGGTGGAATCTTCTTTCTTGTAGTTTGAATCCATTGCCCCGTGTCTGTTTCTCTGGAGCAGCAGAAAACAACCTTTCTCCCTCCTCTATATGACATCCTTTTATATATTTGAACATGGCTATCATATCACCCCTTAACCTTCTCTTCTCCAGGTTAAACATACCCAGCTCCCTAAGCCGTTCCTCATAAGGCATCGTTTCCAGGCCTTTGACCATTTTGGTTGCCCTCTTCTGGACACGTTCCAGCTTGTCAGTATCCTTCTTGAACTGTGGTGCCCAGAACTGGACACAGTATTCCAGGTGAGGTCTGACCAGAGCAGAATATAGTGGTACTATTACTATTATGTTCAGTCGTTCAGTCGTTTCCGACTCTTCGTGACCCCATGGACCAGAGCACGCCAGGCACCCCTATCCTCCACTGCCTCCCGCAGTTTGGCCAAACTCATGCCAGCCGCTTCGAGAACACTGTCCAACCATCTCATCCATTTCATTAGCTACTGGAGTTTAATATGAGATAGACTCATGACATGCAAAGCGAGGTATGTCAAGCCTTTGCTTGTTATAATTGTGATGATTATGGCGTGCAGCTGATGAAAACCCCGAAGTTGAAATTGTGAATTTGGGGTTCTCATCAGCTGTACGCCATAATCATCACAATTATAACAAATAAAGGCTTGACATATCTTGCTCTGCATGTCATGAGTCTATCTCATATATTAGTTTCACCTTTTAAGTTGTATTACTGAAAGAAATGAACCTTTCCATGATATTCTAATTTTTCGAGTTACAAGAAGAAGTGTGCATGCACACGAAAGCTCATACCAAGAACAAACTTAGTTGGTCTCTAAGGTGCTACTGGAAAGAATTTTTTATTTTATTTTGTTTTGACTAATTTTTCGAGTTTCACCTGTATTTCTTTTATATCTTGTATTTTGGAAATGTACATGCAGATGTTTCCTTTAAATTTTTTTGGGGCCCCCAAGAGAATGGGGCCCTAAGCTATAGCTTGTTTAGCTTATACGTGAATCTGGCACTGGCTAAACGGCAGGTGCCGTTTACGCCTCTCGGACTGGAGAGATTCGGCTCGCGAACTCTCGAAGACGCCCTCCTGCGGCATCTGAGACGCCGTCGACTTGCAAGCTGAGCTCCTGGGAAGCGACGGCGTGCGGAAAGAAGAAAGACGGTAGAAAGCATCTCACCTGCGGGTCCACCAACCAGCCGTGATAAAGAGGCATGTCGAGAAGGTCGAAGACGATGCACTCAGGGGTGTACTCGAAATCGGAGACTCCTGTGAACCTCACGTTGACATCCAGCCCCGTGGAGAGTTTGGGCAGAACCGTCATGGCGTCGTTGACGTTCTGTCCGCGGCAGGAGAGGAAGAAGAAGAAGAAGAGCATGCTGGGTGTTTTTGAAATTTGGGGACGGAGCAAAGTCTAGCTGGGGAAGGCTGCATTTGTAGGGAGGGATGAGGAACCTCAGCTCTGGGTTCGAATCCACCCACAGGGCCACAAGACGCTGTCTCTCTCAGAACTAACCCTACCTCGCAGGATCGTTGTGGGGATTAAATGAGGGGGAGAACCATGTAAATGGCCGCCTTGAGCTCTTTGGGGGGAAAGCCGGGGCAGAAACGCCACCAATAAACAAACGAGGCAATTAGAGAAGGCGATTATGCCCTCGCTGGATCAGGCCGCAAGGAACTCGGCGTTCTCCTTTTCGGCAACGACCTGCGGGACAGCCATCCGCAGCGAGGGCAGACATCCTGCAGCTTGCGTATCCCCTGAATGCAGTTTTCAGAGATAGGCTGCTCCTTCCCGTGGAGGTTCCACTCCTTACCACCTAAGAGGAGCCCAGCTGCGTCTGACCAAGCACTCAGCTCCCTTGGTATCCTGATCTCATTCTCCGAAGGGAGAGCAAAAGGCGCTGCTGGGGCAAACCCTCGCCTGCTGTTTTTACGACGGCACGTGGTTAAGCGCAAGGCGCTTCTTGGTGTGTGTCATTATTTGGTTTTAATGCGCACGTATTCTCTGCAGCGGGAGCTTTGGGCACAGGGCAGATTGTGAAAGTTCTCAGCAGGTTATTACAATAAACAGGGACCTGCCGAGTGCCTTGGGGGATCCCGAAGGGAGAGAGAGAGAGAGAGAGAGAGAGAGAAAGAGGGAAAGAAAGGAACTCACTTGCTGAAAGTTGAGCTGGAGTGCTTCCGACTGTTTTTGGGGCTTGATGGAAAGGATGCAGTCCCCTGACATAGAGAGAAAATAGACCTTTTTCATTAAGAACGTAAGAAGGGTGCCATGGCTGGATCAGGCCAAAAGGGAGCCCACTCAGTCCAGCCTCCTGTTCTCACAGTGCTCAAAAACGCCTCCGGTAACCTAGGAATCCAAGATAGACTGCCTCTGGCACTGGAGGCTCCATAAGAACTAACACAAGCCTGCTGGATCAGGACAAGAGCCTCCTGTTCTCACATCCAGGTGCCCTTTATGGGAAGCCCACAAGCCTGACACGAGTGTGACACTCTCCCCTCCTGTGGTTTCCAGTAACTGGTATAATGGCCCCTAAACATGGAGGCAGGGCATGGCCATCACAGCTAGCGGCCATCAGTAGCCCCCTCCTCCTCCTCCACAAATGCGCCGGATCCTCTTTTAAAGCTATCCAAGTTGGTGGCCGTCGCTGCCTCCAGTGGCAGGGAGTTCCACTGCTTAGCTACGCGCTTTGGGAAGAAGTCCTTCCTTTCGCCTGCCCTGGATCTGCCAACATTCAGGGTTGCGTCCAACGCTAGTCCGACCTGGATCAGAGCCGCCGTGATTAAAAGGCAGGGCTAACTTAAGCCCATCCCTCCTGGCGGATCTGTAACTTGCTTGAATACAAGCCTGCATAGAGAAGAAGGCAGACCGTGCAAAGCTAAGCAGCCGCCTTTGATGCCCCGCCCACTTTGGCCTCTGGCCCCGCCCACCGGCGGCATGCGGCCCTGAACCTTGCCTATGTGGCCCTTGAGCAAAACCAAAATCCAAAAACGGGTTTCCCCATCCTTGTACCAAATGATCTCACTCCTTACAAAGGCAGCTTCACACGGGTGGGAGAATTAGGTGGCCCCTTGTCTAGTACCCAGAACACCCCCCCCTCCAGAAAACAAACAAACCCGGACAAGCCCAGCCCTCTGGAAATGTGAAAACGATGGCGGACACATCCTGCCACTTACCCAGGTGAGCCATCAGCTCGTCGGAAGTGATCACTTCCTTCTGGGGAGGCAGTTTCACCTGAAAGGGAGAAAGAGAGAAAAAGAGAGAGAGAAGCTATTCAGGAGGACAAAGGACATTTTGCCAAGAGGACCGGCCCGCCTTGCCCTGTGCGTCCCCTCCTCCCTCCAAACGCCTGCATTCTGGGGTAGACTGCCCCTGACCCTGGAAGCTCTACGCACCTTCCACTGCAAGAAAAGGATGTTCATGATGGCCAGTAGTGGGCAGGGCCCGTTCTCGCTCTGCGTGATGACCGGAGTCCTCTCCCCTTTCCAGCTGATCCACTTGACGCAGTAGAAGTCGGGCGGCTGGGGGTGGCTGGCGGGAGAAGACCGGGGCTCGGGGGCCGCCTCCCCGGGTTGCTCGGCGGCGGGCACATCGGCCGGGTTGGAGACGGGGACGCTTGGCAGAGAGGCGGCACCCGCCAGCGGTTCCCCCTCTCCCGGACGCTCTTTGGAATCCGGTTTTTCGGCCTCCGCAGACTCCGGAGATTTGGGTTCCTGACCTTCGTCTCCCTTCCCGGCACCCGTGGGGGTTTCCTTGCAGGCTGGGCCCCCCGGCGCCTCCTCCTGGTCTTGCCCGTTTGCCGCGGGCACCTCCCCGCACATGGCGCCAACGTCCTCTACTCCTTGCTCCTCCTGGGAGGCCTCGGTGGTTTGGGGTTCGGCCGGCTCATTCTCCCCCTTCGCTGCCGGTTCTGCGGATACTCCGGGCTCCATTCGGGGCTGCCCCTCCTGCGGCCTTCCTTATAAAACCCCAAGCATCCACCGCGGACGCTGGCTGCCGGATCGAGTCCCAAACGGTAGGCTTCCTTTCCGCTTTCTGCTGAAGTTGGAATGTGCCTTTTCTCAAGAGGAAAACCGATTCTGGCGTTTGGCAGGAGAAACCCACCTCTCTCCCTCTCCGGATCAATAAGCGACTCGCAAACTTCTAGTCGCCTCGACAAAATGCAATGTTTGCTAAGTAAAACTCCTCTGCCCGCACCGCACTGCCTTCTCCCAAGCGGTAGGAAAAGTTACCACTTTTTTAAAAAGCAGGGGGGAAAGATTCCTATTTTAATTTATCCTCTGTTTCCCAACCGGATCTCGCTCGACGCTGCCTTTCCCGTTTCCAAAAGCTACCGTTAAAAGACCTTTAAAGTGTGTGTAGGGGGGGGGGCGAATGACAAATTGGGGGTCTTCTGTTTTCGGGGGCTGTCAGGCACTACTGAGAAAACGCGAGGCGGAAAGAAAAACGAGAATAGAAACCGATTTTTTTTCCAGGCTGGTTTTTCTCTCGTCGCCGCCTCCCCCCCAAACCTGCGTTTTCTGCTTCTCGTGAGGCCCACGGAGAAATCAATTCCGCCACCTCCTCTCCAGCTCGGCTTTAAAAAATTTAATTATTTAACACCCAGGAAACCCAATCGCCGGCCGCCTCTCAATCTCTCTTGCTTCTAGATCCACAAAGGATTATTATCTTTCAAGATCCTTTTTTTAAAAAAAAAAAAGAAAAAAGAGAGAGATCTCCCTTATTTGTACAAAAAAAAATCCTTTTAAAAAAGCAATGAAACCCACGCCTATATATATATATACAGTATATATATATTTATATATAAATGAAATTAAAGTAAGTAAATTTCCATAAACTGGTTAAAAATAGGATAAAAATGCAAAGATTTTGCTGCTTTTTTTCTTTTTTTAAAAAGTTATTTTTTAAAAAAAGCAAAGACAGATGTAGAAGACAGAAGTTATTTGGGTGTGTGTATTATATTCCCTTTCCTAAAGTGTCGGACGGACTCTGGCTTCAAACCTTCGCCCTCCTTTTGTCGTCCTTGAGGTTGGGCAACCGCAAACAGAGGCTGAGCCAGTCCCCTATCTTATTTTCATCTGATCTGAGTTTCTCCTTCCGCTCCGAGGCATCCCAGAATATTGACTTCCTCTCCCCACCGCCAAACAACAAACTCACGCGCTGCTCTCAGTCTCTAGAGCGAGTTTGGTGGGTTGTTGACAGGTTGCCTTTGCAGAGAGAGCGGCTCAGCCGGAGGGATTTTAAATCATCCGGGCGGCAGGATCCTGGCAATAAAGAAGACGGGGGGGGGGGGGAGAGAGAGAGAAGAGGGTGGTAAGAGAAACACCTGGATTTTTCCACCTGGACACACCTTAACCTCGCTTCCACGGAAAAATTTCATTTAAAAGCCATGTATGTTTTTAACCTCCAAGGAACTGAAACTGGGGTGGGTCTTTTCCAGACCAAGGGCAGAATTCCCTTCCAGGCAGGCTTTCAGGGGCCGCATTCTGGGGTGGGCGGGGCCACAGGTAAAAGTGGGTGGAGCCACGGTTACCTTTGCACCGCAGGCTGGCTTCCATACATAATTTCTCTCTCTCTCTCCCCTCCATCCAAACATGTAAAAGGCATGATCAGGGTGGAAAGACATATTTACGGCAGGAGGAAGCGCTCTGGGAGGGTGCAAAGCGAGGCAGGTGAGGGGTGTGCCCCCGGAGGCCACAGGGAGAGGTCTTGAGGGCCGTATTATGCTCTGAGGCCCCACCACCCTCAGCTGGAAGCGTTCTTTCCTCTCCCTATCGGACAGAACAAGATTTCCTTTCTGCCCCATAAAAGGAGAGCACAGAATGGCTTCCCCCCAAAGAATCCTGGGAAGTGGAGATTGGTGAGGTCGGAAACTACACTTCCCAGGATTCCTTGGGGGAAGTCACATGCTTCAGATGGGAGTCGAATGTACTTTGAATGCATAGATCTGCTATAGCTCTCTCTCTTTTTAGATGAAAGCCGGGGATTTGGGTTAATTGGGGAGGGCAGGGGCAGCTGCTCCCTTCTCCCCACGCGATCCGACCAGGGAGGTGAACGGCCAACCGTCAGCCAGCTGAACGCTCAGTTGCTGCGGTTGTTGCATAGCTTTGAGGTGGTTGTTGTGGGGTTTTTTTTGCAAGAGGGAAGCTGTCAAGCCGGTCCTAGGGGTAGGGTTGGGGGTGGGGAAACAGCTTAGCTCTGCAGCCTGGCTGGATCCAGGCAACAACTGGGACCTGGGTTTCAAACGCCCAGGAGGGAGGTGAAGGGGAGAGCAGGATCGGTGCAAATCCGCCTTTCAGCTGGAGGTGCAACAGATAACTCTCCACCCACCCCCAGTTCCCTCAAAATTTATTCATTTTAACCCCACCCTTTAGCTGAGTCGCTTACAAAGATTGGTAGTAAGACACGGCACACAAGGAAAAAGGGAGGAGGAGAGAGGAGGAAAGAAGCAGCAGCAAGCTAACATTGGTTACCTATGGGCTGCGCACTCTCCTCACTACTTCAACATTTCTATTCTGAATATTATTATTGTTATTTTTACTTTAGCCACTTTACATTTCGTAGCGCTTTAGTTATATATTATTTCATTAATTGTGCTTTGCTGGCTGCCCCGGGGCTCCTTTGGGAGGAAACACAGGATAGAAATCAAATAAACCGATAAATACATTTCTAGGGCTAAATGGCAGTGCAGTGAAATGGTTAGCGTTAGGTTAGGACTAGGTTGCCCCAGGTTTGAATCCAATGGGGACTGGACCTTGGACCTTCTGCGTGCAAAGCAGATGCTGTCGCCACTGAGCGACAGCCCTCCCCTTCAAAATAAAGCAGGGCTCCAGTCCTCATGATTCTGAAAAAAAAAAAATCTGTTGCAGGGGCCTCTCCCAACCCCACCTGGGGATGCCATTGGGGGCTGGACTTCCCGCACGCAGTGCCTGTCCTCTATCTCTGACGTATGGATCCCTAAGAATAACCTTAAGATTCTAGTCCCCATGATTCCGAATAAAGAGCCGGCTGGATAGGAACACCAGGAATCGAACCCAGGACTTTCTGAATGCAAAGCAGGCGCTCTGCCCATCACCGAGCCAGTTAGACGGCTCAACAGATGAAATAAATGGAAATAATCTTAAAGCCAAGGAGTGTGTGCTAGTAAGGAGTCCCGGGGGGGGGGGTCAGTTCCCCTGAGCTGCGTAAGCCAAACCTGCCAGTCCGGACACACCCATCTTGCAAAGGAACTCGCACCCAGGACCGGGATGGGTGGTGGGTCTTTGTGGCGTAGCACCGGGTCGAGTCCTTGTTCTGCTTACCCAACCAGGGTCCAAGACAACAGGGAGGGAGGTGGGGTGGGGGGGAAGGACAGGGGTTTTGGGAAGGCTGGCGAAATGTTGGGAAGGCTGGCGAAAAGTGGTGCAAAGGGGCTGGTGGCTTCTCCACTCCTGGATCCCAATGTAAACACTCCCTAATCCGAATCAAGCAGATTCCAAATGCGGGAGGCAAAATGTGTAGCGACAAGGGGATCTTTGCTCACCTTTCCTTTGGCTTTCATCCCAAGGCCTCTGTCTCTCTCTCTCTCTCTCTCTCTTCCGAAGTTTCTCCCTCTCCTCTTCCTTCCCTTCTTTTTTTCTCTCCCCAATTCGGCAGACGAGAGGACCTGGCGGAGAAAAAGGAGAGGCACTTTGCATCGGCTTGTTTACCTCCTCGCCTCCCCACAGGGACATCTATTGGGGCGGAGGTTTCACAACACTGGAGGGGTGTTGTGCAATGGGTCCGGAAAGGGGAGAGGAATTGGGGGTCACATAACAACAGGAGGGCAGTGTTTTCCAAAGCTGCTGACAGCTACTTATTTATTTTTTTAAAGGTCTGATAGCGCTTATTTTCCAAATTAAAACGGGACGCGTTGCTTTGCTCTCACGAAGGGGGGAGCACAGGGGGAGAGAAAGGTTTGCTTTTGGGGGGCGTGAATCTGATGGGAAGGAGGCAGTGACTCATTCAGAAGGGCAACAGGGAAATTCCTCCTGCGATCCTGCAGCAATTGAGTCGAGCTCGATGCTGCACAGACCACGAGGACTCATTCCCCAGTGGGAGGCTGGATGGAAAGAGACAGAGACACAAAGAAAGAGGGGCGACAGGCACCCTCCCTGAAGACTTGTATGCTCTGCAGGAATTACTGGACAAATTTTGCCCCATAAAGCATAGCTTTCAACTTTTCCCTTTTTTTAAAAGGGAAATTCCCTTATTCCGAATAGGATTCCTCGCAAGAAAAGGGAAAAGTTGGAAGAAGAAGAAGAAGAAGAAGAAGAAGAAGAAGAAGAAGAAGAAGAGTTTGGATTTGATATCCCGCTTTTCACTACCTGAAGCTATGCCATAAAGGGGTATGGCCACAATTACTCACTTCTGAGGCAAGACTGCTTGGGCAAACATCATGCAGAGGCACAACGGATGAACTCCCCATCTGCATACGTGCTTAAGATCCCTCGCCCAAAGGAATTTTTTTCTATCTTTCTCATACCTCACATGGGTCAGAAGGTTGCTGAGATATGGGAAATCTCTACCCCATTTTAGAGGTTTGTTTCCAAATTGTGTCACATCAGAAATACATATTGTGGAAAAAACGTGTTGTTTTTTTTAAAAAAGGATTTAATGCCAGAAATATTTAATTCAGTACCTGCTGCCTTCCCCGCCGTCCTTCCTTTTTCTCGTTACAAAATGTTACCCACTCTCTTGGCAAAGAGATGCTACTGTTTGTGGAAATTTGAAAGCCCTTCTGTTCTAGAATCCAAAAGGCCAGCTCTAAAGGAGGGTGTTTGGAGTCTTAAAGGGGCAGAGCTGGAAGTTCAGGGAAGCCCAGACTTATTTATGTTTATTCAGAGGCTAGTGCCATTGCCTTCCATAAGGCTTCCTTCAGAGTATACGCTCCTGGATTTGCGGCCTCACATAGGCACTGAAATACACATACAGGCAAATTTCAATGGGATTTTTTCCTCCAGTAAACCACATTTCCGACTGCTAACTCCCAGGTACTTCTGAGTGGGCTTTACTTTGGGGTAAATGCACACCGGAGTGTACTGGAAGGACTTCTTGCATTTATTGACATTTATTTCCTGCCTGTCCTCCAAGCATGGTTCTCCATTTTATCCTAACAACAACCCAGGGAGGTAGGTCAGGCTGACAGGCAATAACTTGCCCAAGGTCACATGCCGTCAGCTTCAAGCCTAAGGGAGGACTTGAACCCTGGTCTGCCAGGTCCTAGCCTGACACCCCCAAATGAGCTAATAGCTCTTTCTTATTTATGTTTACTCTGAATTACTGGTAAGTTCCACTGTGGTCACTGTGTGTTGGGGTGTGTGTGTGTGCTGCATTGCAGCCCCGCAGAGCAACCAGAAGTAGGTTTACTCTCAGGTAAAGCGGGTGGTGCTGTGGGTTAAACCACAGAGCCTAGGGCTTGCCGATCAGAAGGTCGGCGGTTCGAATCCCCGCAATGACGGGGTGAGCTCCTGTTGCTCGGTCCCAGCTCCTGCCAACCTAGCAGTTCGAAAGCACGTCAAAGTGCAAGTAGATAAATAGATACCGCTCCAGCGGGAAGGTAAACGGCGTTTCCGTGCGCTGCTCTGGTTAGCCAGAAGCGGCTTAGTCATGCTGGCCACATGACCTGGAAGCTGTACGCCGGCTCCCTCAGCCAATAAAGTGAGATGAGCGCCGTAAACCCAGAGTCGTCTGTGACTGGACCTAATGGTCAGGGGTCCCTTTACCTTTAAACTGTGCTAGGATCACATTCTTGCAACACACTCCTATGCAAGCTTTCTCAGAAATAAGGGTTTGCATGAAGTGCTGCAACCCCCCCCCCCATTGGGTTATATGCAACTAAGTGCTACTCAAGAGCAGACCCATTGAAAACAATGGGTGTGCCATCAATTTAAATGGGTCTACGCTGAGCAGGGCGTTGTCGGCTACAACTGGCTTGAGCTGACACAGCCCAGCCCCGAATATTCACGTTTACTCAGACGTTTCAAAACCCATTGAATTCAATGGGGGCTGACACTCCCAACGAGTAGACCCATTGAAATGAATGCACCTAAGCGAGGTCTATTAAGCAGAATGAATCTCAATTCATTAATGAGACCCATTTCAACGGGTCTAAACTTAGAAGAGCTTTAGGTATTACGCAACCCCCCCCCCCACAGTGGTTCAGAAATGTGGGCGGTGGGACTCGAACCCGTGATTGCCGGGATGGGCGGCTGCCCCACCTCTCCCGGTTTCGTCACTTCCGCCGACGGCGCGGCCACTACGCCACGCTGGCCCTGCTGCCTGCGGAGTAGTAAGCTCGAGCAACTGTCGGCACAGAGGCGGGGCGGAAGTGAGAACAAGTGCTCTTCTGCGCGTGCGCACCCTGCTCTAACTGACGTGCCGCTCTTGCCTGTCAGGGTCAGCCTGCGCCCCTGCACGGTCGACGTGCCCCACCCCTTAAAAAGAAAAAACCCCTCAGGGAATGACGCTCGCTTAACTACCAGAAAGGCGCTCGGTCGCTTGCTTGTCCCTTTGCTCTAAAATAAAGCAGCAATAAATGATGATGATGATGATGTTGTTGTTGTTGTTGTTGTTGTTGTTGTTTTGTTGTTGTTTTGTTGTTGTTGTTGTTAGTACCCCATCCATCTGACCGAGTTGCACAAGCACGACATGATTTGAATACATGTAGGCCCCGCGGCGATCCCCGCCCTCGATTTCTTTTCCCTCCCGGCGAAGCCGCCTGCTTGGCGGGGGAGGGGGAGCAGGCCGCGGCGGGAGAAAGAAGAGAGGAAGGAGGAGGAGGAGCAACCCTTCCCGTCCTCCTCCTTCCCTCTTGCGGGCTCCGCCAGGCGGCCTCCTCCCCCTCCGCCAGCTCCGCCTCGGACATGGAGAGCTTCCTGGGAGGCCGCAAAGCCGCCCTTCAGGTACCCGCCCCGCCTCATATATATCTAGATATATATGCTGCTTTTAACATGGACGCTCTCATGAGAGGAATTTGTAGATACCCCCTGTGTCACCCTGGGCAGGTACATATATATATATATACACAGCTCCACGCCCAGATACACATTCCTGCCCAGGGTGACAATATATATAAGAAAATAAAAAATTCTTTCCAACATGGCTACCCATCTGTAACTATATATGTAAGAGAGATTATTATTATTATTACAACTTATTGCCTGCCCAACAATTGAAACACAACATTAAAAACTGTTTGAAACAGCTTAAAATTGCAGAAACAAGGTGGGTCCTAAAAAGATGCATTAAAACTGCTACCCACCTGTAACTATATATATATTCCTTCCCCCCTCCCCCAATATTTGTGTGCATATACATTTTCCCTATTATTATATTACTTAATAGGGTTTCTATATTTCAAAAAGTGAAAATCTGGACCTTATTTTTATTATTATTATTATTTGGCCGAAAGTTGTTGAGCTGTGTCTATATCTGATATGTATATATATCTTTTTCTTGGGTAGAGTCGTCATAGCGATCCATAGTTAATGTGTCCTCTTTTGTGTCCATGTTTTGCTCTTCAAAATACGACAACCCTGTTTTTTATTTTCTCGCACTGACCGGCAGCAGCAGCACCAGCAGCAGCTCTCCAGGGTTATGCCAATGTGGGGTTGAGCCTAGGACTGTCAGCACGCACTCTGAACCCCTGAGCTACGGAGGTCCTTTGGATAGGGGGTTCATACAGTGGACGCTCGGGTCGCGAACGCGATCCGTGTAGGAGGCGTCCGTAACCCGCAGTGCCGCATCCGTGTACGCATGGGTTGCAATTTGGTGCTTCTGCGCATGCGCGAAGCGCCAAACCCAGAAGTAACCTGTTCCGATACTTCTGGGTTCGGCGTGGCGTGGTGTGCAACCTGAAAATGCGCAACCTGAAGCGGCCGTAAACCAAAGGTATGACTGTATATGTCTGTACGGTCGTGCCTTGGAAGTCGAACGGAATCCGTTCTGGAAGTCCATTCGACTTCCAAAACGTTCGGTAACCAAAGCGCGGCTTCTAGTTGGCTGATTGACCCTGGAAACGATGTCTACAGCCGAAACAGATGTTCGGCTTCCGAAAACCCTTCGCAAACCAAAACACTTAATTCGGGTTTGCGGCGTTCAGGAGTCAATTTGTTTGTCTAGTAAGCCGTTCGGGAACCAAGGTACCATTGTATTTAAGGAATCAAGCCGACACAAATCCAGAGTGGAGTCCCTAAGATGGTTGGATGGGGCCTTGCATGCCTCCTTCCAGTACCGTAATTTTCGCTCCATAAGACACACTTTTTTCCTCCTAAGAAGTAAGGGGAAATGTTTGTGCGTCTTATGGAGTGAATGTATGGTCCCTGGAGCTGAATTGCCCAGGGACCAAAAGAAGACCGAGCTTTTTCTTTTACAAAGAGAGAAGGGGGTGTTGAAAGGCTGCCGCTTTACAGCTGATCAGCAAGAGATGGGGGGGGGGAGAGATAAAGTCGCTGGCTCCCTTTCTGCAGAGGAGGCTGTTGGTTTCCCCAGCGACATGTGACTGGCTGATTAGATTATCTGTCTGGCAACTGTAAAAGGGCTTTGAGTTGCTCCTTTTGCAAATGGGGCTTTTCTCCTTTGCAAAAGCAGCAGCACAACTTTGACATGCTCCTTTTGCAAATGGGGCTTTTCTCCTTCCAAAAGAAGATGCACAACTTTGAACTGATCCTCAAAAAGGGGGGCTTTCCCCATTTCCTCCTCAAAAAACTAGGTGCGTCTTGTGGTCAGGTGCGTCTTATGGAGCGAAAAATACGGTAACTCCTGCAGCCCGGCTGGTGCCAAACATCTCTCTCTGCTTTCCTTTGGACCACCGATATGTAACAAAGGAAATCCTCTGTGTTGAAACACAGGCAACTCTGAACAATCACAGGCAACACGCGGCTAATAGCGTTCTAACAAAATATTCGTAACGCATATTATTTCACAATTCTTAAACCGAGAATATGTTACATCATCGCCAGCTGATGAAGAGTTACTATCGAAACAGTTCGTCATCTGGAAAAACTGTTCTACATTTCGAGCATCCATTACCACACGGGTACAGGATTGTGACTGTTGAAAGGCTTATTTGCCTCTTTTATACTGATTGACTACATTCTCTAATTTTGTTCGTGCAATATGGATTGATTTTCATTATTTGTGACTCCATTACATATTTCCTGTTTGAGAATTGTGAAATAACGTGTGACAAATATTTCGTCAGAACATTATTAGCCGCGTGTCGCCTGTGATTGTTTAGAGTTTCCTTTGGAGCACAGCAGCGAGGCTGAGAGGGGGGGGGGGTCTTGTTATCTGGGCAACCCAAGACCTCCAGACACGCTACCCAAGCTTGCGCCCCGGGGAGGTCACTTCAGTGCTGCTAATGCAGCGGTTTGACTTCGCACCCCCGGAGGCGCACTCCATTGTCTCTCGAGACAGACGGGTGCCCAAATCCACCCAAAGAGGATGGTCCTTTGCTAAGAACAGTTCCAGCTACTTTCCGTGTCTGCAAAGGGAGTTTGCTGTTGAGACGAAGAGCGGTTCTTTGCCCGAGGGTAAGGTAAGGCTCCGAACACGTGCTCTGCACCGCGTTCTTCAAAGCGACGATTCGGTTCCAGGGAGGATTGAACCGGCCTGCGATGGCTTCCAGAAAGCCGACAGGTGTTTTAGGATTCTCTGTCAAGAAGCAGCCTAGTAATCGGGCGAAGGGGTTAAAAAAGGAGAAACAAGAAAAAGTGGCGCTGAGAGTTGTATTTTTAAACTCAGGGGTCCAAAAATAAGAAACAGGTGTTTTGTTTTGTAAGTCATTATAAAACTTGTTTTTCTGGAACGAACAATGAGAGGATTGTTTAAGGAGCCTGCAGATGTGTTGGGGTTGTAGTCACGCAACATCTGGAGGGCACCAAGTTGCTGAAAGCCGGCCTGAGGACAAATTAAATTTGTTTGAGGTTTAATTAAGGTTTAAGGGGATTGGACAAATTGGTGGGGGATCAGTCAGTTGGTGGCTTTGTCTGTGGCCAACTTGCAACCCTCCCCCCTCCCTTAAGCATATGTGGAACCACAGGCCAAGCAGATGAATGCGGCCCCCAGGACTCTCTATCCGGCCCTCAGGACTCTCCTCAGGCCACACCCCTCACCAGCCCTGCTCCACCCCTCCCTTGAGTGTTTCTGCCTGGCTGGAATGTGTCCTTGAGCTCTGCTCATGCCTCTTGCTTGCCAGATGGAGGCCTGTGTGCATGTAGAAACTTCTGGAAGGCAGCCAAATGTACAGAATACTCACATGCATTGCTGCGCTCTCTTTTTCCTGGCCCCCAGAAGGTTCCCAATGAGAGGATGCGGCCTTCAGCCTGAAAAGGGCCTGCCTGCCCTGATATACGGAAAGGCGGTTCAGTATATAAAATTGATCCAGTTAGATGGAACTTCCAGCTTCAAAGGCAGTCTATCATTAATTACTGGATGCCGAAGACAAATGGCAGGATGCACCGTGTCCTGCTGGTGAGCCAGGGAGCTCGACCGGGTCAGCCCCTCGGTCTGGACTACCGCTGGGGACTCTTCTTACATTCACAGCCTCATGGAAGTTCAGACCTGGAAGCATCTTTCCAACAAGGAGATCGAAGAAGAAAAACCCTAGGCAGCTGAATCCATCTTTTTTTAAATAAAAAAAATATGCTCTATTGTGGGGGGGGGGGAGAGAATGAGAGTGTTTCTGAGCACATGCAAAGTGCCTTGCCAAACTTGTCGTATAACCACTGCGGGGACCGCTAGTACCTGGGATTGGGACCATTTCCTTGAGCGCGTGTTCGGGATGAAATCTGGGGTGAGCAGCGACACCTCTGTTTCCTTTTGACAATCACTGTTTCATTTGCAGTTGCCAAAATGATTTATTCCCCCCCCCCCTTCCCTTTGTTGGTTTGTGTAAGAAAAAAGCCATCTGCGCTGGGCACACTGTCAAAGCGTGGCATCTGAGTGCTTACAATCTCCTCTTCTATATGGTTTATATTGTGTGTATCTTCCTTTTTTCCCCATTTTTAAATCATGAATCTTTTCTCTCTCGTGATGGTTGAATGCAGTAACAGCACCGCAACCAGCCTTTGGTAGTCAGCGGAGCCCCAGAGGCATATCCAGCAAAGCGTAGGGGGGAAGTAGCCAGGGGTGTGTATGCATCATAAAGCCCATTTGAAGGCCATGACTTCTCCCAAAGAACCATGGGAACTGTAGTTTGGTAAGGGATGGCCATCAGTGACTTACTATCCCACCAGGAAGGGAGAGTTGCTCTTGCGCTAGAATCCTGTTTGCTGGTTCCCAACAGGCACCTGGTTGGCTTCTGTGAGAACAGGATGCTGGACTAGATGGGCCCCCTTTGGCCTCTTAAATCGGTGGCTATTATTACTTCCTCCTGTGGCAGGGAGTTCCATAGTCTAACTCTGCGCTGCGTGAAGCAATTCTTCCTTTTTATCTGTCCGGAATCTTCTACCATTCAGCTTCATTGGGTGTTTTGAGAGAGGGAGAAAAAAACGTCTCTCCATCCCCTTTCTCCATGCCCTGCATAGATTCGCAAAGCTTCCACCGTGTTGCCTCTCAGTCGCCTTTTCTCTAAACGGAAAAGTCCTCCCTTTGCACTCTCTCTGAATCTTGAGCAAACGCCGTCCTGCTTTGCTGAGCTTTGTTGCTTCGCCACCAGGATCTGTCCAAACCCACGGATAGGGTGATAAATCACATCATGTCCTGAATCCAAAGACTTACTGCCCTGTCAGCAGATGTCTCATTGCTGCTGTTTGCAGCACACCTTCATTTTATATAAATTCAATAAATAATAATAATTTTCAGACCTGTCTTCCGTAGCACGACTAATTTTAATAGAGGAAGTTTGCGTCTGTGGAAAATTCCTTCCTGTTCTTTAGCTGGAGAGGTTGTTTTTAATGGGAAAACATGTCTGTGGTTGATTTCGGTTTGTCTCAAGTTTTTTTTCCCGTTTCTCCCCCCCCCCCCATCTTAAGCTCAGTTCTCCACATTTCTTTGTCAGTTTGCAATTCAAAAAGAAACCTTCAACAACAAAAATTCAGTGCTTCAGTAATAATAAATGGTTTTGTCTAAGAGACACATTTTTGGCCGTCATGCCTAAGACACACGTTTTTGCGAAGCCGTGTTCCCGTTTCTCGAACTTGGGTCCCCAGCTGTTGTTGGACTACAGCTCCCATCATCCCTAGCTAGCAGGACCAGTGGTCAAGGGATGATGGGGGAGTTTAGTCCAATGACAGCTGGGGACCCAAGTTCGAGAAACACTATGGAACAGGCATCTAAAACACACTCACAAATTAGAATGGGCATCTAGACTTCAGCAGCTTAGCCCCAAATTTCTGCATTTATCTCACTGATATATACAGTAATTCACATGCTCTGGGTGCATTTCCGTGAACATGACTTGGCCGAAGCATGACTTGGTACTATTTTTAATCTAGTTAGTGGTTTGTGTGTTGTTAAATCACCAGGACTACCCAAGTGATCTTTTAACACTTCCTTTTTTCTTTGGGTGGCGCTGTGGGTTAAACCACTGAGCCTTGGGCTTGCCGATCAGAAGGTCGGCGGTTCGAATCCCCGCGACGTGGTGAGCTCCTGTTGCTCGGTCCCTGCTCCTACCAACCTAGCAGTTCGAAAGCACGTCAAAGTGCAAGTAGATAAATAGGTACCATTCCGGTGGGAAGGTAAACGGCGTTTCCGTGCGCTGCTCTGGTTCGCCAGAAGCGGCTTAGTCTTGCTGGCCACATGACCCGGAAGCTGTACGCCGGCTCCCTCGGCCAGTAAAGCGAGAGGAGCGCCGCAACCCCAGAGTGGTCAGGGGTCCCTTTACCTTTTTCTTCTTGTGGTGGGGGCAAAGGAAAAGTTACAGACTGGAGACACTAGGTATCTGAACCCATCACCCACCACAACGGCTGCACCCCAGCGGTCAAAATCCACCGGGCGCCTTTCTGATTGTGACTACGTGGAGATTCCTGGGCGCCAGATTGGCAACCGCAGTTTAAAAACCTCTGCCTTAGTCCATGGTGCGCCTAGCTTATATATCTGAGGTGGCTGTGCCTCTGAATTCAAGGTGTGAGCAGTGGGACAAGAGAGGGCCGTGTTCCTCACACCCTCCCTGCGGGCTTTTTGGAGGCATCCAGTTGGCTGTGGTGAGAAATAAGATGCTGAACTACAGTCAAACCTCGGGTTACGGCTGCTTCAGGTTGCGCGTTTTTGGGTTGCGCACTGTGCCGAACCCGGAAGTACTGGAACGGCTTACTTCCGGGTTCGGCGTGTCGCGCATGCACAGAAGCACTAAATCGCGCTTGGCGCATGCGCAGAAACGGCAAATCTCAACCCGCGCCTGCACAGATGCAGCGCTGCGGGTTGCGGACGCGCCTCCCGCACAGATCGCGTTCACTGTACACCAGCCTACCATATTTTTTCGTCTATAAGACGCCCCCATGTATAAGATGCCCCCTATTTTGGGGGACTCAGATTTAAGAAAACGGGGTGGAGATGTAGCTGTGTATAAGACGCCCCCTAATTTTTGACATTGTTTTTTTTAGGGGGAAAAACCTAGTCTTATACATGGAAAAATATGGTATATGGGCTGCAATAACGCTGGACTCATGTGCTGGACTAATGCGCTGGACTAATGCGCTGGGCTGCAATAACGCTGGACTAATGTGTTAAAGAAGTCTGATCGCCGAAGAATTGATGCTTTTGAATTCTGGTGCTGGAGGAGACTCTTGAGAGTCCCATGGACTGCAAAAAGATCAAGCTTATCCATCCTTAAAGAAATCAGCCCTGAGTGCTCCCTGGAAGGACAGATCCTGAAGCTGAGGCTCCAGTACTTTGGCCACCTCATGAGAAGAGAAGACTCCCTGGAAAAGACCCTGATGTTGGGAAAGATGGAGGGCACAAGGAGAAGGGGACGACAGAGGACAAGATGGTTGGACAGTGTTCTCGAAGCGACTGGCATGAGTTTGGCCAAACTGCGGGAGGCAGTGGAGGATAGGGGTGCCTGGCATGCTCTGGTCCATGGGGTCACGAAGAGTCGGACACAACTGAACGACTGAACAGCAACAACAAAATGTGCTTTGAGAGAGATCTGCTTCTAAAAGGGCACCCGTTTCTCCAAGGCCCTCGAGCAATGTTCAACACAAATTGCTGACGCATATCTCTCCTGTTTGATTTCCTTTTTTTAAAAAAACCACTCTCCCCCTCCTTGATTGTAATTTCCCTTTTTGCATCTCAACCATCTGCGGCTATTTTCTCTGCCTCCACGCTTTTAGTGCTGCTCCTGGGAGGAAATCAGTTTACCTTGGGCCGGCTTATCTGTTGGAGTGCTTTAGCAAATGGGCCGTGGCGTTTCGCAGTAGCCGGGAAACGGTGCCTGGTGCCTCTTAGGATGTGCGGATGAGAGAAACCTTTCAGGGTCTCCCCAGCGGCCAGGAAAATGGGCTTAAACTGGGAAAGCTTCTGCAAAGTGCTTGCCAGCTTCTCGACAGCTGCCCACCCCCAAATGCACCTCGCAGCGGCCTTGTGTGTATTTGTGTTCGCACCTTGCAATTGGATCCGAATCGTATATTCGGAGAGGCACGTGGAATCGGCCTCCATTGCAGTACGGTCTCCTCGGAAGATAAAGAAGGCAAACCGCCTCATTTGACTTTCATTATTTATTGCACTGATATTCCACCTTTTTCTCCAAGGAGCTCAAGGTGGCTGGCATGGTTCTCCCTCTCCTTACTGAATCCCCACAAAAACCCTGTGAAGTGGGTTAGGCTGAGAGGGATAGCAATTGGCTCACATCTGGCTTCATAGCCGGGGGGGGGGGATTTGAACCCTGGTCTCCCAGGTCCTAATCTGACACGCTAACCCCTACACTACACGGATGAGCTTCCTTTCAGTTTGTTCCCCTTAACTTAAAGAGTGTAAGGTGCTTCCTGCCGGAGACTGGTTTGTGTTGGTGGTATTTCTGTCTCTTATTTTAGGCTCTGCTTTTCAGCAGGAAAGTGTCCCAGAGCAGTAAGGAAGACAGTGACCTCCTTCAGATTTGACAGTCTAAAGGGCGTAACATGAAAGGAAAACAGGGATGGGAAAGGAGGAGGAAAACACAAGACTCGGGCACTGGGGTGCTGGTAGCAACTGCAACACACAAATGTACCTTGGTGTTGTTGTTCAGTCGTGTCTGACTCTTCGTGACCCCATGGACCAGAGCATGCCAGGCACGCCTATCTTTCACTGCCTCCCGCAGTTTAGCCAAACTCATGCTAGTCACTTCGAAAACACTGTTCATCCATCTCATCCTCTGTCATCCCCTTCTCCTTGTGCCCTCCATCTTTCCCAACATCAGAGTCTTTCCCAGGGAGTCTTCTCTTCTCATGAGGTGGCCAAAGTACTGGAGCCTCAACTTCAGGATCTGCCCTTCCAGTGAGCACTCAGGGCTGATTTCTTTAAGGATGGATAAGTTTGATCTTTTTGCAGTCCATGGGACTCTCAAGAGTCTCCTCCAGCACCAGAATTCAAAAATACCTTGGTAGATCTACCTTGGTAGATCTATGTAAATAATAAATGATAAATAATGCTTGGACAATTGGCAAAAGGTTTTGCGTTTGTAATAGTGGGGTGTCCGTGTCAAGGGTTGTGACCCTTTTACAAATTATTGGTGGGGGCAGTAAGGGAAGGAATATGCTTAGGCAGAGAGAGAGAGAGACTAAGGCAAAAGTATTCTGGGAACTGTAGCTCACCCCTCACAAAGCTACAGCTCCCATCAGTCTTACCAAACTACAGTTCCCAGGATTCTTTTGAGAGGTGTGTGTTTTCAGTGCCTGGTGCGTACGCGGCCTTAACCCCCTGAGTTTTCACAACTGAGTGGGAGATTTTAACCCTGCCCTCGCTAACTGGAGATCGACCCTCGTCCTAGGACCCAGCGCTGAAAGGCTACAACTTTCGTTGTAGGTCCTCAAGAGCACCCCCCTTTGCCCCCGAAACCACAGGCGCTCTCGTCCTCCGGAAACCAGCTTCCTTCCGAGGAGCAGGCCTGTGGCTGCGCAGGCTTCTCTGGGCGTAAGTACAGCGCTGTCCGGCGAATGGTAAACCCGCACCTCTCGTTCCCGGGCTCGATCCACAGGGCACCCGTTTGCCTCCATTTGCAAAATGTGTAGACACAGGGAGCAGCCTTGAGTGGGACCCTTCTTCCATCTAGCTCAGACTGGCAGCAGTTCTCCGTGGTTTCAGGCAGGAGTCTCTCCCAGCCCTACCTGGGATTAGACCTTCTCCAGGGAAAGCCGCAGCTCAACCTCTGTGTCAAATTGCGGAGCACCAGAATCATTGTATCACTCATCGCCCAGGAGTAAGTTTCTTGCTCCATATTTAAAGGGAATTGCCGATGACTCGAATGAAGCCAAACTGAGATACCTACTGAATGATGAAGACCCTCCAAGATCACTTACGGTTGCCAGATTTCTGATCACCGTCCTATCCCAAAAGAAGAAAAAAGGAATTCTGGGTGGATTGGACATTCCTTTTAAATCATGACTCAGGATGTAATTATGTGTTACCTTAATTGATGTTTTTTTATAATTTTATAAATAGGGGGTGATGTTTTATGTTGTAAATTTACTGCTTAGTCTGTTACTTTAAAGTCCTTTCGAAGTTCTAAGTAGAAAGGCTAAGTATATATATGTTGTTTGAAAAATCGTGCACGATGGGCCAATGGCCGTAATAATAAATATCTATCTATCTATCTAACCTCTGCGTTTCCTCTCCCTTTTCCTCTTCGTTTTGTTTTTATCTGGTAGGATCACGTCCTGAGGAACCAAAAGGTCCACGTGGTGATGGGGAACGAGGCCTGTGACCTGGACTCCATGGTGTCCGCTTTGGCCCTCGCTTACTTCTTTGCAAAGGTCGGTCTTCCGCTTCCACCCTTTGGAGCATTTACCTTTGCCCTCTTTGCTCCCTTTCCAGGGTTGGTTCCGCAGTTCTGCGTTTGCCTACGAGCAGGGCCGGTGCTAGGGTTTCTTGCGCCCTAGGCAGACCACCTTCTGGTGCCCCCCCCCGGCTGCCTGCCCCCGCCAAAGCCTGCTTTAGTGGGAGGTGGGGGGTGGGGTGGGGAGGCAAGCAGCAGTTTCTCCGCTGTAGCGGAGAAGCTGCTGCTTGCCCGTCCCACCCCCCGCCAAAGCCTGCTTAAGTGTATGCGACAACTGCAGCAAGAACATTGCTTGCCCAAAAGTGGAAATTACAGGAATTACCAACGATTGACGAGTGGCAGACGAAGATGGTGGAATATGCAGAACTTGCAAAACTGACCGGTAGGGTCAGAAACCAGGATGACTCGAGGTTTCGAAGAGACTGGAGTAAATTTGTGGAATACTTAAGATTGAACCGTGGAAGTTTAAAAACACTGTTGTTGTTGTTGTTGTTGTTCAGTCGTTCAGTCGTGTCCGACTCTTCGTGACCCCATGGACCAGAGCACGCCAGGCACGCCTATCCTTCACTGCCTCCCGCAGTTTGGCCAAACTCATGTTAGTAGCTTTGAGAACACTGTCCAACCATCTCATCCTCTGTCGTCCCCTTCTCCTTGTGCCCTCCATCTTTCCCAACATCAGGGTCTTTTCTAGGGATTCTTCTCTTCTCATGAGGTGGCCAAAGTACTGGAGCCTCAACTTCAGGATCTGTCCTTCTAGTGAGTACTCAGGGCTGATTTCTTTGAGAATGGATAGGTTTGATCTTCTTGCAGTCCATGGGACTCTCAAGAGTCTCCTCCAGCACCATAATTCAAAAGCATCAATTCTACGGCGATCAGCCTTCTTTATGGTCCAGCTCTCACTTCCGTACATTACTACTGGGAAAACCATAGCTTTAACTATACGGACCTTTGTCGGCAAGGTGATGTCTTTGCTTTTTAAGATGCTGTCTAGGTTTGTCATTGCTTTTCTCCCAAGAAGCAGGCGTCTTCTAATTTCGTGACTGCTGTCACCATCTGCAGTGATCATGGAACCCAAGAAAGTGAAATCTCTCACTGCCTCCATTTCTTCCCCTTCTATTTGCCAGGAGGTGATGGGACCAGTGGCCATGATCTTAGTTTTTTTGATGTTGAGCTTCAGACCATATTTTGCGCTCTCTTCTTTCACCCTCATTAAAAGGTTCTTTAATTCTTCCTCACTTTCTGCCATCAAGGTAGTATCATCAGCATATCTGAGGTTGTTGATATTTTTTCCGGCAATCTTAATTCCGGTTGGGGATTCATCCAGTCCAGCCTTTCGCATGATGAATTCTGCATATAAGTTAAATAAGCAGGGAGACAATATACAGCCTTGTCGTACTCCTTTCCCAATTTTGAACCAATCAGTTGTTCCATATCCAGTTCTAACTGTAGCTTCTTGTCCCACATAGAGATTAAAAACACTAGTAGGACTGGAATAAACCTTTGACATAGTTTAATATGAAGTGATAAAAACTGCGTGTTGAGAATGGACTAGAAAACCTGCTGACGAGAGGGAGGGGAGTCGTAGCTCAGCAGAGCAATGGTTAATGTATTTTATGTTAGATGTTGAATTGGCTGTAATTTGACGTATTTTGAAAAATAATAAAAATTTATTGCAAAAAACAAAAACAAAGCCTGCTTAAGTGGGAGTCGGGGGTGGTGTAGGGGGCAAGCAGCACCTCTCCCCCCCCGCCCCTCCCTGCCCAAGCCTGGCCAGCGCCCCCTCCATTTTTGTGCCCTAGGTAATTGCCTAGTTCGCCTTAATGGACGCGCCGGCCCTTCCTACGAGGCTGGCGCGGGGCGACCAGCTCTGGGCTCAGAGTGCTCTGAACTGGATTTGGTGTGGATTGCGTAAGAAAAGACTGAGCACAGGGAGGGACGTTGCCCCTCAGCCGCTCAACAGTTCCTTTTTTAATTAAAAAAAATCATTTTATTGAAAATATTCCAAGACAAACAGAGTATTCCAGCAATTCAAGGAAAAGGAAATAACACAGTTGAGTATGGTGAGGTATAAGGGAGAAGACAAAAGAGATAATTATATATATATATATATTTTAATTACATGATCTGTTTGCGCCTTATCTTGGAATATCGCTTAATTGCCTCTTTTGCACAGGTTCTTCGTAATGTTTTCTTTATATATCTTTCTTCTCCTTGCTTTATACCCCAACACTTCCTGATCTATGATCTAGGTTCTTCGTGACTGATGCCGGTCTCACTCGTGCGGTTTCGGGCCTGTTTTTATATCCTTAAGGACTAGAAACCTGCTTGTCGTCCCCCCCCCCCCCACACACACAAAATGAGAGTTTGAGGGCATCCAATTTGGCAGTTGCTTAGAGACACCTGCAAGGCTCTTATTGCAGGGATGTCCAACGAGTAGATCGTGATCTACCGGTAGATCCCTGGCTGATTCTGGTAGATCGCGGGATCCTTATCGTGTACAAAAGTTACGGGAGGGGGGGAAGCTGAAAAAACTCTGTACTATCCTCCCTCCTCCCTCCAATGGCAATGGGTAGATCACTACCAGATTTTTTATACTGGGGGTAGATCACAGTCTCTTGAGAGTTGGACATGTCTGTCTTATTGGTACTCAGTGACTGGGCAGCGTGAGCAATTTTATCCATGTAACAGAGATCTGGATTTTCGCGCCCCGCAGACCTCCCCGGACTCGAAGGCGGCCTTCATCCCGGTCCTGAACATCCCCCGGTCAGAATTCCCTCTGCGTACGGAGAGCACCTTCCTCCTCAAAGAGCAGCGCATCGCGGAGAGTTCGCTCGTCTTCCGGGATGAGATTGACCTTGCCACCTTGCACCGGGCAGGCCTGCTTTTGCTGACCCTCGTTGACCACCACGTCCTGCCGAGGTCAGTGGAGAGGGTAGGGGACCCTAAGGACTTGGGTGTGAGAGGAGAGTCTCTTGAGCTGGGGTCGCCAGCCTTTTCTAGGCCCCCGTGGGAGCATTAGCATTTCTGAACAGCACCCCGATTTTGTAGCTTCTTCGCCCCCTTCGCCCAGATCAGCACCCCACAAGAGATAGAAAGAGAAAGGCACATACACACACATGACTTTCCCAAGGGATCTGGGTAAAAGCTGGAGCCGGTGGAATCAATCAATCAATTTATTTATTGCATAAGCCCTATGGCCATAGCACATAGTAAAAGACCAGGCAGTTGTTGTTGTTCAGTCGTTCAGTCGTGTCCGACTCTTCGTGACCCCATGGACCAGAGTACGCCAGGCACGCCTATCCTTCACTGCTTCTCGCAGTTTGGCCAAAATCATGTTAGTAGCTTCAAGAACACTGTCCAACCATCTCATCCTCTGTCGTCCCCTTCTCCTTGTGCCCTCCATCTTTCCCAACATCAGGGTCTTTTCTAGGGATTCTTCTCTTCTCATGAGGTGGCCAAAGTACTGGAGCCTCAACTTCAGGATCTGTCCTTCTAGTGAGTACTCAGGGCTGATTTCTTTGAGAATGGATAGGTTTGATCTTCTTGCAGTCCACGGGACTCTCAAGAGTCTCCTCCAGCACCATAATTCAATTGTATAATTGTGTCAGTAGCCTGACACAATTATACAACAGATACAGTTAAAACAATTGGAAGTAAAATTGTACTGGATAAAACAAATAAAATAAAAAACGCTAGCGGGCGTGACGACAGTGTCCATGTTGGGAATATACATAAGACTAAGGCTAAGGAAAGTTGGCCCAAAAGGTGGTCCTGAGTTTCAAGGCCTGTAATATGTAGATGGCCACTCCACGTGAAACCAAGGGGTTGGCATCCACCATTAGATATTTCATGCGGTCATCGTCCCTGGCGATAGTCGGCGGGATTAGAGAATTAATCGGATGCCTTGAAAAGCACATAGAGCTGAAGGAGGAAGTGAGAAAGAGCGTCACTCTTCCAACTTCCTCCTTCAGCGGTATGTGATTTTGGTGGCCAAGGGGGCAATGAGGTTGCCCAGAGGCTTCGAGGGTCCCAGGGAAACCCCACGGCTGTCCCCCAGCCCCTATGCTTAGAACAACTGAATTGGCCAACAGACCCACACAATTATGGTTGGGGGGGGATAGATGCAGTTGCGGCACATGGACACTAGGGGAGCTGTCTCTACACCCTTGGGCCTGGCCCCTCCCTCAGCGAACAGAGGCGCGTAGAAAGACTTCCCCCTACTGGCCATGTGGTGCACCTGCAAGCGTGCCCGGGGGCACCCTAGATTTGACTCAGGCGCTGAGCCATGTTCTCAGGATGGGCAGCAAGCGAAGCTGAAATGTCCTCCAGTATCTGCTCATGCTGCGGTGCGTATATCGACTGCGCTACGTCTCACCTGTTTTGCAGTGGGGACGCGGCGCTGGAGGAGGCGGTAGTTGAGGTGATCGACCACCGGCCCCTGGAGCGGGAGAGGGGCCCTCCCTGCAGAGTCACGGCAGAGCTGGTGGGTTCGTGCGCCACGCTGGTGACGGAGAGGATCCTACAGAACCCGGCGCAGGTTTTGGACAGGCAGACAGCAGCTCTCTTGCACGGTGAGGGCTAGCGTCTTGCAATGACATGAGGAGAAGTGTTGCTTGCCTTTTTTAACAAAGGTAAAGGGACCCCTGACCATTAGGTCCAGTCGTGGACGACTCTGGGGTTGCAGAGCTCATCTCGCTTTACTGGCTGAAGGAGCCGGCGTACAGCTTCCGGGTCATGTGGCCAGCATGACAAAGCCACTTCTGGCGAACCAGAGCAGCACACGGAAACGCCGTTTACCTTCCCGCCGGAGCGGTACCTATTTATCTACTTGCACTTTGACATGCTTTCAAACTGCTAGGTTGGCAGGAGCAGGGACCGAGCAACGGGAGCTCACCCCGTTGTGGGGATTCGAACCGCCGACCTTCTGATCGGCAAGCCCTAGGCTCTGTGGTTTAACCCACAGCGCCACCCGTGTCCCTTTACAAAAAACAAAAAAAACCTGCAGGCAAATGCTGGCAGGTGGGTAATCCGTAGCCCCACAGAGCAGCGGTGGGCAACATGGCACCCTCTTGAGGTTGTTGGGCTCCCTCTCGAAAAGAGGATTGGATAAATTCATGGCAGAGAAGGCTGACAATGGTTTTTTAGCCATGATGGCCCTGCTCGGCCTCCACAGCTGAAAGCAGCAATGCTTCTGAAATACCTGTTCCTGGAAATTGCAAGACGGGAGAGGGCTCTTGTGCTCAGGTCTTCCTTTCGTCATCTGTTTGGCCCCTGTGAGAACAGGGCGCTGGCCTAGATCGGCCATTGGCCTGATCCGGCAGAGGTTTCTGATGTTCTGACAAATTTCTCCCGCATCTGTAGTGCTAGTTAAGGCAGCCAGCTTTGGAGCTGGACAGAATTCTTCTTCAGAGAGCAATCCTTTGCAGCCTTGGTAGCTTGCTACTAAATCAGCAAGAGAATGATATCCTTTGAACAGTTGTCTTCTAACCCAGGGGTTCCCAAAGTGGGTGCTTGCGCTCCCTGGGGGGCCAGTAGGATTACCTAGGGGTCACTAAGAAGCAATGGGGCGGCATGGGAGTGCTTGAGGTTTAACTGGCTCCGAGACTTTGAAAAGCTGGCATCACTGGATCAATTTTGCTGGGTTTTGAATAAATGTGCAATTGATTTAGTTACAGGTAGGTAGCCGTAGGGACCCAGGTGGCGCTGTGGGTTAAACCACAGAGTCTAGGGCTTGCTGATCAGAAGGTCAGCGGTTCAAATCCCTGCCATGAGGTGAGCTCCCGTTGCTCGGTCCCAGCTCCTGCCCACCTAGCAGTTCGAAAGCACATCAAAGTGCAAGTAGATAAATAGGGACCGCTCCGGCGGGAAGGTAAACGGCATTTCCGTGCGCTGCTCTGGTTCGTCAGAAGCAACTTAGTCATGCTGGCCACATGACCCGGAAGCTGTCTGCGGACAAACGCCGGCTCCCTCGGCCTATAGAGCAAGATGAGCGCCGCAACCCCAGAGTCGGACACGACTGGACCTGATGGTCAGGGGTCTGCCATAGTCGAAACAAAAATAAAAAATTCCTTCCAGTAGCACCTTAGAGACCAACTAATTTTGTTATTAGTATGAGCTTTCATGTGCAGGTATCTGAAGAAGTGTGCATGCACACAAAAGCTCCTACAAATGACAAACTTAGTTGGTCTCTAAGGTGCTACTGGAAGGAATTTTTTATTTATTTTGTGCAATTGATTGTTACTGTTTTGAATTTTGTTGGGTTACTCTCCTCCTTAGTGGGTTGAGCAAACCACTATTCTACATAAATCTTTTTAATAGGGATGGGTAGGGGGTAGAACCAAGGGGGGGGGAGTTTGGCCCCCAAAAGCTTGGGAACCACAGTTCTCACCCTTCTCGTCTTTCAAACCTGCAAACATAAAAGATTCTTTCCCTTTTTGGACTGTCGTGTGTCGCTTCCACATCCTGGTTCTTCCTTGACTCTGCAGGCACGATTGTTCTGGACTGTGTCAACATGTCCCCTGAAGCCGGCAAAGTGACCCCGAAGGACACCCATTACGCTTCCCTTTTGGAGTCGAAGTTCCGCGATCTGCCCTCGAGAAGCGTCATCTTTGAAGCCCTGCAGAGGGCCAAGTTTGAAGTCTCAGGTATGGGCCGCCCACCATCCTCCTTAGTCTTGCCTCGCGAAGGATATTGCAGAGCCGGAACGGTTGAGAAAAGGGCAACCAAAACTATTGGGAGCAGGGGTGTGTGTGAAGCAACTCCCCTATAAGAAAAGGTAAAATTCACAATTGGGGAAATTTTTTATTTAGAGGAAAGGAAAATAAGGAGGGACAGGGAAGGAGGCGAATAAAGAAGATGATGGAGTGTGGATGGGGGGAAAGGTTTCTCTCCCGCTCTTGCAAAAGTAAAACTTGGGGTCCATTGAAGCTGAATATTGTGAGATTGAGGGCAAGCGAAAGGAAGCCCTTCTTTGTGCCAGAGCTGAGTTAAACTCTGGAACTCCCTCCCATTGCTGGAGGCAATGCGGCGCTTCTGAATACAATTTCTTAGGAATCACAGGTGGGGTGAGTGCTTTCGAACTCAGGTCCCGCCTATGGGCTTCCCATCGAGGCATCTGGCTGGCCCCGGCGAGAACAGGATGCGGGACTAAGTGGCCCATTGGCCTGGTCCAGCTACCGTGTTTCTCCTAAAATAAGACACTGTCTTATATTTTTTTTCGCTCAACAAAACACAGTATGGCTTATTTTCAGGGGATGTCTTATTTTAACCGCGTCGCATCGGTATGCTGCATAGCCACGCCTCTCCAGGCTGTTTTAATGGGAGGTACCATGTCACTATGGCTTATTTTCGGGGTATGGCTTATTTTTGGGGAATGGCTTATATTTCGCAAATGCATAGAAATCTTGCTATGGCTTATTTTATGGCTATGTCTTATTTTAGGAGAAACAGGGTAGAGAGATCTTCTGGTGTTCTTATGGAACCTCCAGGTCCAGAGGCAGTTTTATCTCGATTCCCAGGTTCCTTGGGGCATTTTTTTGGCCATTGCGGGAACAGGATGCTGAACCAGATTGGCCTGATCCAGGAGAGCACTTCTTGTGTTTCTATGACCCAGGACTCACCACAGACCAGATGCTGAGGAAGGACCTCAAGGCCCTCTCTGGGGAAAAAGCTGTTATCGCGCTCAGCGCTGTGTACATGAACCTACAGGTGAGTACAGGAAGGGGCCAGCCTCTTTTCAGAGACCATATCAGGTGTGCCTGTGTTGTCTCCTCCCCATCTTTCTCATGCCCTCCTCTCCACTCAGGCCTTCCTGCGCCGTTCCGGTTTGGAGCAGGAGCTGTCCGCCTTCTGCCGGCAGAGGAGCTACGACGCCCTGCTTGCCATGACCATCTCCTTCAACGAGCAGAACGAGCCGTTCAGGCAGCTCGCTGTGTACAGCCAGCACCCAGAACTCCGGGCAGCGGTGAGTTCGAATGGCGCCCTGCCTGGATGAGATAAAGAATAGCGAGTCCTTCCCTAGAAACCACGACAGGTTGCTGCAGGGGGCCTCTTGGTTGATTTCCAGGATATTGGACCCTGCAAAGCATTGAATAGAGATAGCCCCCCTCCCTTTTCTCAGTGATAGGCTGGTCACATTTATTTCTGAACTCCTGTGCCTTTAAACTAGGGGTGTTTAAAGAGGGAGAGATTTCCATCTCCTCTTGCATTAGTTGCAATCGCCGCCGTTTCCATTCTGCTGCAGTCCGGCTTCCGCAAAAACCTATCTGTTTTGGCCGAGACTAACATAATTGATTGTGGAATTGACATAATTGACTGTGGAAGCTTGTATTAAATATCCACATGATATCCACAAGGCTGATTCGGTGGAAACTTTTGAAGAAGAATGTTCACAGGAATATGAACTGGGTAGGCTCCCCAGTGAGAGGGGGGAGGCCCTTGTTGTTTTGAAAAGCAAGGACAGCATCTGGGGTGAGAGCCCAGGAGCTTTTGAGCAACAATATCCATGGAACGTACAGCGAGAAGAGAGTGGAGAAGAGATATTTTGTGAACTCATTATAACTAGCTGTTATGAAGACTGCTGCATTCTGGAGAAGAGAAAACAACATTTGAAGGAATGGGTGGAATGTTGGGGGGAGATCTTGGGGGGGGAAGGGTAGGGCTAAGGGGAGGAAGATGGACAGGAGAGGGGTGGGGTAAGGGGGAATTTATTGGGACATGAAAGGCTGACCACGGCACCCAGACCTCGGAGGAAAATTAGGCTTTTGAGAATGGAAGTAATATTTTGGTTTTGATTTATATGTGTTTTATATAATAATTGGATTCAGTGGAAATACTGGCAACAGTTTAAAGAAGTGAAGAGAGGATATATGAGGTAGTAAGGTGTAATTTGAAGGTTTATTTGATAATAAGAAAAATTAAATTTTGGAAATAGATTTTAAGAATAGGATTTGTGGTTTAAGATAAATGGATTATGATGGTTTAATGATGTTTAGATGTAAGAAAGTAGATTTTACAATGTTACAAAGTTACTAAAGAAGATTAGAAATGAACGCAGAAGGGAGGGCGTGAGGAAGTCTTATGATTAAGATTGTAAAGAAGATAAAGACGAGGATTTATTGTTTTTGTTTGTGTTTATTCGGTGTTGTTTGTTTAGTGTGTGTATTTTGTGTATTTTGTTTAATAGAAAATTTCAATAAATTTTCATTGAAATGAATTATGTAGTGCTGGGAGATTCAGGACAGGTGAAACGAATTCTTTCTTCACCCAGCACATAGTTGAACTGTGGAACTCGCTGCCGCAGGAGGCAATGGTGACTTTAGAAAAGGATTAGGAACATTCGTGGAGGGGAAGGCTGTTAGGAGGAATTCTTCTGAATGCGAGTTGCTGGAAACAACAGGAAGGGAGAGTAGTTTTTGTGCTCAGGTCCTGCATCGAGGTTTCGCTTTGGGGCATTTCGTTGGCCAGTGTGTAATGTAATTATATAATGTTCATGGACTGAAATGTATGACAGGAGTGAACTCTGGTCATATTCGCTTGCATGATTTCTGTTCCTCGCCTCGGGCGAACATGTGGAATTGCGGCAGTTTTGGACAGAGCTCTCTGACTTCCATACCGGTGGGACAAATGTTAGAGAGATGGAGAGTTCCATTCAGGCTTCCCCAACTTGATCTTTTGCACTACAATTCCCATGCAGCTGCGCTGGTGGGGGCTGATGGGAATCGTAGTCCAACTGGGGTAAGACCACGTCGTTTATCTGCTCTTTTGACAGAATAGATACTCAGTACACGTTTTCTGTCTGAAAGAATTGATAGGGGATTTTGATTTACTTAAAAGAAGCTGCTGTATCTTGCGTGGGGAGATTCATAATGTTATGTTTGTTCTGGCTTTTTGAAAAATTAATTTAGGTTTTACGTCGTTTTATTGGGGGTTTGTGCAATGTTATTTTTTCCTATACGTGTTAAAATAGCTTCGATTTGCTTGGGGCATTTAGAAATGAACGTTTGATCATGGCGCGTGCAGTTTTCACGTGGGTCTGCGCCGGCGTGCACTGATTTTAATTCGGAACGCCTTTCGTACGGATCCACCCTCCTTTTCTGAACCTCTTTATGGTGGTGTAAACACTAGATGCACACAAGCATGCGGAATCAGGTCTCCCAATTGACTTGCGCCAGGGCAACCTGCAGCTGAACCCACGGCCGATTTCCAAAACCCCACCCACTCCACAAACCCCCTCCCCTTTGGCCCCACCTGCTGCCACCACATTACCCCCCTCCCACCAGGGAACAACATTCACCCCTCCCCTGGATCTGAACTGTGGGGGGGGGGAACTCCCCCCTTGCAAAATTGGCTACCTGTCCGAAAACCACCTTTCTCTTCAAGAATAGAATAGAATAGAATTTTATTTACGGCCATAGGCCCGTACAAGTAAAACACATAGATAACAACTTGTGCAAGTGAGAACAACAGTCGCTAAAACACCACAGTAACAATAAAATACAATAAAATAGAATGGCATACTAAGCTCTTCAAGGTTTTCACGCGCAAACAAAAAACTCCCTGCTATTTTGAGCGAGTCCTTTGTCCTTTCCCTGGGCTCCCTTCCTCCCCGTCAGCTCTCACGCTACGTTTCTCCAGTGCCCCAAAGCCTCCACCCTATATCCTCTGCCTGCTTCTCCCCAGATCTTCCCAGTTGCCATAGCTGGGTGTGTGTGGGGAGGGGGGCAGGAGAGACAGTCCTAATCCATCCATCCATCCATCCATCCGTCCAGAGAGAAGAGAGCTTTGCTCGGCTGACTCCCAAGGCAAGGCGGAGGGATGTTTACACAGGCGAGTGGGTCCCCCCCACCCCTCTCCTAAAGCAGTCGTCATTCATTAACCACGGTCAAAGGTTTCTGAGATCACCAGCTGACTGAGGGTGGGAGGGGACGTGCGCAGGAGAAAGCCCTGTCATGCTCGCGGTTGTCACACTACATTTCCCCCCGGCCTGCCTGACACGGAAGGTAAGTGGGATCTCTGGGGAGGGTCTTCTTTCTTGCACCCCCCCCCACTTTCCTCTGCCCTCCGCCCCACTCCCCATCTTTGAGGGGGGGAGGGGGGTATCCTTCTCAGCCCTGCATAATTTGATCCTGTATTGATTTGATTGCTTTTTCTTTTTGCACAGGCTGAGCATTAAGAAGGAGGGGTATTAACGGATTCCATTTTCTCCTTTCTTCCTCCCTGACAGTATTTAAAAAGCTCGCTTGTGTGTTCTGGCAGGAATCAAGGGCGCCTCCTTTTTTTAACCACCCTGAATGCATTTGCTCAGTGCCGATATGCCACTGTGTCCAATAGGGCTTAGGATATAAATTTTCTCTCCTGCACAACCGACTACTAATGTTTATTTTTTAATTATTATTATTATTATTACACGCATGTTTACAGACCTGCAACCTGCGTTTCAATACAAAAAAATCTGGCAGCGTGATAAGAATCTAGGAGACTATATATATATATTTTTTAAGATCAAGCCCCAAGTCCTCAGCATTTTCAGAGGGCTTAATATTTTTTCAAAGTACATCAAATGTTTATGAAATATTTCAAACTGAAAAATTTGACATTAGCAGCGTGGTAGGAACCTAGGAAAATCTCATTCTCTCCTGTTGTTGTTGTTATTAATATTATCAAAATCATGCTTTTCTGTTGGCTTAGTGTCCCCCCCCCCCACAAGTGTCTTGGCAGTTTAAGCAAGCCTATCCAGACATGTAGAACTTTGACATGCGTTGAAATCTCGTTTTCAGCCTAGTGCTGATTTCTGAAAGCTTTAAATGCTAGTTTTTAACTGTCTCTTTACTGATAATTTTGTTGTTTTATCCTTTTTGCAAATCGCTTAGTGGTGGTTCCTTCCCCCCTCCAAAAAACCCACACCAAGCGGTATATAAATTTTATGGAAAAAACTTGTTTATTTGAATTTGGAGAAGTGCTTTGGGGGCTGTCTCCTGCTTGAAAGAAAGAACCTGTGGCTGAGTAATCGTTATCAGTTCTAGTTAAGCAACTGGTTAATTCAATCTGCGTGTGAGTTAATGCAGTCATTCGGGGTGGGGGAAGGAAGCCACACACACGCGCACACACACACCCACCCAGCTAGAGAAGAATCAAAAATTGTGAATAATACGCTCAAAAAGCAATCAAGAGCGAAACAAACCCTCTGCAATGTTTCAGTTGCAAGAAGAAAAGCTCAGTGATGGTTTGTGACATTGGTCACTTGCGATAGCACAGCTAGTGGAGGCAGTGGGAGAGGGAACCCTCGTCTCCATTTGTTCCCAGACCGGTGGAATCCAATTTATTTCAACTTCCAAGCCAGCCGTCCCCGAAGTCCTTTTGCTCCAAACCACGGCTGCTTTTCGCTTGCCCACGAAATTTCCCCGCCTGCCGAGAACAGGCGTTTTGTGCTTCGGAAGCTTCCGCTGAAACGAACTTGTTCGTCTCTTAAGCTACCGAGAGCCCGTCCGCCGTAGCATCATCTTGCAAGAGAGATTCCCTTCGAGGTGTTTAAAAAACAGCAAACAGCCCCTCCCGAGGGGCGGTGCCTCTTCGGAGACGGCGCCTTCCGGGGACCGTGTGTTGGTGGTGGGCGGGGCCAGGGGCAAAACTGGGCGGAGCAACGGATATAAATGTAGGTTTTATGCATGAGGCTAGCTTCAACGCAGACATCCATCTCTGCCCCCCGACCTGGGCAAGGAAGAAGCACTGTCAGAGATCCCAGCCAGGCCAAAACACTCACGGGGGGCACACGATGGAGGGTTGTTGAAGGGTACAGTTGAGTGTTGGAGGATTCGGGACAGATCGGCGGAATTCCTTCTTTGCGAAGCGCTGAGTTGACCAGCGAAACTCCCTTCCACAGGATGGCTTTGAAGCCTGGGCAGCTTTGGAAGAGGACAGGGCAATTTTTTTAAAAAAAATAATTTTTATTATTTTATACTATACTACAACAAGAAAATCAAACATACATTCACATACATTTTCCAGTTTTGGCTAACATAGCCGTGACTTCCCTCAGACCTTCCACATGGCTTTCAGAATTATATCTTAGTATTATACTTCTTTAATCAACCATTGCTTACATTATCATAAATCTCTTACTCTATCTACCATAATTACAATAATATTTCTACACATTAACTACAAAGCTTCTTGAAGTCCTATTAGCGTATTCAACTGCGAATTATTTGTCAAATAGTTCATAAACTTTAACCAGTCTTTGATGAATTTCTGGTCCCGCTGTTCCAGGATTCTTCCCGTCATTTTGTCCAGTTCTGCATATTCCATCAATTTCACTGTCCATTCTTCTTTCGTCGGTATTTCTTCTTGTTTCCACCTTTGTGCTAGCAAAATCCTAGCTGCAGTCACTGCTTATTGGAAAAGTTTAACATCCTGTTTTTTTAATGTCTGTACCTATAATACCTAGTAGAAAGGCTTCAGGTTTTTTAGCAAAATTATATTTCAACATTTTTCTCAACTCATGATATATCATATCCCAATATGCCCTCACCTTCTTACACTCCCACCACATATGATAAAAGGTACCGACACTTTCTTTACATTTCCAACACTTATTATCAGACTTATACATCTTTGCTAGTTTAACTGGGGTAATATGCCATCTATACAACAGGTTTTCTTTTATTGAAGTGCATGCCGTAAATTTCATTCCTTCCTTCCAAAGTTTTTCCCAGTCCTCTAGCATGATGTTATGTCCAAAGTCTTTTGCCCAATGAATCATCACTGACTTTACTTCTTCATCCTTCCAAGTTCCATTCCAACAGCATCTTGTACATCTTAGCAAGTACTTTAAAGTCACTATTTATTATTTCAACTTCAAATTTTGATTTAGTCTCGCTAAAACCGAGGACAGGGCAAATTTATGGTGGAGGAGAGGCCTAGCGGTGGCCGCGCTCTGCCTCCAAAGGCGGCGATGCTTCTGAATCCCAGTCGCTGGAAACCACAGGAGGGGGAGAGCTGCTTTTGAGTTCAAATCCCGCTTGCCGGTTTCCGACAGGCCCCTGGCCATGGGGCCTCATCCTGCGGGCTCTTCTTTTTCCGTCGCAGTCCAGGACATTTGGAGGTTGTCGAAGGACCGTTTACCGCGATGAGGAGCAAACTGGGAACGCGTGTGTAGGCCGCTTGGCGGGTTCGGAAACCTTTTCCGCTGCGCAGTGCATTTAAAGAAAGAGGCCCAGAACCATTATCTTTTACTCGATATCTTTTTGCGGTTCTTCCTCTGCACGAGTTAATGGAAGCAGGAGAAGTTAATGGAAGCAGAAGTTAATGGACGCATAACAAGTGAGGGACATGGTTCGCAAAGCAGCTAATTCCCTCTGCCTCCGTCCTTGACAAGGCAGCAGTAAAAAATTGCCTTTTTCTCCCTCTCTGCCCTTCCTCATTGAATACAAATGAGGGCATTTCTTTGGGTGTTTTTTTTTCTTCCTTTCTTTTTCAGTGGGAAGGCCTCACAGCTTTCGCTTCTGGCAAAACAAAGGACTTCAAGGCTGGGCAGGTTGCGGGCTGGCAATAGTTTTGATGCTGCCCACTGGTTTGGGGTTTTTTTTTGGGAGGGGGGGCAACTCTCCCCGCTCAGTCATGGCTGCAACTTCCCCAGGGTGCTGTGGTCTGGTGGATTCACGCCCCTGGGAGCCCCTTCCTTGCATTTTATTTATTTTTTAAAATTACCTTTATACCACCATACAGTATCATAAACAAATGTATATGTCAAAGCAGTACTGCACTACAAATCCATTAGGAAGTTATAAACGCACATGAATTAACCCTTGTGGAAGGATGTACTCCTGCTGGAATAGAAAAGTTTTCAGGTGTTTTAAAGTTGTCCTGCTGGATCTCTAGTGGCAGAGAGTTCCACAGACCCGGCCCGATGATGACCCCCAAGGCTCAATTTCTTGTGGTTGTCAAACGTGCCTCGCAGAGTCAGGGCTGCAGCATTTGTAGGGCTCAGGAAAAGGGGTTTCCTCTCTGGGGTGGGTGGGTGCAATGCTTTTTGGAACCAGAAGGCAGGCTAGAATTTGGGGGAGTCTAGGGGAAGGTCCCCCAGGTTCAGTCCCCAGGATCTCCACCTTGGGCAGCAAAAGACATGCCTGAAACCCCGAGGAGCCACTGGGACCGTGATCTGAGTCTGCAGGAAGCAGCTTCCTGCGTTGCTCTTTAGATCAGCATTCGGAACCATGAGGACTAGGATCTTACAATTTTAATTTTAGGGGAAGAGCTGTAGCTCTGTGGCAGAGCGCCTGTTTTGCACGCAGGAGGTCCCCGGTCCAATATCCGACAGCGTCCACACGTAGGGCTGGGAACTATCTCCTGCCAGAAACCCAGGAGAGATGCTGCCGGTCAGAGCAGACAGTACTGGGCTGGATGGCTGCTGCGAGAAAAGGATACTGGTCTAGGATGGGCCTTTGGGGCCTGACCCGGCATGGATTCTCCTTGAACCTTGGACCTTCATCCAGCTAAACTTTGGTTCTCTGGGACACACGTAAATTCCGTTAAACCCCTCCGCCCTCCAAAGCAATTACAACTTCGAAACGAACAGGGCTGCTGTTAAGAATTGCCATGCTAGTTTATGCAGAAGCATTTGCAACCACTGCTCTACTGTACAGGATACAGCGTGGCACAGTGACGGGAGTGCTGAATTAGAACCCGGGACAGATCCGGGTTCGAATCCCCACTCATCTGTGAAGCTCCCCGGTTCTGACCTTGGCCCAGTCGCTGCCTTCTCTCCGCCTAAGCTACCTCACAGGGTTGTTGTTGGGGGGGGGGGTTGAAGGAGGAGGGGGAGAGCCATGGGCACCAACTTGAGCTCTTTGGAGAGAGAGAGAAAAAAGGTGGGATTTAAATGCAACAAACAAACAACATGTATTCTGCAAAGATCATTTGGTGAATGCATGTGGCATCATGTGGCCACTTTCTGCCGCACCTGCGGCCGTCATGTGGCCCCCGGAGGGCCCGCGAAGGAGAGAAGCGGCCCTCGGCCCAGAAAATCTGAGCTAGCCCTGCGTCGAAGCACCAAAAATAGGCTTTTGACCGCTCAGAATTGACCTTGCTGCCCTAGAGAATCAGATGAGGGGGCCTCCTCTTTGTGGAGGGATATTTTTGGACTGTTCCTAACCCCTACCCGCCATCCCTCTGCCTTTTATTGGCAAAGGCTAATCTAGCACCGAGAGGACTTCCCTCTCTCCCCGGACGGCGATGGCAGGCTCAGATCCCGTGGCCGCCGTTTCTTGACATCGCGGACAGCCCACAACTCTTGCGGGAGTGAGTCACCGCCATCCGGGGGCTGCTGTCCTCGGCTGACTTCCGCATTTCCAAAAGGGGCTGTTTAAAAGACCTAAAATAAGAGGCTCTTATCAACAGCCCTAGAAACTTCCACACCAGCGGTGCGAGAGACAGAGAGAGAGAAAGCCCAGCTTGGGACGATTTCTCTTGCCTCCGGCGCCTCTGGCACCCCTTCTGCACCCATCCTTGCGGCCTGCGCCTCTCTGATCGAGGTGAGTGGTTGGGGTCTCAGGGTGGGACCAACGGGTAGGAGGAAAGCCCCCTCCGTCCTGCAGACGGGGGCCACGAGGTGGACTTTGGCCTGGCGTTCCTCTTCCGCAGCCTTGCCCGGAGGCGCCACTGCAGATGGCCTTCTGCACTCCAAGCAGGTGCTCTGCTGCCCAGCGAAGGCTCATTATTAGCTTGCTTAGTTTTATTTCCTTAACCTTTTCACACCCCTTTCTCCCGTCGTGGAACCCCAGGCTGCACGCGTTTATTTTCAGTGTTGACCATTGGTTTATGAAAGCCCTCTCGCGAAAGTGTAAGGGCACAGCAATATCCAAGCAGCGAAAGGCGTATCGAGCAGCTGTTTTGTGATCTTCATGTTAAGCGATTCGGTTTTTAAAAAATCTGTTGTTGTTGTTGTTCAGTCGTTCAGTCGTGTCCGACTCTTCGTGACCCCATGGACCAGAGCACGCCAGGCACGCCTATCCTTCACTGCCTCTCGCAGTTTGGCCAAACTCATGCCAGTCGCTTCGAGAACACTGTCCAACCATCTCATCCTCTGTCGCCCCCTTCTCCTTGTGCCCTCCATCTTTCCCAACATCAGGGTCTTTTCCAGGGAGTCTTCTCTTCTCATGAGGTGGCCAAAGTACTGGAGCCTCAACTTCAGGATCTGTCCTTCTAGTGAGCACTCAGGGCTGATTTCTTTGAGAATGGATAAGTTTGATCTTTTTTCAGTCCATGGGACTCTCAAGAGTCCCCTCCAGCACCATAATTCAAAAGCATCAATTCTTCGGCAATCAGCCTTCTTTCTGGTCCAGCTCTCACTTCCGTACATTACTACTGGGAAAACCATAGCTTTAACTATACGGACCTTTGTTGGCAAGGTGATGTCTTTGCTTTTTAAGATGCTGTCTTGGTTTGTCATTGCTTTTCTCCCAAGAAGCAGGCGTCTTCTAATTTCATGACTGCTGTCACCATCTGCAGTGATCATGGAACCCAAGAAAGTGAAATCTCTCACTGCCTCCATTTCTTCCCCTTCTATTTAAAAAATCTATTGCCACTTAATTCTGTGAGGGCTTAATTACTTTGGACCAATGTTTTTCAGTTTTCTGTATTTCATCTGGGTAAAGGTAAAGGGACCCCTGACCCTTAGGTCCAGTCGTGGATGACTCTGGGGTTGTGGCGCTCATCTCGCTTTATTGGCCGAGGGAGCCGGCGTACAGCTTCCGGCAAAGGGGCCAGCATGACTAAGCCGCTCCTGGCGAACCAGAGCAGCGCACGGAAACGTTTGAACAACCTATTTCATCTACGTTGTTCTAATTTGCTCAGACCACCTTGAGTCTTGGTCTGGGGAGGAAAAATGTGAGGTTTGAATAAGTACAGTAGGAACGCAAGTAATTTCACTTGCCCAATTCCCGCTGTACGCACAGCGATGCAAAATAAATAAATGGAAAGGGAACAGGAGAGCCTCGCTTACCAAAGTGTTGGAAACTCTTGACAGGGTTGTCGGGGATCTCTCCAGAGCTTCCCAAAACCCAGAAAGCAAAGCAAAGTGCTAAAAACCAAAACCTTTTACTGCAGCAGGAAAACCCTTTGTTGAAATAGGTTTTCAGCCCTCCCCCTTGCTTCCCGGGCTCTGGGAGGGCTGTGAGAGATCTTGGGTGGTGCCAATATCATAATATGTCCAATGGCAATGGTCGTTACTTTCTGCAGTTTTACTGTTGCATGCAAGGCCCAGGAGAGTAATTTTCACGTGAGTTGTGGTCATATGGTATTGCCATCCTTGAAAGCCGAAAGAGGGTTTCTGTTCCTCCCCTGAAATGCCCAGCAGCCGTAACACAGCTGTGTGTGCAGGACATAGAAGGATGGATTTGAGCCAGAATCATAGAATCATAGAATTGCAGCAAAGTTGGAAGGGAACCCTAGGGTCATCTAGTCCAGTGTTTTTCAACCACTGTTCCGTGGCACACTAGTGTGCCGCGAGATGTTGCCTGGTGTGCCGTGGGAAAAATGGAAAAGTATTTATAAAATACTTTCTTTGTGTTTATTTGATTCCTATTCAAGAGAATTACTTTATATATAGTCAATATAGGCACAGAGTTAATTTTTTTAACATTTTCTAATGGTGGTGTGCCTCGTGATTTTTTTCATGAAACAAGTGTGCCTTTGCCCAAAAAAGGTTGAAAAACACTGATCTAGTCCAACCCCCTGCAGCGCAGATCTCCTGCCTTGGGTGGACTCAAACCAGCAAAGGAAGAATGGATGCAAAAACTTATGGAATGTGCAGAAATGGCAAAGCTTACCAGAAGAATAAGAAGTCCAAGATAACAAACTTTTTATAAAATAATAGAAAAGGTTTATTGAATACAGGTATTTACATATAAATTGTAAAGAGATAAAAACATTGGCAGGATTATTGTAATAACCTGCAGTTTTATAAGAGTATATAAAGTAGGTGAATAAATGAGCAAATTAATTTGGATGTGCAGAATAAGGAACCGCAGAAAGAGGGGGAAGGAAGTCAGGTTTCAAAATGATAAAATGATTGTAAAATTAGTGAAATGTATGAACTTGAAAAGCATAAATAAAAATTAAACAAAAAACAGCAACGTTCTGGTAACAGCCAGACACACAGAGGTGGGTTACTTGTTTTATTATTGTTATTATTAATTCATTTATTTGATGTATTGATTTATTTGATTTGGTTTATACGCTGCCCTTTTTCAAAAGATCCCTGGGCAGTGTACAACATTAAGAACACATTTTATGGAGCACAATGATAAAACATAAAACAAAGTATAAGAACACACAGCATATTAATAAAACGATCATAATAACAGACCTCACTTCCCCCGCAGCTTTAACAGGCCATAGATTATTTAACGACCGAAGGCCTGGCTAAAGAGGACTGTTGTTGCCTGGTGCCTGAAGACATGCAATGATGGTGCCTGGGGAGAGCATTCCACATACGGGGGGCCACTGCAGAAAAGGCCCCGTTCTCATGTTGCCACCCTTCGAACCTCTCGAGGACAGGGGACATAGAAAGGGGCCTTGAATGAGAAGCACAGGATCTGGGTCGGTTCGTATGGGGAGACGCAGCCCTTAAGATACTGAGGCTGTGGAAGGTGGCGTCAGAAGTTGAGGCCTTTGGGCCTGTTGTGTTTCTGTTTCCCCAGGTGTGCCGAGCTTTGGAAACCTCCAGCAGCCCTTCCCTGAGCCTGTCTCCCCTCGAGAGCCCGTACGCCACTGTCCGAGCCTACCACCAGGCCAACACCACTGCCTCCCGCAAGAAAGTCCTCCCCATCGTCCGAGACTTCCTGCGGGAGTGGGACCAGCTCGCCCCCGCCGCCATGCAGCCCGATGCCACAGGCCCGTGCAGCAAGACGAGGCCGGAGCCCCGAGGCGCCGAAACCTGCGAGCGAGAGCGGGGGGCCGGGGGCCCCAGGAAGGACCCCGCAAAGCCACACCGCCTGGGGGACGACCTGGCCGCGGACGACGACGCCCCACTGCCCCCCACGCCGATGAACAGCCTGGTGGACGAGTGCCCCCTCGACCGGGGCCTCCCCAAACTGTCGGCGGAGGCCGTCTTCGAAAAGTTCAGCCGCATCAACGAGGCTCGCTCCTCCGCGGACGACGAGCCGGGGAAGAAGTGACGCCGGACGCCGGGAGGACTCCTTTGAATCCGGGGAAATTCTCTAGCAGGGGTGTGTGAATGTGTTTGTGTGTGTGAACGCACGGACGTGGGGGAACCCAATGCGCGGCATGTTTCTCTGCCACGTGGTCCTGCACGCGGAGGAATGAGAGGCAGCGGGGAAAGGATTTTTGGCGGGGAGATGGTTGGACGAAGCATTTCTCCGGCTCGGGGAGACAGACCTTGAGCACGGCGTCCACTAATGGCAAAGGCTAGAGACAAAGGAGTACAGATGCCCGCAGGTATAATTTTCTAGATTGCAGGTAGACCTCTGTCAATGGGAGTCCCAGGGCAGCTCCGGCTTTTGGAAGGGTTTCGTGTCTGTTCCCCGGTTCGCTCCAGCGTGGCTCCATCTGCCGTTAGGAGGTTTTGATCCACGGAGCCCAAGGCTCGTTGAAACGGGGCAAGAGAACGGTCCGGCGAGCTGTTGATCCGGAGAGAGGCCATTGTCTCCAGAGGGATTGGAGACAGGCATTGCTATCTGCGGGACATGCACACACACACGCACCCCGTTTGTCTCACCGTCGCCTCTGGTCCAACAGGTCAGACAGGCTTTTGTGGAAAACCTTCCAGACCTGTTGGACCAGGCCAGAGGGGAAAATACGACAAGACGTTTAGCCTCCGCGCCGGGGCAGCCGCTGCAGACGCAGATGAACCGTCACTTCCAGGAGTGCAAGATTTTGGGCCTGGGGAGGGGTTCACCAAAGACTTCAGCTGCCTCTGTGTGTCTCTCGCATGCTGTTGTGGAGTGTGTTTGAAATGGATTTAATACACTTTATAATGAATAAAAACAAAGAACCTGCACTCAAATATACATTCTATTTTAGAACATATCTGGTCTTTTATTTCTGTTCCAGCTCCTGGGAGATCAGAAGTCTAGGAATACTGTGTTTTAAAAAACACCTGTGTTTTTTTAAAATCTATATATCCATCCTCAATATACCCATTAGTCAAAATATTCAGTGAATGTTAACTGCATGATGGGCTCTTATTGCACCGGAGGGCAGATGGATGTTCTGGTGGAAAACGGTGCCAGAGAGAGAGAGAGAGACCAGAAGGGCAGAAGACAGAAAAGGTGATGGAGGAGAGAGGGAGGAGAAAAGGATGCCCCGCCCACTTTTGGCTCTGGCTCCACCCACTACTTAGTTTGGCCCCGCCCACACCACACACCATCCTCTGCTGATCAAACAGTCCCCCTCCCTCACCATGATCAATCCATCAGATATTGAGAACCAGGGTGGGTGAGCGTTGGATGGCGACCGCAGAGATCCGGGTTCGAAAATCTCCACTCGGCCACGAAGCTCTCGCCGGGGTGATTTAGAGCCAGCTGCTGTCTTTCGGCCTGACCTACCTCACAAGGTTGTTGTTAGGATGAAGCAGGGAGGGGGTGCAGGGAAAAAATGCACGCCAACTTGAGTCCTTGGAAGGAAAAGCCAGGTATACAAATGGAACGAGAAAAGAAAACAACGCCCTTTCCCCCCACCCTTGGCTGTGAAATGCAGGGCTGAGGCCAGCTGCACCTGTTGAATTCCTAACCGTTCCTGCAGGCAGTGGCGAAGGTTCGAGATTTCTCCGAGGGAATACAGGAAAGCTAAAGTTTTATATATATATATATAAGAGTTTATTAGTTTTTCAAAAAATACAAAAAGAAAGAATAAACATACAAAATACAAGACAAAACACTACCACAATACACTACAAAACCAAAATACCAGAAACATAACCTAACAAACAAACATTTATTTAACTATACTTATCTTATTTATATTCTTATTTTGGGACTTCCTCACATCCTCTTTTCTGCGTTCATTTCAAATATACTATAGTAACTTTATAACATTTTTGAATTCCTCTTCCTCAAATGTTCTTAATCCTTATCTATCATCATATATTTCCTAACAAAAATAAACCTAACACAATTCTAACTTCTTATATCCTATTTTAACCTAACATTTTATTACTGTCGCCTAAAATGTCCTCTGATTTCAATTTCAAATGTCTTATCTTTTCACGTTTCAAATATTCTTTAAATTTCTTCCAATCTTCTTGCACCTGCTCCTCCCTCTGGTCTCGGAGTTTCGTGATCAGTCCTGCAAGTTCCATAACTAAAGTTTTTGTCCCAGGAGGACATAACATGCTCAGGATCGAGAACTCTGGGTGTAAATTGATCCGAGTATGGACACCCCCTATGTGGGCTGCGTTCCTTTCAATGGGGGTGTGCAGGTACCACCACCCCTGGCACACGTACATGTGCGGCATGTCGGTCCTAAAAATACACATTTCACAAGGTTGCCTAAGAAGCGGGCCATTTATTGACGGAAATGGGCTTTTAAAACTTGGCAGCGCTGCTACTCCACGAGCCAACACTAGAGGGCAGTGTTGGGCACAAAACAGGAGAATATGGAGACCATTTCTGGCCTCCCAGGTAGACTCCCACTGCCTATGGAGGCTCCATTCCTAGCTATCGTCGTAAATAACATCAGAAGCCCCAACAACAAGCCTGATCATTGGCTGGAAAAGATGGTGTGGGGCTGGAAAGTCTACAGCTGTTTCACTTGCTGAAGCGCACGAGAACTGAAAAGGTTTTCAGATGTCGATTTTAATTTGCTGTTCGGTTAAACTTGGTTCCCAGGTTTCTTAGAGCAGGATGCCGGGCTGGACGGCCCAGGGGTCTGGTCCACCTACAGAGCTCCTCTGATGTGATTAATCATCACCATAATAATAATTTTATTATTTGTATCCCAGCCACTCTGGGCCGCTTCCAGCAAAATATAGAAACACCACAAAACAGAAAACTTTCATTGGCGAAACTTACCAGAAGAATAAGAAAGACAAACTTTTTATAAAAGAATGGAAATGGCTTATTGAATATTTACAGATAAATTGCAAACGGATGAAAACAGGATTATTGTAATAACCTGCAGTTTCATAAGAGTATATACTGAAAGTAGATAATTAAATGAGCAAATTAAATGAATTTGGATACGCAGAAGGTATTAAAAACAAATTTAAGGAACCGCAGAAAGGGGGAAGGAAGTCAAACTGAAATGTTAAATTGATAGGTATAAACTTGAAAAGTATAAATAACATTTTTTTTTTTAAAAAAAAAAACATTTTAAAAATCCTCCTGATACAGAGCTGCCTTCAGATGTCTTCTAAAAGTCATTTAGATTATCTCCTTGACATCTGACGGGAGGGTGTTCCACAAGGCGGGCGTCACTACCGAGAAGGCCCTCTTCTGCCTGGTTCCCTGTAGCTTCACTTCTCACAGAATCATAGAATCGTAGAGTTGGAAGGGACCCTGAGGGTCATCTAGTCCAACCCCCTGCAATGCAGGAATCTCAGCTAAAGCACCCAGTGAGGGAACTGCCAGAAGGCCCTCAGAGCTGGACCTCAGTGTCTGGCCCTCGCTAGATGCTTTAGCTGAGATTCCTGCATTGCAGGGGGTTGGACTAGATGACCCTCGGGGTCCCTTCCATGATTCGACAAGAAGTGAAGTTACAGGGACTTATGGAGCCTCCAGTCCTAGAGGCAGTCTACCCAGATTCCCTTTGGTCACTGTGATAACAGGAAGCTGATCTAGATAGGCCACTGCCCTTGACCACCACGACTGCTCATATGTCCTTGTTTCTCTCCATCCCTAAATCTTACTTTTAAATTTATTTATTTTTTTTACCTCCTGCGACGGCATTAGGACCCAGCCGCCCATTTCTGAATCATGCTGAAAAACCAGTTTGGGACGAGTCCAGGCTGTACGCCGGCATCTTGGAACACCCCAGAGTTGCTGTTTTGTGTCTGTGACCTCCTATTAGGAGCAGGCGAGGCCCGAATTAGTCCTGGCGGTGGGGCCTGATGGGCTCTTACGTTGGAGATGCTGCTGCCCTGCCTTCCGAAAGGTGAGTCCGATCCCATTCGCAAGGGGATCTCAGAGGCAGGGAAACTGCTCTGATCGCAGAAGGCTCCTGGTCTAATCCCTGGCATCTCCAGGTAGGGCTGGGGGGAGACGGGATTCCTGTCCAAAATCCTGGAGGGTTGCTGCTGGCCAGTGTGGACAATACTGACCTCGATCCTCCTGTGCCCCTATTGAAACAGCCCTTTCCTCAAAACCTCGATGGGTGAAAGCTTGACTTTGTTTTTAAGGGAAGGGGGCGTCACTCGGTGGGCAAGGGAACCTGCCTTGCATGGAGAAGGTTCCGGGTAGATTTGGGAATGTCCCCGGGAGAGATGCTGCCGGTCTGTGTAGTAGACAACAGTGAGCTAAGTGGATCTGCCCAGGTGAAAACTGGCTTCCTATGTTTCTATGCCCTTTCCTGTTTTGTTTCTAAATCTCAGCTGGAAGACAGGGGTTCTTGGTGACATTCCCAAGGGAGGTTCAAAATAAGCCCATCTCTTGTTCAGATGCCTTTATTACTCTATTCTATTCTATTCTATTCTATTCTATTCTATTCTATTCTATTCTATTCTATTCTATTCTATTTATTATTATTTATTGGATTTATATATACTGTCCTTCGTCGCAAGATCTCAGGGCGGTTTATAACCGTGACAGAGAAAAGAAGACTTACAGAACCTGCCAAAGGAACCAAAATAATACACTGCTCTGCGGGTTACAGGAAGGAGTCCTCAGTCCCTGTTTCGTGCTCCACACCTTACAGGGTTAATCATCAGGCCAAATCCTGGCTCTGCAGAATCTGGGATGCCGTGAATATAAATGTCCCACGCCCGGCATTTGGGACCCGTCCAAAGTGTCTTAAGGGCCAACACCCATGTCGTGGTGTCGACAGAGAGTCAGTCTGGGAGACCAGAGTTCGAATCTTCGCTTGGCCATGAAGGACGTGGGGCATCCTTGGGTCACATTGCAGCTTCTCAGCCTAACCTACCTCTCGGGATTGTTTTGTGAGGATGAAATGGGGAGGGAACCAAGTTCAAAGGTGTCACTGTTAATATACAAAGCCCTTAACAGCTGGGGACCAGTTTACCCACAAAATCGCCTTATCCCATAAACAGCCCCTTGGCCACTTCGATCGTTGGAACAGGTGCTGCTGCACAAAACCTGTTCTGCAAATTTGCAAGATTTGATTAGCGTGTCAACTCCGGAACTCCCTGCCTATTGATATCAAGCAGGCGTCTTCACCAGGGGTCAGCAAACTTTTTCAGCAGGGGGGCCGGTCCACTGTCCCTCAGACCTTGTGGGGAGCCAGACTATATTTTGAAAAAAATAATAGTGAACTAATTCCTATGGCCCACAAATAACCCAGAGATGCATTTTAAATAAAAGCACACATTCTACTCATGTAAAAACACGCTGGTTCCCAGACCGTTTGTGGGCCGGATTGAGAAGGCGATTGGGCCGCATCCGGCCCCCGGGCCTTAGTTTGGGGACCCCTGGTTTTCACTGTAGTCTTTTGGGGGCCTGCTAAAAACCAGGGCTGGGCGATAATTTGTTTTTTCCGCATTTTTGCATAGGAGGCGTACGTCACGATTCGCAATATATTGCCAGGTCAAAAATTATGAAACCGATATCACGATATGGACTTCAAACTGGTTTTGTATGATATATCGCTATATCGCCCAGCCCTACTAAAAACATTGCTGTTTAGACAAGCCTACCCAGATGTTTGGAAAGTTGACGTGAGTTCTGGTCTGTTTTTCGTCTATTTCAACATTCTGAGCTTTTAGTTATTGTTGTGTAGAAATTAGATTATTCTACTAAAGTAAAATTCGCTTCCAGTGCCCCGCCCACTGTTGCCTCAAGCCCCGCCCGTGACTGACATTTGGCCTCTGGGAGGTTCCTCAAAAGGGAATGCGGCCCTCAGGTCTGAAGAAGGTTCTCCGCCCCTTCCATAATAAAATGGTGAGTCTTTCAGGTGCCACGAGACTCCCCTTTTGCTGTGATGTGGTTTTGGCAGACCGCAAGCTCAACCGTGTGATGCAGCAGCAAAACAAGCTAATGCTATTCTAGTCTGGATCAATAGGAGTATAGCATCTAGATCAAGGGAAGTAATAGTCCCACTCTATTCTGCCTTGGTCAGACCCCACCTGGAGTACAGTGTCCAGTTCTGGGCGCCACAATTTAAGAAGGATGTTGACAAGCTGGAAGGTGTGCAGAGAAGGGCAACCAAAATGGATGAAGGGTCTGGAAACCAAGCCTGATGAGGAACGGTTGAAGGAGCTGGGTATGTTTAAGCCTGGAAAAGAGGAGACTGAGAGGAGATATGATAGGCATCTTTAAATATCTCAAGGGCTGCCACATGGAGGAGGGAACTAGCTTGTTTCCTCCTGCTCCGGAGCGTAGGATGAGAACCAATGGCTTCAAGTTGTAAGAAAGCAGATTTCGGCTAAACATCAGGAACAACTTTCTGGCAGTAAGAACTGTTAGATAGTGGAACGGGCTCCTTTGGAAAGTCGTGGGCTCTCCTTCCTTGGTGGTTTTTAAGCAGAGGTTGGAATGGCCATCTGTCATGTATTATCTAGCTGAGATGCCTGCATCGCAGGGGGTTGGGCTAAATGACCCCCAGGTGTCCCTTCCAACTCTACAATGCCATTGTTCAATGACAGATACAACACTCCCTCTGCAAGTCGTACAGTAAATAAACCACATTTTGTCTCTCTGGCTGCTACTGTTCCTGGGACACAACGTCAGCCAAAGAAATCTCTGCCTTTTCAATGTGCAGATGTGTTAGGACCTGTTCGACTCGTCCGGAGAGGAGGAGGAGGAGGAGGAGGAGGGGAGCGTGATTCATGTCTGGGAGGCTCCGCGAGACACAGATCACCGATCTGGAATGAGGTGTTTTGCAGCCACCGAGTCAGGCTCACTTTCGTTCAGTGCTTTCCCCTGGTGAACCAGGAAGAAACGAGCCTGATGAGGAACGGTTGAAGGAGTCAGGTGTGGGAAAGAGGAGACTGGGAGGAGAAAGAGGAGACTGAGAGAGGAGATGTGATTTTCAGATATCTTAAGGGCTGTCACATGGTAGATGGAGCAAAGCGGCTTTCTCCCGCTCCAGAGGGCAGGACTCGAACCCACGGCTTCAAGTTACAAGAAAGGAGATTCCGACTGAACATCGGGAAGAACTTTCTGGCAGTAAGAGGAACAGTGGAACAGACTCTCACGAGAGGTGGTGGACTCTCCTTCCTTGGAAGTTTTAAAGAAGAGGTTGGATGGCCATCTGTCATGTATGATCTAGTTTTAGATTCCTGTATTGCAATGGGGTTGGACTAGATGACCCCTTGGGTCCCTTCCAATTCCACGATTCCATGTGCAAATGTGTTTGCGGCATGGTAAGGCTCCCATCTAGCCCACCAGCAGACAGCCAGGCATCTCTAGGAAAGTTACAAGGAGTGTCTTTCCCCTGACTCTAACATGTGGTAGACTGCCCCTGAATCTGGAATCTCCATTTAAGACATCTCATCACTAGCAGCAGGTCAGTGAATTTCTCTCATCCCCTCGTGAAACTGTATAAGTTGCAAGTCGCCACCCACATCTTGTGGCCTAGAGTTCCACAAGTTTCCCTCATTGTCTGAAGGGTTGCTTCCTTCGGTCCGCATCCTTAACAATAATATAAACCTATCTATCAAATGTTAGGATAGCTCAGAGCATTAGAGCATGAGACTCTTAAACTCAAGGTCATGAGTTCGAGTCCTGCATTGGGCCAAAGATTCCTGCATTGCAGGGGGCTGGATTTTTAGATGAACCTTGTGGTCCCTTCCGGCTCCACGATTCTATGATTCTAAAACCAAGAGGAGAGAGGTCAGCAACAAAGCCTTGCTAGTGGAATGGAGCGTCCATTCTCAGGAGCAGTCTACCTCTCTGAATCGCCTGTCACTGGGAACAGGCGATTCAATCGAAGGCTGGGCATTTGGTCGGCTGTTGTCTTCCCCGATTGGCCAGCGTGGGAAACAGGATTCCTGATTGGCTAGGCCTCTTGGCCCCGATCCAGCAGGGCTGCTTGTCCTTTCAGGTTCACCTTGCGCTCAAGAACTCAAACGCTGTGCCAGGATCCGCCTCCCATCGCAGAGCTGGTTTTTGCATAGTTTGTACAGAGAGCGCCAATCCATCTGCCCGGTTGCTACGGGAGCAAACAGCCTCTCCTCTGCCTGGGTGTGGCGCACGGCTGCAAGACCAGCCCTGCGGTGGATATTTAGCATGAGAAAACCTTTGGGGATTATCCGCAGCAGACTTTCTCTCTTCTCAGTTCTTAACCTCCTGAGCTACCCAGTTGGGCAACTGGTAGCTCCCGGAGGCCAAATTCATTTGGAAGGTAATTCCTGACGGCTTGGGCTTCGTTCTAATTATTATTGACATTAATTATCGCTGTTGTCGTTTTAAATAACATTTCTGTTTGCAGAGAATGAGGAGGCAGGTCTCTGCCCCGAGGAGCTTACAATGCGCGATACGATGTAGGAAGGGGGAGGTAAACCGAGGCAGGGGTTGTGGACAGGGGGAGAAGGTGCAACTGCTTTTACACCTGAGAGCAGGTCTTCCTGGTGCTAGAGCCCAAAATTCGACAACAGAGGGGAGAAAGAGGCGCTGGGGTGAACCTGCGGAGGGCAGGGCCGGATTTAGGTTTGATGAGGCCCTAAGCTACTGAAGGTAATGGGGCCCTTTATATGTCAACAAATTATCACTTTTTTTGTGTTGAACATATGTTGTTGTTATTCAGTCGTTCAGTCGTGTCCGACTCTTCGTGACCCCATGGACCAGAGCACGCCAGGCACGCCTATCCTTCACTGCCTCCTGCAGTTTGGCCAAACTCATGCTAGTCGCTTCAAGAACACTGTCCAACCATCTCATCCTCTGCCGTCCCCTTCTCCTTGTGCCCTCCATCTTTCCCAACATCAGGGTCTTTTCCAGGGAGTCTTCTCTTCTCATGAGGTGGCCAAAGTACTGGAGCCTCAACTTCAGGATCTGTCCTTCTAGTGAGCACTCAGGGCTGATTTCTTTAAGGATGGATAGGTTTGACCTTCTTGCAGTCCATGGGACTCTCAAGAGTCTCCTCCAGCACCATAATTCAAAAGCATCAATTCTTCGGCGATCAGCCTTCTTTATGGTCCAGCTCTTACTTCCGTACATTACTACTGGGAAAACCATAGCTTTAACTATACGGACCTTTGCTGGCAGGGTGATGTCTCTGCTTTTTAAGATGCTGTCTAGGTTTGTCATTGCTTTTCTCCCAAGAAGCAGGCGTCTTCTAATTTCGTGACTGCTGTCACCATCTGCAGCGATCATGGAACCCAAGAAAGTTATGGACCTAATAGGTACTTCAAGCCATTTGCCTATGTTTGCCATGCAACCGGTCCATGCAGAATGTAGGCACCCTATATATAGAAAGGAGCAAACCAGTGATATTTTAGGGAGCAGGCTAGCAGGCGGGGGCCATGACTTACATCATAGGAGCCTACACAACACAAAACACTGTTGCTGGATGTAGGTTTTATTTTATTTGTTTTTTTATCATATATTTTGGAAATGTACATCCATTTTTTTTCTTTACATTTTTTGGGGGGGGGGCCAAGAGGGGGGGGGGCCCTAAGCCACAGCTTGTTTAGCTTATACGTAAATCCGGCACCGTGCAGAGGAATAGGCAGTGATTTCAGCGGCATGTGTGTTGGGACGGGGAAATTCAGGGCAAAACGCACAGACGTTCACACACACACACACACACACAAGCACACATGTCATTTCTATAATGCCTGGGTGCGGGGCTACCCCACAGCAGGGCCACCACCAAAGGGGCGAGACCCGAGGGCACTGTCCCTTTGAGGCAGCACTTCTAGGAGTGGAAGAAGGCCTTGGGCTAGATTACTGGCATAGGCAAACTCCGGCCCTCCAGATGTTTAGGACTGCAATTCCCATCATCCCTGACCACTGGTCCTGTTAGCTAGGGATGATGGGAATTGTAGTCCCAAACATCTGGAGGGCCGAAGTTTGCCTATGCCTGGGCTAGAATGATGGTTTGAATGGGGGTGGGTTTTTAACTTGGGCAGGTGTTTTTTTATTTGGGGTGGGTTTGTTTTAAATTATTCTTAAGTGTTGTATGTCGATTCATTTTTCGTATTTGAATTTTGGGTTTTTTTTATAAGGCTGATTACGGCCTTTAAAAAGTAAACAATATTTTACAGGATCCATCTCATTGCACCACTGCCTTCGTGCAAGAGATATAGAACAATTAAAGCAAGAACAAATAGATTAAAAAAAGAGTTTCTACCCCAGAGCTATAACCATCTTAAATGCTGTAACCAGATAATATGACCTTGGAGAGTTGTGATGGGTGGGTATGTATGTGCCGAAAATGTGTTTTTTTGTCTTGTTTTTATGGGGTGGCATTCAATTTCGTTGCGCTTGTACAACGTTGTAATTGTACAATGACAATAAAGAAATATTATCTTATCTTATCTTATCTTATCTTATCTTATCTTATCTTATCTTATCTTACAACCATTGAAACGTTTGTGGAAAGGGGAGTATGATTAGGGTTGCCAGTAAAAATCTGGACTCGAAAGTTGTAGAGCTTTTTCAGAGAGTTCGCCAAAAGAAGGCAAGGAGTGCTACTACTCATTTTGCCGAATTTTTAAAATTCCTCCCCCGCCGCTAATTTCATCGTTCAAATCCCGGACATGTCTGGGAAATTCCAGACAGATGACAACCCTGGGTATGGTTTTGTTACTTTTAGCTATCTACTTGTGTTTTTACTTTGTATTTTTCTCCTTGTAATAAAAAGTGGTATACAAATCTAATACAGTCATACTTCAGATCCCGAATGCCTCCGTTTTGGAATGTTTTGGCTCCCGAACGCCAAAAAACCGGAAGTGAGTGTTCTGGTTTTTGAATGTTTTCTGGAAGCCGAACGTCCGACGCGGCTTCTGCTTGAGTGCAGGAAGCTCCTGCAACCAATCGGAAGCCGCGCTTCAGTTGTCGAATATTTCGGAAGTCGACAACCAAGGTTCAACCAAAATACATTCGACAACCAAGGTTCAACTGTAAATAATATTCATAATCCACCTAAACACCAACACACATAAGTCTCTCTCTCTCTCTCTCTCTCTCTCTCTCTCTCTCTCTCTCTCTCTCTCATATTCACACAAACACACACACACACACACACACACACTCCCCTTTACACATACACCCCGACAAGCTCAGACGTCCTTGGACAGAGGGGATCCGGGTGCAAAAGGTCACAGCCATTTGTTATGATACGTCCCGCGGGGGCAATTTGTGAGACTGACCCCCAGGTAGGGACGAAGCTTGCGTGCCCTCCTGGCTACTCGAGTCCAGGGGCACGTTAGTAATATGTGATTGTTCCCCAGCTTGAAGAACAACACACACAAGCCATTTAGGCTAAAACTACTTTATTGTAGGTAAATTGCAGACTATGTTTCTGCTAGCCAGCTCAGATAGTCAGAGCTGTGCATAAAAGCGTCTAGCATCTCTCGAGCCAGAACTGAAAGTAAAGTACAGTACAATAACATCACGTGTGTGGGAATGGTGGTAGGACCAGTGGCTTTCCCACAGGATGAAAACAGACACTTAGTCATGTGAGCCTCGCTTTCGCAGCTCGGCTTGTAATAATATCACAACACCATTGCCACTCAATTTTGAGCAGTCTCTTATCATGTGCTCGTAGCATTCGGTCACAGGAGCCCGTGCGGCTTCGTCTTCAAAACTATGTTTTTTGTTGTTGTTAATATAACTATTTAGGTTAGCTAGCCTGAGTTTAAATTACACGGAATTTTTTGGGGAGGGCTCTCCCCCTACTGCTCGTTATTCTTTTGATTTAATCTTGATAACTTTCTCATTTCCCTCTGAGGAAACTGACGGAGTATCCAGTGAAACGAGGGACGGACGGCAGCTCGTTAGGGTTTCAGTTTAAGGTTTCAGTTTTGAGGGTTTTCATTTGAATATATATATATATATATTTGTTTAAGTTCACCAAGTTGTTTGGGGACCCTCACCCCATTTTTCAGTTAAGTTTGAGTTATTTCTTTATTATACTATTATACCTGTCCCTCGTTTTAGGGATTTAGTCACGGCTGAGTATTTGATACTTTTTTCCTTGGTTACTCAGTTTTGACCAAGCTCCTTTGGAACTCAGCACCAATACGAACTTCTGTGGAGACGTCTGCAGGACTACGCTGTCGACCAATCTCTCTCTCTCTCTCTCTCTCTCTCTCTGTCTCTCTCTGTCGCAGGTTTAAGAAGGAAGCCGCAGAACCTCTTTCTCCTGAACAGGGAGACACCACCGATGAGGCCGTGAACATCAAGGACATGGAACTGAAGGAGGAATGGCAGGATGATGAATTCCCTCGGTAAAAGCCACATGCCGGGGAAACGCAGGCGACGGCGGGTGTCCCGGGGAGGAGATGGAGGAACGGAGCCTCCACGCCCGAGAGCAGTCTATCTTAGAATGTTGGGCATTGGCTGGCTGGAGGCCGAGTGACAGGGGCGGGCCTTTCAGCTCAGTTCATGGGCTGTCCGGTTGGCCGCAGTAGGAAAAAGAGGTGCTGGAGCAAAAGGGGCGTCCGTCTCAACCTGGCAGGCACCTCCTCGAGGCATCCGTGGGATGCCACACCTACGCCCAGGCAGTTCTTGGGTTCTTAGGTGCTGTAGCTCAGGCCTGGCGGGGCAGTGCCAGTCCTTTATCCGGCCCTTGAGACATTCCCTGAGAAACACACCCCACCTCCTTTGCTGGGGTGTCTCCTTGACCTCTGGTGACACCTCTTTTCTGCCTAGCTGGAGGACGGGGTGGGGTGGGGTGGGGAGGGTGTCGATAGAAACTAGCTGGCTGCACCACTCTTCCCTCTGGCCCTCGGAAGGTTCTCCAGAAAAGGATGTGACCCTTGGGATGGAAAATGTCCCCTGCTCCTGCTATAGCTGCTAGGCAATGCTGCCTCTGCCCCCTCCCCCACCTTCCTCTCATTCCTCAGAGGCCCCTTCTCTTTTCTGCCTTGCAGGCCTCTTCCAGAGGAGATCTCTGAGGAGGATCTGGAAGAATCCAGTTCGGAAATGAGCCCAGGTAAGAGACCCAACAGGTGGCTGCTCGGGTTTGCTGGTGTAGCAGGGTGGGTGTGTCTTCCTTCTGGGCCCCTCCCCTCATTGGCAGTGCCTCAGTTTGACCTGCCCATGGGCCTAAATCACAGAATCATAGAGTTGTAGTGTTGGAAGGGACCCCCAAAGCCCATCTAGTCCTCCCTCCGGCAACGCAGGAATCTCGCCGTTCAGGTGGCCATCCAAACTCTGCTTAAAAACCCACCAAGAAGGAGAGTCTGCCACCTCCCGAGGGAGACCATTCCACGTTGAATGGCTCCTACCGTCAGAAAGTTATTCCTGGTGTTTAGCCTGGAGCCCAGCTGTTGGCTGTGCCCGCTCGGTGGAGCTTCCATATGCAGAGGAAGTCTACCTCAGAAAACAGGCAAAGTGAGTAGCTTTCATAACTCGCTTGTGGGCTTCCTGGAGGCACCCGGTTGGCCACGGAGAGATAACAGGATGCTATGCTAAAAGGCTATTTGGTCCACATTCTTCGTATTTTCCCTTCGGTCGAAACAGAGACCCCTGCTTCCTTACCTCCCTCCCAGCTCTGCATTAGCAATGATATCGAAGTAGGTCTTCCAAACACGGGGACAATTTAATTCTAAATACCAGCGACGGGGGAAGAAGAGCCATGGGCAAAAATGTTGGTCCTATAGCTAAGTATTAGAGCAACTGCTTGCATGGAGATGGTCCCAGGTTCGATTGGTTAGGGCTGAGACTATCTCCACTGCCTGAAACCCCAGAGAGCTGCTGCCAGTCCGTGTAGACAATACTGAGATTGGTGGAGCAATGGAGACTTCCTGCGTCCCCTATTTAAAACTACGAGGACTAGAATCTTGCATTGTTTTTAGGGGAAGGGCTGGGGAGCTGCTGCCAGCCCGTGTGGGAGGTCCTGAATTTTCACAAGGACTTTTTGAAAACCAAACCTGATGAGGAAGAGCTAGACTTGGAAAGCTGTGCATTGCAGGGGGTTAAACAGGTTGGCCTCTGGTAGAGTTCTCTGCAGCAATACCATTCCGTGATTCTTTTAAACGGAGCTACAGCAGCAATGCTGGGGACTGAATCAATGTCTTTCTGCATGCCAAGCAGGCGTCCGGCCTCTGACCTCTGATTCCTCCCCCCCCCAATTCCTCTCCTCCGCCCCACACCAGTCACCCCCAACACCCTAGAGCTGTGCGGTCGACGGCGCATGAAGAAACGACTCCCAGCCCCCGATCTCAGCTCGGTGAAATCCGGAGAGGGGCTGGAAGCCACGCCGGAAGGCAGTTTGGACATTAATGTGGACGAGCTGGAGACCCCGTCCGACAGCGAGCTCCAGGAGGGCTCTGAGAACGGGCACGAGTTCGAATGGGAAGGTGAGGGGCACGGGTTCGAGGTTCTCCCGAGGCGGACGATGCCCCGGGGAGGTGGGCCCTGTGTGGGAACAGGTGGTCTGACAGGACGGAAAGAGATTTGTTTGTGGGATCCACTGCGCCACGAGGAAACTAGGATTGGGGGGGGGGAGAGAAAATAGGCTCATAGAAACCATAGAACAGTAAGTTGGACGGGACCCAGCGGTCATCTAGTCCAACCCCCTGCAAAGTTTGGGAAACGCTGTCCGAAGAAGCTGGCCAGCTTCTGCTCAGGCTTTTCCAGATCTTTTGCCTGACATTGATCCAAATTCGGTCCTTCCCCCCCCCCCGCCCCGGCTGCCCTGTCCGATACCCACAGATGATCTCCCCAGAGCCCGGAGGGTGGACGGCAACTGGCCCGAGAAGTTTTGCACCGGCCGTGTGGTGGACATCAAGGGCCAAGACGGGCGCAAGTGGCGGATTTTCCTGACGGATGAGCGGGAGCAGAAAGTGGACCTGGGTGCCGTCGAGCCCTACAAGAAAGTCATCTCTCACGGAGGTAAGGAATAAAGCCAGCTGCTGAGGACCCAACGGAGGGGGTTGTGGTGCTTGCGTCCTCCTTGCGGGCTTCCCTTGGGGGCATGGGGTGGGCCACTGTGGGAACGGGGTGCTGGACTAGAGGGGCCACTTGCCTGATCCAGCTACAGGGGCTCTTCATAAGTTCTTGTGGAGCCTCCAGGTTCAGAGGCAGTCTATCTAGATATGTTTGTCCTCAGTGGCATTTGGACAAGGTCTTCTTATGCTCTTGTTCTACTACCCCTTCTGGGGCTGGGAAGAAAGGCAACATGGGTTTGTCAGGGAGGCAGCCAGCAATAAATCACACGGATTAAGTGACGTTAACTCTTTAGGAGAAGAAACAAGGTGGGCTCAGGAGTGCCAGGCCCAGTGAGCGCAACAACTCAACTCTGGCAGGTCTTGCCCCCATGAAGCAGATGCCGAGACTGAAAATGCCTGCCTCCCCACAGCTGCCTAAGTCCCCTCCAGGGTTTCCCCCCAAGCAATCTGAGACTACGCCGGCATGTCTGCCTTTGCTCCTGCTTCTTTCATGCCTCTCCTGGTCCTGGGAGACCAGGAAGGAGGGGAGCTGATCACAGCAGGAAGGAGAGACACCCTGACTTTTTCACCAGCCGGACTCATTTCTGCCTTCTGGTCTCCCTCCTCTCCTGTTTCCGCTTCTAGACTGCTTTCTGCTACAAGATGTCAAGCCTTTCCAGCAACAAAAGAACCAGTGACTCTTTACTCAAGGAAACAAACCACAGCTCATGCCTAGTGGTCGCAGCCACGTCTTCCTAAGACATCTTTCCCTGTTGAACCAGTTACGAGGACTGGAGGTCCCTGCCTTCCAACCCCTTTCTAAGGCTCCCCCTCTCCCGGGTTCCCCCCATGCAGTCGCAAACTGAGCACAACTAATCTCTGTTCTGCTTTTCTCATTACTTTGCGTGTTCTCACAGACCAGGGTGGAGGGGAGCTGGCCGCAGCAGAAGGGGGAGACTCCCTGGATTCTTGCCCCCCCCTCCCTTCTCTCCAGCCTCTCCTCTGGTTCTGCACTGCTCTCCTCCAGAGCCTCTTCCTGCTCACTAAACCCTGGATGGATCTACACACAGGGGAAAAAACCACTATAAATAAGTCAGAAATTAAATCGTTATGACAAAATTGAAAAAAAAAACACTATGGAAAATCGCTTAGAATTTTTTTTGCTCTCTAGCGCCATCTGGTGTTGCGTGTCTAGAACGCATTCAAAGCCCAGTTTCTTGACTAATGTAGCTGAGTTACCTGTTGCCCCTCCAGCTTCTGACGCCACCTCTTCCCAGTCTTCTCCCTCTGACCACTCATCCCACTGCAAATCCCCGGGCTCTGAGCCTCCTTTCCTTGGGGTTTTCCCTAGCTGCTTTCTCCCGCCGCTCCTCTGCATCCAACCCGTCCGTCACCGTGTGGCAGACACAAATCAAAGTGTGGCCGGTGATCCCTTCCTCCAGCTGACCTCTCCCTTTATTCCTTCCCAGGCTACTTTGGAGAAGGCCTGAATGCCATCATCATGTTCGCCGCGTGCTACTTACCCGACAGCTCCACCCCAGATTATCCATACGTCATGGAGAATCTCTTCAGGTGAGAGCCAACCTGGTCCCTCAAAACAGGGCTGGAAAGAGGGTTTCCGTTGGGGTTGCTGGGGGGTCGACTGCTGGGGATGCTACGATTCTCGGTTAAATGCATATTTTTTTTACGTTTTTATTTATACTTTCCAGATTTATACATTTCCTTAATTTTACAATCAACATTTCAATGCTCGACTTCCTTCCCCCTCTTCCTGCGGTTCCTTAAATTTACTTTTGAATATCTTCTGCATATCCAAATTCATTTAATGTGCTCATTTATTCATCTACTTTAAATATATACTCTTAATGAAACTGCAGGTTATTACAATAACCCGGCCAGTGTTTTCACCCGTTTGCAATTTTTCTGCAAATATTCAATAAACCATTTCCATTCTTTTCTAAAAAGTTTGTTATCTTATTCTTCCGGTAAGTTTCGCCATTTCAGCATATTCCATGAGTTTTTGTATCCATTCTTCCTTTTGCTGGGACTTCTGCTTCTTTCCACTTTGGGGCGAGTAACATTCTTGCTGCTGTAGTAGCATACATAAATAAATTTCTGCACAGTTTGGGTAGTTCTGTCACTATAATTCCCATAATTCCTATAATTTTTTTTACAAACGTTATTTGAAACATCCCTTTCAATTTGTTATATATCATTTCCCAGTAACCTTACTACAAGACCACCACATATGATAAAAGGAACCTTCTTTCTCTTTAAATTTCCAACACTTGTTTGATTTAGATTTAGATTTAGACATTTTTGCCAATTTACTCTGTATTAGGTACCATCGATATATCATTTCCATATAATTTTCTCTTAAACCATAACCCCTGACAGTTTAGTCCAGTCGCGAACGACTCTGAGGTTGCGGCGCACATCTCGCTTTACTGGCCGAGGGAGCTGTAAATTTAATAATAATAATAATAATAATAATAATAATAATAATAATAATAATAGTAATAATTTCTTATTTATACCCCGCCCATCTGGCTGGGTTTCCCCAGCCACTCTGGGCAGCTTCCAACAGAATGTTAAAATACCACAATCTATGAAACATTAAAAGCTACCCTAAACAGGGCTGCCTTCAGATGTCTTCTAAAAGTCTGGTAGTTGTTTTTCTCTTTCACATCTGGTGGGAGGGTGTTCCACAGGGCGGGCGCCACTACCGAGAAGGCCCTCTTGCCTGCTTCACTGTAACTTGGCTTCTCGCAATGAGGGAACCGCCAGAAGGCCCTCGGAGCTGGACCTCAGTGTCCGGGCTGAACGATGGGGTGGAGACACTCCTTCAGGGATACTGGACCAAGGCCGTTTAGGGCTTTAAAGGTCAGCGCCAACACTTTGAATTGTGCTCGGAAACGTACTGGGAGCCAATGTAGGTCTTTCAAGACCGGTTTATGTGGTCTCGGCGGCTGCTCCCAGTCATCAGTCTAGCTGCCGCATTCTGGATTAATTGCAGTTTCCGGGTCACCTTCAAAGGTAGCCCCACATAGAGCGCATTGCAGTAGTCCAAGCGAGAGATAACCAGAGCATGCACCACTCTGGCGAGACAGTCCACGGGCAGGCAGGGTCTCATCCTGTGCACCAGATGGAGCTGGTAGACAGCCGCCCTGGACACAGAATTAACCTGTGCCTCCATATTCCACAATCACTCCCATGCTTCCATATCTATATTATGACAAAAAAGCCAATGCAATTCTGGTCTGCATCAATAGGAGTATAGCATCTAGATCAAGGGAAGTAATAGTACCACTATATTCTGCTCTGGTCAGACCTCACCTGGAATACTGTGTCCAGTTCTGGGCACCACAGTTCAAGAAGGATACTGACAAGCTGGAACGTGTCCAGAGGAGGGCAACCAAAATGGTCAAAGGCCTAGAAACGATGCCTTATGAGGAACGGCTTAGGGAGCTGGGTAGGTTTAGCCTGGAGAAGAGAAGGTTAAGGGGCGATATGATAGCCATGTTCAAATATATAAAAGGATGTCATATAGAGGAGGGTGAAAGGTTGTTTTCTGCTGCTCCAGAGAAGCGGACACGGAGCAATGGATTCAAACTACATGAAAGAAGATTCCACCTAAACATTAGGAAGAACTTCCTGACAGTAAGAGCTGTCCGACAGTGGAATTTGCTGCCAAGGAGTGTGGTGGAGTCTCCTTCTTTGGAGGTCTTTAAGCAGAGGCTTGACAGCCATCTGTCAGGAATGCTTTGATGGGTGTTTCCTGCTTGGCAGGGGGTTGGACTGGATGGCCCTGGTGGTCTCTTCCGACTCTAAGATTCCATGATTCTATGACCGGTTACAGGTAGGTAGCCGTGTTGGTCTGCCATAGTCGAAACAAAATAAAAATTAAAAAATTCCTTCCAGTAGCACCTTAGAGACCAACTAAGTTTGTTCTGGGTATGAGCTTTCGTGTGCATGCACACTTCTTCAGATATATTATGACCGGTTATCTATTGCCCAACATATCTATTGCATTTTTGAAGCCGGCTCTGACGTCCCTGTCCTGCCTCAAACCCCAGGTACATCATCGGGACTCTGGAGCTGATGGTCGCCGAGAATTACATCCTGGTGTGTCTGAGTGGAGCCACTCCCCGCAGCCAGGTGCCCTCCTTCGCCTGGATCAAGCAGTGTTACCAAACCATCGACAGACGGTGAGCAGCGGTGGCTCTGAGCCTGTGTGTTTTTAAATGGATCTGTCTCCTAGACAACTCCCAATATTATTAAGAGAATAAAAAATCAGCCTGGCTGGGTTGATCCACAAGTCCTCCAGTCCTCCTGCCCCAGACACAGCGGACTTGTGTTCTGTAACTCCAAGGAGCAGGACTAGAAATAAATAAATAAATAAATAAATAAATAAATAAATAAATAAATAAATAAATAAATTTATTGGGGTGCGGGTGGCACTGTGGTCTAAACCAGTGTTTTTCAACCTTTTTTGGGCAAAGGCACACTTGTTTCATGAAAAAAATCACGAGGCACACCACCATTAGAAAATGTTAAAAAAATTAACTCTCTGCCTATATTGACTATATATCAAGTAATTCTCTTAAATTTTTCAATTTTTCCCACGGCACACCAGGCAACATCTCGCGGCACACTAGTGTGCCGCGGAACAGTGGTTGAAAAACACTGGTCTAAACCACAGAGCCTCTGGGCTTGCTGATGAGAAGGTTGGCGGTTCGAATCCCTGAGACGGGGTGAGCTCCCGTTGCTCTGTCCCAGCTCCTGCCCACCTAGCAGTTCGAAAGCACGTCAAAGTGCAAGTAGATCAATAGGTACCGCTCTGGCGGGAAGGTAAACGGCGTTTCCGTGCACTGCTCTGCTTCACCAGAAGCGGCTTAGTCATGCTGGCCACGGGACCCGGAAGCTGTATGCCGGCTCCCTTGGCCAGTAAAGCGAGATGAGCACCGCAACCCCAGAGTCGTCCACGACTGGACCTAACGGTCAGGGCTCTCTTTACCTTTTTATCCAACATACAACATAGAAACAAGATTCACAAGAGTCTCCTGAACTTCCTTCCTCCCCTTTGTGGGTCTTTTGGTTAATCATTAACTCCTGCATCTTTTTTAATAATCCAGATCTTTTACTTCTCCCTTGTGTCCTAAAATTCACCATTAAGCTACAAGTGTTATTCCAAGCCTGCTAACGATTTTAACAACTTTACAATGGTTTTTAAGATCAGTTATAAATTTCCCAAATTTTGGTCTTCCCGATTTCTGATTCTCCCGGTCATTTTTGCGATTTCGGCACAATCCATCAACTCGATCTACCATTCTTCCCTGCTAGGGACTTTATCTTCTTTCAATCTCTGGGCCAATAACATTCACACAGCTGTGGTCACATACAGAAATAGTCTTTTCTGTTCCCTTGGGATTTCTGCACCTAGAATTCCTAAAAAGAAGGCTTTGGGTTTTTAAAGAAAAAGTTATTCTATATATTTTTAAAAACTCATTATATATATATATATATATATATATATATATATATATATAATGAGTTCTATGATCCTAAGGTTCCCCAGCCCTGTCCTGCGTGAAAACATTCCCAAGTTCTCCGCACCTCTTTCTTCAGATCTGGACGTGAATTTACGCTCCAGAGCTCTGAGCAACAGTCTACACAATGATCCAGTCTTTCGAGATGCTTTCTTCTCGCTGAAGGTCACGGCTGGGCAAGATTGATCCTGAACTTTCGGCTGAAGCAAAATTGTCGCCCAGATCTCCATGACGTCTTCTTGCAAAACCTGCTTTTCAAGTCCACTCCCCCCACCTGCCGACTTTACGATGAGTCCAAGCAATAAATAGTTCATATAACTATTTGGGACTTTTCCCAGACGCCAGCTGGACTTTCCTGGCGCAAGGTTTATCGCCTCCTTTCGCTGCGCTGGATGGTGGATCTGCTCGGCTAAGGGAATCTTTTCCAGATTGGGGGCCGCATTGACCTCTATCCCGCCTTCCGAGGGCCACGTGACAGCCCGGTGGGCGGGGCCAGAGGCAAAAGTGGGCGGGGCTTGTACATTGTGACTTTGTTTCCTAGGCACAAATTCCTCTCCACCCTCCTTTTTTGTATATATATAATTTTTATTTATTTTCCATTTAATAATATACATTCACTTCATGATTATCCGCTTTACCTCCCTGGCTCTCTAAAGGCTATCGACTTCCTTCCCTCCTGCCTCATGGCTTTCAGAATTAACCTTTATACCAATGCATTTTGTATGTTTCCCAATTCCATTTACACTCATTATAAAATAGCTCACATTTTTAATAAATATAGAAAGGTAGAAAAATTCTCATTACAAGTCTTCGGGTAACCCCGATATCTTTCAGATATCATATAAATTTACTCCACAATCTTTCTGGAATACTTGATCCTGCTGGTTTCAGATTTTTCCTGTCAGCTTCGCCAGTTCTGCAAAGTCCACCATATTCACCTGCCGGTCTTCTTTCGTCGGTACTTCTTGTTCTTTTTCCATTTTGGGGCTAAAATAATTCTTGCCGCAGCTGTTGCTTACGTAAACAGTCTTTTACCTCCCCTTGGTATCTCTCGCTTTTTTTTTTAATCAAAAATTTATTGATTTTTAACAAAACACAAACAAACAACACATACAACAACAAAATACATTACAACAAAATACAAAACAAAAAAAGATTAATAAAAACACTTATTTAAATCTATCTAACCCTCTTTTAAAACATTGTAAACTGACTTCCTCACGCCCTCTCCGTCAGCTTCCCTTGTAAATCATCTTTAGTAATTTCTTTGTTGTTGTTGTTGTTGTTGTTGTTGTTTAGTCATTCAGTCGTGTCCGACTCTTCGTGACCCCATGGACCAGAGCACGCCAGGCCCTCCTGTCTTCCACTGCCTCCCGCAGTTTGGCCAAACTCATGCTAGTCGCTTCGAGAACACTGTCCAACCATCTCATCCTCTGTCATCCCCTTCTCCTTGTGCCCTCCATCTTTCCCAACATCAGGGTCTTTTCCAGGGAGTCTTCTCTTCTCATGAGGTGGCCAAAGTACTGGAGCCTCAACTTCAGGATCTGTCCTTCCAGTGAACACTCAGGGCTGATTTCTTTAAGAATGGATAGGTTTGATCTTCTTGCAGTCCATGGGACTCTCAAGAGTCTCCTCCAGCACCATAATTCAAAAGAATCAATTCTTCGGCGATCAGCCTTCTTTATGGTCCAGCTCTCACTTTCATACATTACTACTGGGAAAACCATACCTTTAACTATACGGACCTTTGTCGGCAAGGTGTCTTTGCTTTTGAAGATGCTGTCTAGGTTTGTCATTGCTTTCCTCCCAAGAAGCAGGGATATTTTAATTTTGTGACTCCTGTCACCATCTGCAGTGATCATGGAACCCAAGAAAGTGAAATCTCTCACTGCCTCCATTTCTTCCCCTTCTATTTGCCAGGAGGTGATGGGACCAGTAATTTCTTTGCCTTTTTATATTCTTATATTAATTCACAAATCAACTTCTCTTAATAGCCTTGACATTACTTCATCTATAACTACATCTTATCTAACTTCCGTGTCTGCTGCCTATCTGTTTCTCACTGCTTGTTTTAAATAGTAATTTTAGCATACTTCTTTAAATATACTTTGAATTTATTCCAATCTTTCTGCACCGCGTCGTCCCTCTGGTCTCGGAGTTTCCCGGTCAGTTCATCAAGCTCCATATGGTCCATCACTTTCATCTGCCATTCTTCAATCGTTGGCAGATCCTCTGTCTTCCAGTTTTTAGCTAATAAATTTTTTTGCTGCTGTTGTGGCATACGTAAAGACTGTTCTATCTTCTCCTGGGATTTCATGGTACCTCCCCTTGGTATCTCTTCACCCACTGTACCCAAACCAAACCCCTCTCCACCCTCCATACAGACATGCGAGGGGCATGATCAGAGTTCAAAGGGCACCCCCCGGGTGAGGCGAAAATCTGGAGTGGCATGGGGAGAGTGCCAAGGGCCTGACTGAGAAGCCTCGAGGGCCACATCTGACCCCTAAACCCGAGGCTTCCACAAACTGTGCTTCCGGGATGGACTGAAGCCCTGACACATGTTCTTGTCGCCCGCAACTTTTGCAAAGAAGAACAAAACAGATCGGTTGCTCCTGGCTTACTAAAATACCCAGTGATGTATGGAAGTGGGAGCTGGACCATAAAGAAGGCTGATCGCCGAAGGATTGATGCTTTTGAATTATGATGCTGGAGGAGACTCTTGAGAGTCCCATGGACTGCAAGAAGATCAAACTTATCCATCCTTAAAGAAATCAGCCCCGAGTGCTCACTGGAAGGACAGATCCTGAAGTTGAGGCTCCAGTACTTTGGCCACCTCATGAGAAGAGAAGACTCCCTAGAAAAGACCCTGATGTTGGGAAAGATGGAGGGCACAAGGAGAAGGGGACGACAGAGGATGAGATGGTTGGACAGTGTTCTCAAAGCGACTAGCATGAGTTTGGCCAAACTGCGGGAGGCAGTGGAAGACAGGAGTGCCTGGTGTGCTCTGGTCCATGGGGTCACGAAGAGTCGGACACGACTAAACAAAACTTATAGGCTGGTGCAGATTGTGAGGATCTGAAAGGGTTACACACAGATCTAGCTACGCCGTCACACAGGAACTGACATGTGATGTTATGCTTTGTAATATGAGACTGCTATAATTCTCAGACCGAGTCTGAAGTCTGTGTGAGAAGGTTGCTTTCGTTTTTGCCTGTACCGGAGAGGAGCCATGAACGCCTCATCTCCGGGCTTTTGAGTTATGCTACGCTGCAATAAATCTGCTTTGCTGACAGTGGAGGAGTCAGTGTACGTTTGTTAAAGACTGCTGATTAACAAAGACGATATTGCAGGGGGTTTCGCTTCAAGAACGCTGTGCATTTGAACTCTGCTATGAAGGTGAAAGTGTTTTGGAACTGCGCGATCGGGAAGCCTGCCGGACCCATTTTGGTGATTTGTGGCTTCTGAACGCAGGGGTTTTATTGCTCCTGACCCCTCGCAACACAAAAGGTTATGGGCAAAAGGTTATGGCTTTGCTAATTGCCTGCCTGCTATCGTCTTCAAAGGGAGGAATGGACTGCGTGCCACGGCAGTGAAACCCAGCTGGAGTGCAGCCAGGGCTGGCAAGCATTCGCTGGTGGGACGACGCCATTAATCCGGAGCCGGGAGTTTGAGTTCTACAGCAGTAAGTAGAAAAGCCCCGGGGGGAGAGAATGGCTGCCGCTGCTGAAGGAAATGAATCCTTTTCCTGCCCCTTTCCTCCACTGAATGGAGAAAATTATTTGGAATGGAGAGTGAAAGCCCAAGCTTGGATTCTTGCCAGAGGGCTTAGTGAGACCCTGAGAAACCCCCCTGTCCAAGCTGCTGCTGGCGCTGGAGCTGCAGCGGTCGCAGCTGCGCAAGCTGAGCAACGCAGGGATGAGAGAGCCAGGGGAATGCTCATAATGGCCCTGGAAGGTTCCCAATTGCCCCTGATAGCTGGACTTGAAAGTGCCCACGCTATCTGGGCCGGGCTGGAAGGAATTTATATGAGACCTACAGCTGGTGCAAAAATCCATTTGACCAGGCAGCTGTATGGCTTAAAACTGGCTCATGGACAGAGCGTCCAAGAACATGTGCAAAAAGTGATAGCCACGTTGGAAAAGCTGAGGCTTTTGGGCATCACGTATACGGAGGAGCAGAAGTCGTATATCTTGCTCACTTCTGTTTTTGATGAGTATGAGAGCCTTTGTCTCACTCTGGAAGCCATGCCTGCTGCAGATCTTAATCTCCGGTTGATTGCGGGACGCTTACAGGAGGAGGAGAGTAGGAGGCACAGTGACTCCGGCAATGGATATGCTGGAGGCTGCCCTGTTCCCAGCAGGAGAGGGGGGGCAGCTAGAAACAAAAGCCATGATAAATCTACTGTGCAGGCCTTTGCTGCTACACGTCGCTGTTATCTCTGTAATTCGAGTAGCCACCTGCAACGAGACTGCAAGGCCAGAGGCGCTGCTAATGTAAACACACAGATAAGAGGTTTCGGCAAGCCTGAAAACGCACGTAGGAGAGGCACAGGTGGGGGCTCATCGTCTGGAGGAAACCCACGTCATCTTGCTGCTGCTATGGCTACCGTCAAGGACGTTCCTGTTGCTAAGTTACAGTTCATGATTGACACAGCAGCATCTCACCATTTTGTGCCATCTGGTGACCATGCTCGGGACTGCAAGGACATTGTTGGAGGCAAACAAGTTTCCCTTGCTGATGGTTCAAAGAAAAAGCTACAGACTGAAGCTACTGTCTTTGTTGATTTTTTACAGGCTGATCTTCAATGCTTTGTTCTTCCAGGCATGAAGCGCTGTTTATTGTCTGTGTCTTCTCTTTTAAGGGATGGGTATGTGGTTCATTTGGAGAATGATGTCTGTACCATCTCTAAAGGGGGTAAACTGTTGGTCAGTGTTCCTTGTAATGATGATGGAGTTTTTGTTTTGGAAACAGGTAACAGTACCTCTGACACAGCACAGGCGCTGTGCGCGAATACGCCGATGCATCGTGATTGTTTACACTTATGGCATCGACGCTTTTCTCATAGGAATTGGCAGTACGTAAAGAAGGCCCCAGGTAACACGCAAGGGTGCGAGTTTTCACCATGCTCACGGTTTCTTGACTGTGCTGCATGCAAACAGGCCAAGGTAAAAACGTGCCATTTTCCTAGATCAGATAGAGTCACCACGGAGTGTTTTGCCCTAGTTCATGCAGATCTCTGTGGTCCGTTCCCGACGCCCAGCATGGGCGGAGCCAAATTCATTCTAACTCTCACGGACGACCACTCGAGAGCAGGATGGTCGATTCCGCTCAAACACAAGGGGGAGGCGGCCAGCATGATCAAGGAGTGGGTCGTTGCGGTTGAACTTGAGTTTTCCTGCAAAGTTCGCAGCTTTCAGTCGGACCGAGGAATGGAATTCTTAGGGTCCACACTGCAAGGGTTTTTCCGCCAGAAAGGTATCAAGCACAGGTTGTCAGCTCCATATGCTCCTTCCCAGAACGGAGTTGCCGAGAGGAGGAACAGGACGCTGCAAGAGGCGGTGTCAGCCATGCTTTTCGATGCTAAGTTGCCTCAGAAGTTCTGGGCTGAAGCATGGAAGTGTGCTTCTTTCTGTTTGAACCGCACCTACAATTCGGTGGTAGGTGACACGCCCTATGCTCTGTTGTATGGCAAGAAGCCAAAGGTTCACTTCATGAGAGTGTTCGGCTGCCAGGCTTATGTGCTGCTGCCTAAAGCCAAGCGCCGCAAAGGTGGACCTAGATCCCAAAAGATGATCTTCGTCGGGTATGAGCCAGCCTCCAAGGCCTGGAGGTTCGTCTACCCTGAGGGGAAGGATCAGTCTCGGGTAGTGCTCAGCTGCAGTGCTGAGTTCTGCGAGCAGGAGGGGTGGAAACGTGTTCACGGCAATCCAGAAGTTCTCACTGACATTCTGGAAGGTCCTGAAGATGTGGGACAAGCAGGTGCACCACCGGCTGGTGGTGGTGGTCCGGGTGGTGGTCCGGCTGGTGGACCAGGTCCAGCTGGCGGACCAGCCCCGGCCGTTGGTCCAGCTCCGAGAGGTGGTGGTGCTGCCACTCCTGGCACTTCTGGTGGTTCGGGCCGAGCACCCAACCAAGGCCAGGTTGCACCACGTCCAGTAGCTACTCCGAAGCAAGAGCCGCGGAGTGCACCAGTTTCTCCAAAGGCTAGATCTGGAAGACAGTTCAAGCGCAGTAGAACGTCTCCAGAGGCTGGTCCAGGGGAACCATTCAAGAGGAGCAGGTCAGTAGGACAGTCACCAGACGCCAGGGACTCACAGGCAGAGTCCAGCTCGTCTGGGTCAGAGGGGGACTCCGATGACACACTGAGGAGGTCCCAGAGGACCACGAAAGGAATCCCTCCTGACAGATACACAGCCACTAGCGTGTGGGCTTGTATGGCTCTGTGTGAGCCAGAGAGCTTTGAGGAAGTGCAGAAATTGCCTGAGCCGGAAGCCAAGAAGTGGCACCAGGCAATGCAAAAGGAGATGGACTCCATGAAGGCACTGAAGGTGTTCTCCACAGTGACGCTGCCCAAGGGCGAGCGTGCTGTGAGCAGTCGCTGGGTGTTTAGGCTTAAACCCACAGCAACTGGAGAACCTCAGTATAAAGCTAGGCTAGTAGCCAGAGGCTTCACGCAGAAGAAGGGCTTGCATTACACGGAGGTGTATGCGCCGACTTCTAGGAGTGAAACTCTTCGCTTTTTGTTAGCTGTAGCTGCTCAGAGAGGCTTTGTAGTGCACCACTTTGATGTGGACGTCGCTTATCTGAACTCGTCTTTGGAGGAGGTTCTGTACATGCTACCTCTACCAGGGTTCGAGGGCAATAATCCAAATGTCGTGTGGAAGCTACACAAATCCATTTATGGCTTACGGCAGTCCGCCAGGAACTGGAATTTGTGTCTCCATCAAGCGCTGGAAAGCATGGGTTTCCAGCGGAGTCTTGCTGACAGTTGTCTTTACCTGGCAGGTTCCGGCCAGGAGCAAACTCTGGTGCTCTGTTATGTCGATGACATCATTTGCCTTGCCAAGTCAGAGAGTCAGGTGCAGGAGTTTGCACAAGAGCTTAGTAAGCACTTCAAGCTCAAAGAACTAGGTCCAGTGAGTGTTTACCTAGGAGTCAAAATTGAAAGGACTGAGGATGGCAGTTTCTTGCTAAGTCAGGAGAGCAAGATCGAACAGCTATTGGAGAAGTTCAGGATGTCTGACTGTGCCAGTGTCAGAACACCAATGGAGACTTGTTACGTAAAGGACAGTCAGTCCGGGGAACACTCTGCGTTCCAGAGCCCCGAGGTGTTCCAGTCAGCACTTGGAAGTCTGTTGTATCTCTCCCAGTGGAGCAGACCGGATATAGCCTTTGCTGTAAATCTGCTCAGCCGGGAAGCAACACAACCCAGTGTGCATGCCTGGAATGGCATCAAGAGGGTACTGAGATACCTACAAGGTTCCAGAGATTGGCGCCTCAAGCTGTCAGCAGAAGGTGGAGCACAGCTCTCTTGCTGGTCTGACAGCAGCTGGGCCAATCTGGACGACAGGAAATCAGTGTCTGGACTCGTTGTCAAGTACGGGGAGGCTCTGGTCGGGTGGAGATCCAGAAAGCAGAGTCTTCTAGCTCTCTCCTCTACAGAGGCTGAATTCAGTGCGTTATCTGAAGCCTGTAGGGAGATGGAGTTCTACAAGTGCTTGGTCCAGGAAGTCAACGGGGAGTGTTGTTTACCCATCACAGTTTGGGAGGACAACCAGCCCTGTATGAAGCTGGCAGAGACTGGACAGTTCAAGTCCAGAACCAAACACTTGGACATCCGGTTTAGGAATGTTTGTCAGAGTATTCAGACAGGCTTGGTGAAGCTGAAGTATTGTCCAAGCCAAGAGAACCTAGCGGATGGGTTCACCAAACCTTTGGGGTTCCAACTGCATTGGGAATTCTGTAATGGTTTGTATCTGGTGTAGGCCAGCCACAACCTGCACCATGCCCTGTGTGTCCGGCGAGAGGGGGTGTGAGGATCTGAAAGGGTTACACACAGATCTAGCTACGCCGTCACACAGGAACTGACATGTGATGTTATGCTTTGTAATATGAGACTGCTATAATTCTCAGACCGAGTCTGAAGTCTGTGTGAGAAGGTTGCTTTCGTTTTTGCCTGTACCGGAGAGGAGCCATGAACGCCTCATCTCCGGGCTTTTGAGTTATGCTACGCTGCAATAAATCTGCTTTGCTGACAGTGGAGGAGTCAGTGTACGTTTGTTAAAGACTGCTGATTAACAAAGACGATATTGCAGGGGGTTTCGCTTCAAGAACGCTGTGCATTTGAACTCTGCTATGAAGGTGAAAGTGTTTTGGAACTGCGCGATCGGGAAGCCTGCCGGACCCATTTTGGTGATTTGTGGCTTCTGAACGCAGGGGTTTTATTGCTCCTGACCCCTCGCAACACAAAATGGAAACACATTTCTCTTTCCTGCTGCAGAAATTCTTAAACAGACTTGGTCACTTTTACGTTTCATTCCGGTCCATTTTCTTCTTCTTTCTTATTTGTGTGCCACAGCTTTGAAATACAGTGTGTTGGTGTTTCGTTGTTTATTTTGAAAGGGCTACTAGGACTTTGTAAGAAAATAATGAGTTATTTCCGAAACACCGATATGATGTTTTAGAAAAGCAAAAACAGACTGTTGTTTTCGGAAAATGAAATCTTTTCATTTCTTTCCTTCATGGAATCATAGAGTTGGAAGGGACCCTGAGGGTCATCTAGTCCAACCCCCTGCAAGCAGAAATATGCAACTGTTCCATATAGGGATCGAACCTGCAACCTTGGTGTTATCAGCACCACCATCTAGCCAACTGAACACCGTTTCTTTTTTTAAAACAACAACAACACATGTTTTCACACAAGAGGCTAGCCAAAAGTAAATTAAGTTCATTTGCCAATTTGCCAATAACAGATAATCCTGTGGCGGGGAGTTCCACCGGTTTAACAGTGCCTTAAGTTCCTTTGGCTTTTTTTTTGCGACAGGCTCCGGAAGAACCTGAAGACGTTGATTATCGTCCATCCCACTTGGTACATCAAAGCGTTGATGGCGGTGTTCAGACCTTTCATCAGGTCGGTTGGCCAGTTATTAACATTTTTATTTATTTACTACATTTAAATCTACTAAATCTCACCACCACACCACCCAATTCTGGCATCTGACAGTCGGGGAAAGGGAACAGGTTACATCTTGTAATTTCCCTAGTGTATCTTTATCAATCTAACCAAATAATCTGTTTGCTGGTTCTGATATGGGAATACCAGGCTGCTGGTCATTGGAAATCGTCCCTTTGTGGGGTGTGTGTGTGTGAAATGGAACCCATGAACTAAACCCCCCCAATTTATTTATTTATTAATATTTATTTATTAAATTTATATCCCACTCTGCATCCGAGGATCACAGGGCAGCTTACAGAATGATAAAAATAAAAATAAAAAAAACATAATATAACAACAGATTTAACAACAAACTACCCCCCCCTCCCCACAAAAATAAACCGCCCTTTCATGGAAGACTTTTGAAAGTGGATTGTGGAGCTGAAGGAATATGATATTGGCATGGTGGGTTTCACCCAATGAGGGAGACGGGTTCTTATGTAGGAATTTCCTCGGTGACGGGTTCGCGGACCGCAGCCAACAAAGTAGACCCATTAAAATCAACGAACCTAAATTAGTGAGGCTTACTGATGGACTTCCTGGAATCTATGTATTGCTTGACTGTAATAAAATAAAATAAAATAAAATAAAATAAAATAAAATAAAATAAAATAAAATAAAATAAAATAAAATAAAATAAAATAAAATAAAATAAAATAAAATAAAATAAAAACAAGTAGACGTTGGGCTGCTGCTGCACTCTGCCTCTTGACGAGGCCGGCCTTGCTAATTCCAATGACATATCCATCTGTCATGGGCTGGTTGGACTCAGAGGAATGGTGGGAGGAATGAGGTGGGAAACCCCCAAAGGGAAGAAGACCCAGAGCCTGGGGATTTGTGCTGGGACGGCGATGGGTGGTCAGAGGGAGAAGATGGGGAAGAGGAGGTGTCGGAAGCTGAAGAGGCAACAGGGCTTAGTGAGCGGGGAGAGTCTGTGGCAGAGAGAAGTCCAGAACCAGAGGCAGAAGCGGAAGAAGGCCAAGAAGCAGAGATGAGTCTGGCTGGTGAAGAGTCATGGGTGTCTCTCCCTCTGGCTGCGACAAGCTCCCCTCTCTCCTGGTCTCCCAGGACCAGGAGAGGCATGAAGCGAGAGGAGCAAAAGCAGACATGCCGGCGTAGTCTCAGATTGCTTTGGAAAACACCCTGGAGAGGACCTTCAGTCTCGGCAACTGCTTCATGGGGGCAAGACCTGCCGGAAACGAGTCGCTGCGCTCCTTAGGCCTGACACTCCGGTGCCGATCCTGTTTTGCTAACCAAGAGTTAACTCTAGCTTGCTCAGTGTGATTTCCTGCTGCCTCGCTCCTGCCCCTTTAACTTCTCTTTCTTGCACCCTCTCTCTCTCTCCAGCTCCAAGTTCAGCCGGAAGGTGCAGTTTGTGGACAGCCTGGAGGAACTGGGCCACCTGATCCCTCTGGAGCAGGTCCATATCCCGGACTGCGTCCACCGGTGAGTACCTGGTGCTCCCACTTCCTCCGTCCTCACCTGGGTCCATGAGGAGGCAGCGGAAAGAGGGGGGCGGCTTGTTCCTTTGGCAGGTGGTTACATCACCACCATGCCTAAAAGCAAAGTTGGGTGGGTGAGCGACCGAGGGGATAAAAGAGCTTAAGAAGGGCTGGAGGCCCACCTAGTCCAGCGTCCTGTCTTCATGGTGGCCAAAGGCCCCTAAGGACCTAGGAATCGAGATAGACTGCCTCTGGACCTGGAGGTTCCATAAGAATGTAAGAGGAGCTCTGCGGGTGGATCAGGACAAAACGGGGCCTTTTTCTCCATAATCTTTGTGGACAAATGCCCCAAAGAACCACAGAATCCAGATAGATTGCCTCTGTAGCTGGAGGTTCCATAAGGATGTAAGAGGAGCTCTGCAGATGGATTAGGACAAAACGGGGCCCTTTTCTCCATAATCTTGCTCTCTTAGTGGATAAATGCCCCAAAGAACCACGGAATCCAGATAGATTGCCTCTGCAGCTGGAGGTTCCATAAGGATGTAAGAGGAGCTCTGCAGGTGGCTCAGGACAAAACGGGGCCTTTTTCTCCATAATCTTGCTCTCTTCGTGGACAAATGCCCCAAAGAACCACGGAATCCAGATAGATTGCCTCTGCAGCTGGAGGTTCCATAAGGATGTAAGAGGAGCTCTGCAGGTGGCTCAGGACAAAACGGGGCCCTTTTCTCCATAATCTTGCTCTCTTAGTGGATAAATGCCCCAAAGAACCACGGAATCCAGATAGATTGCCTCTGCAGCTGGAGGTTCCATAAGGATGTAAGAGGAGCTCTGCAGGTGGCTCAGGACAAAACGGGGCCTTTTTTCTCCATAATCTTGCTCTCTTAGTGGACAAATGCCCCAAAGAACCACGGAATCCAGATAGATTGCCTCTGCAGCTGGAGGTTCCATAAGGATGTAAGAGGAGCTCTGCAGGTGGATTAGGACAAAACGGGGCCTTTTTTCTCCATAATCTTGCTCTCTTAGTGGACAAATGCCCCAAAGAACCAAGGAATCCAGATAGACTGCCTCTGCACCTGGAGGTTCCATAAGGATGCTGGATCAGGGCAATGGCCCATCCAGTCCAGCATCCTTTTCTCACGTTGGCCAAGCACACACCTGTGTGAAACCAGCAAGCGGAGCCCAAGAGCAACTCTCCCCTCTCGCGGTTTCCAGCAACGGATATTCAGAAGCATTGCTGCCACCAGCCTTGGAGGCAGAGCGCAGCCATCGTGGCTAGCAGCCATCGATTGCCCTCCCCTCCGCCATCTTTCAAAGCCCTATCCTCTTTCAGAGGCTTCTAGGTTTGCGGCCCTAAGTGCCTCCTGCAGGAGCGAGTTCCATAGATTAACTCTGCACTGCATGAAATCCTTAAAAAAACAAACAAACCTGTCTTGGATCTCCTAACGCTCAGCTCTGTTGGCTGTCAGAAAAACTGAAGGATGGAACGGAGTGTTCTGCTAAAGGGCGCGGTGGGCACCCTAAAGGGAAGCCCTCCCTGCTGCGGCATTCTGTTGCAGCTCCAGTGTCCTCTTTCTGCAGGGAAATCTGACCCATATTACCCCCAACAATGTCCAGTCCCACAAAGCAATGGGGTTACTGTACTGAGGGGTGGACCTAAGGGAGGAAGAAGAGAAATAATTTATCTCCTTAAGCTGTGTACACACCATGCATTCAAGCGCATTGATTCCCCCAAGGAATCCTGGGAACTGTTGTTTACCCCTCTCTGCACTACAGCACCCTGAACAGACTACGGTTCCCGGGATTCTTTGGAGGAAGCGAAATGCTTTCAATGTGTATGGCGTTTTTGCAGTGTGTGTGTGTGTGATGAGTTTGCAGCCTTGTTCGAATTAATATTTGCATGTCTGACAGTCCTTTCTGTTCCCTTTCCCTCCATCTCTTCCAGGCTAGAGCAAGACAGGGTCAGTTCCCGGAGCTAACGAGACATAGATGAAGCTGGCTGGATTAATTAGCACCTTACGACGGTGTTTTATCTTTTTTATTTATCAAATGCTGACAAGCACACACACACTCACAAGGTGCCTCCTTCCTCCCCCCCCCCCCCCGTCGCTGAGACCCTCTTAGAAACTGCGACCTGATCCTGCTTCTCAAACATTCCCCCCACTTTAAAAAACATTTCTTTAAAGAGGTTAAAAGGAAATGAAACTTACCGAGACTTTTGTTCAGCACCTGAATTCGAAAAGGAGACAGATTCTGTGTACTGCAGGGTCTAACTCTGCGCAGGACTGGCACTGAATGCGGCCCAGTGTCTCTGAGCGCACACAGAGTGCAAAGCTGCAACCAAGCATTCAACCTAAAGTTCTGTTCAGGAAAGCTTTGGGTTGCTGATCTGCTCTCGGCTTGCTGCTGAGGTCATTCCTATTTAATTCCAATTTTTATTTAATTCTTATAAAAGGGCTGAAACGGCTGGAAACTTTTGCTCGCTAAATGAATGGCCGGTGGCTTTTCTGAGCCGCAGGCTACTAGCTTTCAATAAGCATACCTGGGGGAAAGGCTGAGGAGAGACAGTTTTGGAACGGGATTATTTTGCAGCTGGATGGCCCAAAAACGAGAGAGAGAAGTGGGGTTTTTTGGGGGTGTGTGTTAGGGGTTCACAAAAACATGCTGCTTGGTTTGGGGGACCCAGGTGAACCCACCTGACCTGGTGCTTGCCGACTCTCCTGGGCATAACTTGTACATTTGTAAATAAATTGATATTAACAAAAGCCCCAAATGGGACGTTGAGTCTTCAGTGCTCCTCCTTCAGAATGAAAAAGCTACCTCCAAAACTTTCAACTGAAAAGGTCGACAGGAAATGGTTTGTGCATTCCAGGAATAAAATACTGGGTGAGCAAAAACTGGCTTTCTTTTCTTTATGTAAAGGTATGCATGCATATTTACCTGCAACATATAGATTAAGCTTCCTTTCCGCTCAGAAATGTAAACCGGGTAAACGGCAGCTCACTTATCTATTTTTAAAATTTGCTTTAAATTTAACTTCACCTTTCTTCCAAGGAGGAAATGTTGGTGCCCGCCTCTGTTATTGATCCTCACAACAACCCTGTGAGGTAGGTTAGGCTGAGAGACAGTGGTTAGCCCAAGATCCATAAATCATATCTATCTATCTATCTATCTATCTATCCTGCCACACACACTAGGGGCTGCTGGCCCAGCTTACAATGCTCGCTAACCCGCTCTACCCGCACCCCCTCCAGCAACCCCCCTGCCCCCTTGCCGACCCCCTCTCTCAACCTCCCAGCCCCTCAGCACCCCTCCATCTCTTCATTGTGCAAACCTCTGCTGTTGTTTAAAACCCGCCTTCTCTTTCGTTCCCATTCCCCCACCCTGACTTCCTGCAAATCCAGGGTTTTTGATGCGTGACGACAGCCTTACATTTCTATGTATATAGGAAGACACACTCTCTCACACATGTAATGTGAGAGTGCTGAGGAGGCAACTCTTTACCCTGAGACTTGAGGTATGCTTTTAGGACACACATTATTATTTTCCCAGTAGTGATGTACGGAAGTGAGAGCTGGACCATAAAGAAGGCTGATCGCCGAAGAATTGATGCTTTTGAATTATGGTGCTGGAGGAGACTCTCTTGAGAGTCCCATGGACTGCAAAAAGATCAAACCTATCCATCCTTAAAGAAATCAGGCCTGAGTGCTCACTGGAAGGACAGATCCTGAAGCTGAGATTACTTTGGCCACCTCATGAGAAGAGAAGCCTCCCTGGAAAAGACCCTGATGTTGGGAAAGATGGAGGGCACAAGGAGAAGGGGATGACAGAGGACGAGGTGGTTGGACAGTGTTCTCGAGGCTACCAACATGAGTCTGACCAAACTGCAGGAGTCAGTGGAAGACAGGAGTGCCTGGCGTGCTCTGGTCCATGGGGTCACGAAGAGTCAGACACAACTGAACGATTAATCAACAACAACATTATTGTATGATGTTTTAAACAGTTTTTCACAATGTGTCTTGATGCTGTAATGCACCCTGGGAACATACGGTGAAGGGTTGGCAATAAATAAGCAAATCAGTGAGTGAGTGAATGAATGAATGAATAAGCAAATCAGTGAATGAATGAATGAATAAGCAAATCAGTGAATGAATGAATGAATAAGCAAATCAGTGAATGAATGAATGAATGAACGAACACTCATGCAATTGACCCAATATTCAAAAGAACCTGGTTGTGACTCCTAATTTGCTCCAATATCGCTCTGCCTTCAATCCCACCCCATTTTCATAAATCCTGCCTATTGTCCTTCCCCAGAGTTCCGCCCTTCCTTTGTTCTCCCCCAGAGTTCTGAGCGGGTTGCCTAGTGAGGCCCCGCCCCAACGACGGTCCGGCCACGCCCCCTTCCTCCCCTTCCCAGCCCGACCAGAACAAGACCTCCGGGCGCTGTCCCTGCCTGAGTTCGGAAACAGCAGTTAACCCCTCCATGGCCCTACAGGGCGCCACTGTGGTGCTGACGCTCTGCCTGTGGGGCTGGTTGGCGGCCGGGCCAGGCCTGAGTGACGAAATCGAGGACACGACCCAGATGGGGGCACCGCCGCACCTGCTGGCCCTGATCCCCGAGGCCGCCAAGGCGACGGTGGCGGCAGGCTACACTGACAGCAGCAGCAACGAGACACAGACGACCACGGGGCCGCCGCCCCTGGTGGCGGTCTCCGTCACAATCGGCGGGGAGACCTCGCCAGAAAAGGAGACAGTCCTCGTCGTGGGCGACACCCGCTACGCCTGGAAGGAGTGGAGCCCGTGGCACTGCAACTGCGCCGCGGGGAGCATGTCCCGGGTGCGAGACATCACGTACTCGCAGTCTGGCGTCCACCTGGACCCGGCTCAGTACGACATCCTGCGCTTCGAGAGGGAGGTGTGCAACTACCAGGCCTGCCAGTGCCAGCAGGGCCAGTGCAACCTCTCGGCGGTGGCGTGCGGCCAGGGACCCATGCACATGTGCGCACTGCAGGACATCAATCAGGACAAGGAGCACAAGAGGAAGGACTTCTGGACCCAGGTCCACAATGGACTCAGGGACCTCTGGAAGAGCATCAAGGACACCTTCCCGCCGCAGCAGGTGGGGCCAAGGCGCCGCATAATGTGCTCCCCGTTTTGTTTATTCATTCAGAGCATTGGCGCATCCCTGCTCTGTGGCCCAAAGGCTCCCCCAGAGTGGCTTGCATACAATTTGTTAAAATGAGATGGCCCCGCCACGCTGGCGTCCAATCTGAAAAACAATAGCGACACGGCACACAAGGAGAAAGGAATGGGGAGGGAGGAGGAAAACTCAGGGACAGATTTCTCAACCAGTTCCTATGAGTTAGGGCTGATGCAGGCGCACTTGCTGGTTGGTAAAGGCCGTTGGCGGCTATGCTCTATGATGTTTCTTAATACCCACTGCTGGGAGCCGCTGCAGGGGAGAGCTGCTGTAGCGCTCAGGTCTTGCTTGAGCGCTTCCCAGAACAGGGATTGAGTTGGCCATTGGGAGAACGGGATGCTGGACTAGAAGGGCCCGTGGTGGGCTTTCTTCTCTGTGGGTGCAAGGAAAAATAGGTGTATAAATAAAGGGTTGCCTGGATGCCAAGATCTAGGTTTGGGGGCAAGCAGAGATTTAAAACCATAAAACATGCAGCAAAATAAAGCATAGAAATATGCCTTTCTGAGTTCTTTCCCATGTTCCCCTCTTCCCTTAGCATGGAAAAAAAGACCACATAGAATCCTAGAGTTGGAAGAGACCCCAAGGGCCATCCAGTCCAACCCCCTGCCAAGCAGGAAACACCATCCAAGCATTCCTGACAGATGGCTGTCAAGCCTCCGCTTAAAGACCTCCAAAGAAGGAGACTCCACCACACTCCTTGGCAGCAAATTCCACTGTCCAACAGCTCTTACTGTCAGGAAGTTCTTCCTCATGTTTAGGTGGAATCTTCTTTCTTGTACTTTGAATCCATTGCCCCGTGTCCGCTTCTCTGGAGCAGCAGAAAACAACCTTTCTCCCTCCTCTATATGACATCCTTTTATATATTTGAACATGGCTATCATATCACCCCTTAACCTTCTCTTCTCCAGTGTGCCTGCATCAGCCCTAACTCATAGGAACTGGTTGAGAAATTTGTCCCCGAGTTTTCCTCCTCCCTCCCCATTCCTTTCTCCTTGCGTGCCGTGTCGCTATTGTTTTTCAGATTGGAAGCCAGCGTGGCGGGGCCGTCTCGTTTTAACAAGCTTACATGTTTGGTAAGTTAAAAATTGGTTTACTTACAAACTCTTCCAAGGTCAGGTTCATGTGCTTTTCCACACATCAGTCAGAAAACACAGGCAGTAAAACGTGGCTCAGTTACAGTGGTGGATGTTCCTAAATTATTGGCATAGGAACTTGAGAAGCTTGTAAGAGCCATGCGGCCTGAACTTGGAGCAACCAGCTCAGACCTCTTTACACACCAAGCTTCTCGGGTAAACTAAAGGAGAACCAAGTCTTGATTATCTAGTTCCTCCCAAAGCGAGCGAAGCCTGGCTGGACAGCTTACTCTATGGTCTTAACCCCTTCATGTATTAATTCAACTTAAGCATGTCGGTTATATGAGGTTGCTTATCCCCACAGGGAGCCCTTCCTCTCAACCCCACAGCTGTGGAGACCTGTTGTTTCGGGTCACGAGAGTGGGGCCCTGTGCGGCAACTCTCTGCACGTGCTCAGAGGAACGCTTCCTGTCAAAATTACATTGCTTGCTTGGGGAGTGGACTCCCCTGGATTCTTTTTAATTTAATTTAAAGCAAGGTGTTACCCCAGACCTCCCATCTGCCGGTCTTCTTCCCTACAACCAACCCAGGGGGGAGCTCTGCCCACCTCTGGGCCCACCTTCTGCCAATATCCCAGTAACCACTAGAGTTGTGCAAGAACACACCATCCCACCCTTTCTTTAGGCAGATAAATGTTTTGGGCCAGCACTGAAAAAATTCCTGGCTAAGTTCGGAGCGAAAAGATTCAGCCAAGCTCCCTCCAGCTCCACTTTGGCTTGAGCCAGTAGGGCTCTTCTGATGTTCTCATGGAGCCTCCAGGTCTCCAGGCAGTCTATCTTAGTTCCTAGGTTCAGGTGATGTTGGATCACAGTTCTCCTTGGACCTGGCCAACGTGGTCAATAGTGCATAAGATCACGAGAGCCTGCTGGATCAGGGCCAAAGGAGGCCTATCTAGTCCAGCATCCTGTTCTCACAGTGGCCAGACAGATGTCTCAATGGTAAACCCACAAGCAGGACCCAAGCTCAGGAGCAACTCTCTCCCCTCCTGTGGTCTCCGGCAACTGGTGTTCAGAATTCCTTCCTTTTATCTGTTCTGAATCTTCCAACGTTTACCTTCCACGGATGCCCCTGAATTCTAGCATCATGCAAGAGGGAGAAAACCTTTTCTCTCTCCAAACTTTCCATGCCATGTACTGTTTAATAACCTCTTCTGTAGGTCCAGTTACAGGTAGGTAGCCGTGTTGGTCTGCCATAGTCAAAACAAAAATAAAAATAATTCCTTCCAGTAGCACCTTAGAGACCAACTAAGTTTGTTCTTGGTATGAGCTTTCGTGTGCGTGCACACTTCTTCAGATACACTGAAACGGAAGTCACCAGATCCTTAAATATAGCGAGAGAGTGGGGAGGGGTATTACTCAGAAGGGTGGTGGGAATGGGTGATCAGCTGATAGGTGTGGAAAACCTGTGGACTGTTAATGACTGCAATTGGTCTTACCGGAAAAAGCAAGGGGTGAGGAGGTTAAAAATAGCTTTGTAATGTGTAATGAGATAAGAATCCAATGTCTCTATTCAGACCAGGTCTCTCCATGGTTTTAAGTTTGGTAATTAGTTGCAATTCAGCAACTCATTATACATGACAAAGCTATTTTTAGCCATCTCACCCCTTGCTTTTTCCTGTAAGACCAATTGCAGTCGTTAACAGCCAACAGGTTTACCACACCTATCCGCCAATCCCCCATTCCCACCACACCTTCTGAGTAATACTCCTCCCCACCCTCTCGCTATATATAAGGGTCTGGTGACTTCTGTTTCAGTGTATCTGAAGAAGTGTGCATGCACACGAAAGCTCATACCAAAAACAAACTTGGTTGCTCTCTAAGGTGCTGCTGGAAGGAATTATTTTATTTTTTTATTCTCTTCTGTAGGGTCACATCTTACCCGCCTTGCCTCTGGTGTCGTTCAAACAACTGTCAGAGTTGATTGACCCTCCCAGCAACATCTCGGGAAGCTTGTAGACTCCCACGAATGTGCGCGGCATGTGTTCTCCTCTTGCATTTTAATCCTCTTTGCTTTCCCGTTTCACACTTCAGAACCCGAAGGCGAGGCGCAAACAGTGAAGGCCAAGCAGCTGCGGCAATCGCTGAGCATCGCCCTGAGCAGGGCCTTCGAGGAAACATGGGATCTCGCTCTTTGCTCTTCCACCCAAAAGCAAACGCCCTTAATTTGCCAGAACTGCTTTCGAATTGGCAACAAAGCGAGCCTGGAGGATGGGCAGGGCGAAGGAGGTTGTGCCAGGGACTGATGCGGCACCCTAAACATTCCGTGTCGGAAAGAAAGGGGTTTTGATAATTCTTTTGGGGTCTCCTCCGCCTTCCTATGGAGCGCCCCCTGCTGCTGAGAGCAGCTGAATAAAAAACGCTGATTCCAGAGTAGGTTTCCGTGTTCTGTTTCTCTCTGGTTTAGACAGACCGGGGCATGGACTGGTGACTTGTGGCCTCCAGATATTGATGGCCTTACAATGCCCATCATTCTCATTGCTGACCAATAGGCACACTGAATGCTGAGGCCAGGATGGGAGGTAGGAATCCTGCAGTGTCTGGGGAGGAGGGCACAGATATCCCCCCATTAAAGGTAAAGGGACCCCTGACCATAAGATCCAGTCGTGTCCAACTCTGGGGTTGCGGCGCTCATCTCGCTTTACTGGCCAAGGGAGCCGGCATACAGCTTCCGGGTCATGTGACCAGCATGACTAAGCCGCTTCTGGCGAACCAGAGCAGCGCACAGAAATGCCGTTTACCTTCCCGCTGGAGCGGTACCTATTTATCTACTTGCACTTTGACATGCTTTTGAACTGCTAGGTTGGCAGGAGCAAGGACCAAGCAACGGGAGCTCACCCTGTTGCAGGGATTCGAACTGCCAACCTTCTGATCGGCAAGCCCTAGGCTCTGTGGTTTAACCCACAGCGCCACCCACCAATCCCTCCGGTACAGGACTGCATCTATGTATTTTGAAAAAAGTTGTTTGTCTCCTTGCTACGCATCCCGAGACCTCTTAAGATATCGTTACCAAAGTTTGCACGACCATTCCCAAGATAAAGGCTTGCACTGTACTTTCAGAGCACGTGGTTTCCCGCAAAGGATCCTGGGAACTGTAGTTCCTTGCTCACTGAGCTACCATTCCTGTTGTTGACAGACAGCTCCCAGAATTCTTTGGGGAGGGGAATGTCCCATGCTATAAAGCAGGCACCCCCAAACTGCGGTCCTCCAAATATTTTGGCCTACAACTCCCATGATCCTTAGCTAACAGGACCAGTGGTCAGGGATGATGGGAATTGTAGTCCAAAATTGATTTTTTATAATTGAATTGAATTTTTGAAATATAATTTGAAATATAATTGGATTGAATTTTTATAAAATTGAAATTTTATATTTAATTTTTAAATTTGTATTTTAATCTGTTATTTTAAATTGATTGTGTTTATGTTTTTGCTGTGATTTTAATTAGTGTTAGCCACCCTGAGCCCGGTTTTTGGCTGGGAAGGGCGGGGTATAAATAAAAATTTATTATTATTATTATTAAAACATCTGGACGGCAAAAGTTTGGGGATGCCTGCTATAAAGGAACATTGGGTTTGCTTTGGATGTATGGTGCGGATCTGCCTGTAAACGTTTGTATGCAGTCTGAACCTTTCCAAACTGTACGGATTTTTAGGGAGATCTTCCTGAGTTTCTGGGTCCAGCAGTTGGGGAGATGATCTGTTCTGGACACCCCTGGAAGGTGCAGGCTCGTAGCCAGGGGGTGCTCCTGGACCCAACACGGTTACCGGAGGCCCCTTTCGGACATAGGTGACTGGACCTCCACACTCCACGCCCTGGTAAACTTCAGGTTGGACTGCTGCAATGCACTTTTTCTGGTGCTGCCCTTGAAGATGGCACAGGAATTCCAACTAGTCCAAAACATAGCAGCCAGATTACTGCTGCCTGGGTTTCTGCTTAGCGCTTTCATGACCTCTTTTCTGTAAGCAACTTAGGTCCCAAATATCTGAAATGCCACCTCCTCCCCTATGGACCAACTAGGTGTTCAGATTGGCAGAGGGGGCCCTCTTGGTAGTTCCACCACCCTCAGAAGTTCGGGGGGTTGTGACCCAAGACGGGGTCTTCTCTGCAGTGGCCCCAAAGGTGTGGATCTCCCTTCCCAGAGATGTGTGCTTGGCACCTTCATTAAATGGGTTCCGGAAAATGCTTAAGATGCGCCTCTTTTTCTGTTCAGGGAATCAAAGAAGTGTGGAGTTGGAAGGGACCCCCTGGGGTCATCCAGTCCAACCCCCCCTGCAATGCAGGAATCTCATAAACATGGACCAATTCACAGATGGAAGACAATCTGCCAGGTGCGATTGGGTCACATCCATGCCATACCTTGAAAGCACATTTAATGCACCCTGCTTCCACCCAAGAATCCTGGGAATTGTTGTTTTAAGGGTGCTGGGAACTGTAGCTCTGCGAGGGGCTGAACTACAGTTCCCAGGATTCCTGGACCAGGGAGAAATGTGCACCAAATGTGTTTTAAATCTGTGATGTGCACCGTAGAGTTGAAGGCCCTCTAAGAACAGCAGCTGGGCCCATCATCTCTGGAGCCCGAACTTCATATAATAATGAATTATTGCAGGGCAAAAACCTCAAGGGAAAGTCTCTTAAGAAGAGGAGTGGACGGGATTGGTCATTTTCTCCCTCCTCCTGCCATCCAAGACACAGATCCCGACCATCTTTTGACCTTTTTTTTTAATTTTTCAAGCATACATTACACTCTCCAGAACAGGTCGCAAGTTGGAGGGGGGGGGGGACAAAAACATTTTCAGAGGCGAAGGAAAATAAGCAATCTACACCAGCCGTCTTCTACCCCACCAGCCCAAACTTCCCGCCGATCAGACACACCAGATTGTTGCATCCACACCAGGGAAATTTCTGTGCGCAGATTGCTGCTCCCCCCCTTTTTTTAAAAAAAATACTCTTTTAGGAAGCTTCCTCGTTATATTTAGACATCTTGGTCTCCCTCCCCCCCCCCCGCACAATAAATTTCCTTGTTTACAAAAAAAGAAGAAGAGAGAACATGTTCTCAGCAAACAAGTATACACCCGAATAGTCCAGCTATTCTTTCCCAAAAGCGATTTGTTTCGACGCCAGCCCTGCCGGGGCGAAACTTTTAAGCAGTTTGACCCATTAAAATCGCAGAGGGGAGAGGTGGTTTCAAAAGCTTTGGGGAGTGAGATGGGGCCGGCTCTGACATCGGGCAAAGCGGTGATCGGGGCAGGAGGCCAACAGTAGGTGGCGCTAGAGTCAGAGCCGACTTCATTCGCAAGCTGTGAAAATCTCCCGTTTGGTGTGGTCGGTCTCGGTTGCGCCAGAAATATTTGGGGGCAGGGCGACGAGTTGGGGTTCGAAGGTGGGGGGGGGGCTCCAAAGTTAACGGGGAGCAGGAATACAGGCGCATCGGAGCATAGCTGCATTTCTAAGCCGGTTTCCTTCAGGAGATGATAAGAGATTTGAGATTAATTTGGAGCGAAAGGAACAGTTCCTGGCAAGGCTGGAGGCTTTCTTCAGCTCGAAGGTGCCAGGGGGGAAAGTGGACTGAGTAAGGAGTGTAAACGTTGCCTCTGTGCAGTAAGTTAGCTTCCACCCTACGTCCACGCAAGCAGGAGGCAGGATCCGAGTTCGAATCAGGAACAGGATGCTCCAGGATGGGGTGAAGGAGAGCCAATGAGGGGTGTGGCCTGGGGAGAGGGGGCGTGGCCTGCAGATGGTTCTGGTGGCCAGGCAGTGGGGTTGGGGGGCCGCTTTTGGCCTCCAAGATGGAGGCTCCTCACCCCTGGGGTCTAAATGTAAATTCCCAGCTGCCTCTGGGTGACATCAAACTAAGTCGTACTGAAAGGAGACCCAGGGAAATCAAGGGAGCATTTCAATACGTATACTCTGAGCTTGATTTAGCTGAATCTCACCCTCCTGCGTTTTTAAACTTTTTTTTTTTAAAGGTGGTAAAATGGCAGGAACAAGACAGCTGCCACTTCCCTGCGGGGGAAAATATTCTTGGCCAGCACACAGAAACGAAGACAACCTCTGATATATTTCAAACCTGTCCTGTGATGAGCAAATGGATGGAAGTCTTCCTTTACCTTAATGTGGAAAAGCAAAGAGGGTTTTTTTTTGGGGGGGGGGATTATCAACAGACAACAAAACTGGCATTGCTCAGGAAAGCTAAGCATAATTTTTTTTCCTTTAACAAACAAAGATGTGGCCTTTTATTTTTTATTTTTTGCAGTGGAACCCGAAAGCGATTCCAGAGTTCAGCCTCGCTGGCTTCATATTTTCTGCAACGCCCCTGCTAATAATGAGAGAGAAAGAATGTGGGTGGGAATGATCCACCACCCGGTGCCAGAGAATCATGAGGCCTAGAAACTTGAAATCTGAAACGCTCCCCCCAACACCAGCCCCTCCAGGCCTGGAGAAGTGCCATTCCCACCCCCACCCCCCACCTCAAGAGTTTCTCCTCCTCTCGGGAAACCCCATTCAGTCAGAATGATTAATTCTGAAGTGATGCAGCATGCCAGCTGTGGGCAGTGCCAGGGAGAAAAGTGGGCACAAGCAAGGAATATAATTTTCGCTTTTGTGCAGTGGGCTGCACATTTTCACAAAGTCCTCTCTGTGTCCCCGTCAGAGTTCAGGGACGGATCCCAGCCAGGGATGCGAAGGAGGGACGGAGAAGGGGCGTGGCCTGGGGAGAGGGGCGTGGCCTAGGGAAAGTTCCGAGGGCCAAAGAGAGGAGCCTGGGGGGGGGGGCAGATTTGGCCTGAGGTTTTCCACCCCTAGGGAGGAGAGCCAGGATTAGTGATCAGATGGGGGATGTTTCTGCAGAGAATTTCACGGGGTCAGAGAGAGGTGCTTCCAGAAATGGGGGGGGGGCAGGGAAACATCTGCCACCCACCTCAAATTGCCGGACTACAACTCCCATAATTCCCTCACGGGTCATGCTGGGGCTGCTGGGAGTTGTAGTCCGAGCACCTCTAGAGCCCCACGTTCATGGTTCGACGGGAAGAACTGGGGATCAAGGCTCCTGCAGCCCAAGTGAAATGTCCCTACCCCCAACAGAATGAAGAACTTTGCCCAGCTGTGTGCTTTTAACAGGGATAATGCAAATTTTATATATATATAAAAGGAAGTTCCAAAATTGCCTTGATGCGATGCAGAGATTTTCTCCCTCCACGATGCTTTGCGGCCAAAGAGGCGACAAGAGCCTGCCATCGTCCGGGCCGGATCCTCTCCATCTTCCGTGTTTGTTCTCTCGTCTCTGGTAAAGGAAGTGCAACGTGCAGAGGCCGCCCTGTGTGTGGCATGCTTTGCCGCAGGAAACCCAAAAGAGGCCACACCCCATCTTTTAGTGACTGGCACAGAGGAGAGGTCTTCAGGAGCAGGAGCAAACGCTGGCCAATTGTGGAAGGTGCCGACTGGCTAGCGCCTGTAACGTCACTAACCACACTCTCGCGGGCCTCCCAGTCATTTCAGCAAGGCTTTCACAGGGGAGATTCCTGCAGGGTGCCACTCTGCCCCCTGCTCTTTAAAAAAAACTGTGCCTCGTGGAAAGATCGATCCTTCTCCCCCTCCCCAGAAAACGCCCAAAAATCCAGTGATTATACTTCCATGTAAAAAAAAACCCAAGAGTTACGACAAGTTCCTCTCCAGATTTTGGGGGGTGGGGGAATGAAACAGAATGCACTTTTTTTAAAAAAAAAATGAAGCAAAATGGCACGCACATTATACATTTAAAGCACACGTACCCCGAGAACTGTAGTTTACCCCCTACAACGCTACAATTCCCAGCGCCCATAGCAAACTACAGTTCCCAGAATGATTTGCCTGGGTGTGGGTGGGTGGGTGGAAGAGGCTTTGAATGTGCTTTAAATGGATGGCATGTTCGCAGACGAAGATGCTTGCTGAAGCCCCGGGCGCCAATCTCCCTCAAACGCCCGCCCCGATTCCTTGCAAAGTTGTGAAAAAGCAAAATGCGGCAGCCACGAAACGAAGGACGGCATGAGAGACTGACAGTCCAGAGATGCTTCTGCATTTTTTTTTGGGGGGGGGAGAGAACAGAGAGAGGAAGCGGCAGCGAAGGGAGTGTTGGATTCAGCCCAACCTCTTTCTATGCAAATCTGCGAAAATTAGCGGCGGAATAAGCTGCTGCGTTTGTTGCTGACGCTCTTTGGGAAAAGAAAATCCGATCCGATTTCGGGACGTTTGGAACCAGTTTGCATAAGTTACGAAGGGCGTTTGGTGCGTTCTGAGCTTCGCTGACCTGCCTCGACAGGATCTGAGCAGGTCAATCGAGCGAGGGTTGTTTACATACTTATTTCTTTCTTTGGGTTTTCTCAATTCGTTAATTTGCCCGGGACCTGCGAGAAGAAAAAAGATCAGAATGAGCAATTACATTCCCTACTTAGAAAACAGCGATTAAGCTCTCCAGGCAGTGGGGAAAGTGGCATGTGAAACATTAGGTAGCAGTCAAGTACAACATTCCTTGTTTTCCTAGAGTGGACATGCAAAGGGAATGTTTGTTCCAGCCAGTCAAAAACTTCCTGTTTCCTCCTGGGCTGGAGCATCCTTCCTTTTGCACGTGACTGGAGGTGGGCGTGACCTTACCTGTGCAGGTAACAAAAGCACAAGCCACGCAGCCCCCCTCCCTCCTTTCCATCTTCCTTTCGTCTTATGAACTGCAGTGACTGCCAGCCTGCAGTCACTGGGATTAACCCCCCATATGGGGTAGATCCATATGTACATATTTGTAACTAAGTCTGCCTTCAGGGAACCGGCTGTGAACTGATGGTGTGAGTAAACCTTACACAAGATTGTGGCGTGTTTATTCTTTTAAGAGGGATATAAAGGGGACTTACCAGGAACCTAATATTGAGAGGCTTAAACAAGCCTGCAACCAGCTATCTGCTGTGCGTTTAAAAGGGGAATGTAAAACTCTGCTAAGTTATAGAACAGGCATCCCCAACTTGCGGCCCTCCAAACATTTTGGCCTACAACTCCTATGATCCCTAGCTAACAGGACCAGCGGTCAGGGATGATGGGAATTGTAGTCCAAAACATCTGGAGGGCCAAAGTTTGGGGATGCCTGGTATAAAGGAACATTGGGTTTGCTTTGGATGTATGGTGCGGATCTGCCTGTAAATGTTTGTATGTACGGATTTTTAGGGAGATCTTCCTGAGTTTCCGGGTCCAGAAGGTGGGGAGATGATCTGTTCTCGACACCCCTGGAAGCTGCAGTCTCGTAGCCTGGGGGTGCTCCTGGACCCAACACGGTTACCGGAGGCCCCTTTCGGACATAGGTGACTGGACCTCCACTCTCCATGCCCTAGTAAACTTCAGGTTGGACTGCTGCAATGCACATTTTCTGGTGCTGCCCTTGAAGACGGCACAGCAAGTCCAACTAGTCCAAAACGTAGCAGCCAGATTACTGCTGCCTTGGATTCTGCTTAGCGCTTGCATGACCTCTTTTCTGTAGGGCCAAAGGTTGGGGATGCCTGTTATAGAACTTGCTAGCGCAAGGATTTTAATAAACAATATATCCTCTCCTGCCTCCCTGAACATTGCCACAGGGACTACAGCTCAAACCTTGGGAAGAGAGCCAGGATCCCTGCCTCTACAGCAGAACAAGCAGCTAGTCCTTAATGATCAGATGGGGAACTTTTTTATATTAAAAAAAAGGGAAGGGATTTTCGTACCTAGCAAGGCACTTACATGGAGAAGGAAGCGGGGGAAATCCCACAGAGCTACAAAACGTGGGAGCTGCTCCACTGTCGATCTCGGCCGCATTTGGATCTCATCTCATGCATTGCCCCCGTCTGATGGAAGAGAGAGAAAGAGATTGAGGTTAGGACGAAGCATCAGGAAGAGCTTTTGGAAGGCAAAAGGCTGTTTGGTGGTGGAACAAAACAGCTTGGAAGGTGGCAGGCCCTCCTTTTTCAAGCAGAGGTTGGGTGGCCCATCTGTCAGGATTCCTGCATCGCAGGGGGTTGGACTGGATCATCTTTGGGTTCCCTTCTTGTGAATTTAACATCACTAGGAGTGCCCGTTCTACCGATCGCAGCAGCCAAGCGGGCACGGGTGGGGTTTGGCGACCTTGCAGGCTAATTGGAATGGGGTGTGTGTGATTTACAGGGCCAGATTTAGGTTTGATGAGGCACTGAGCTACTAAAGGTAATGGGGCCCTTTCTATGTCCAGCTGCCCTTTGTCAACAACAAATCCTCGCTGTTTTTTGTGTTGAACATATGCTATATGGTAATTGATGGACCTAATAGGTATCTCAAGCCACTTACACATGCAGAATGTAGGCACCCTATATATAGAAAGGAGCAAACCTGTGATATTTTAGGGAGCAGGCGGGGGCCTGTGACTTACATCCCAGGCAGTGGTGGAGGAAGCCTCTTCACTGCCCGGGCCGCGGCGGCACAGAGGCACCCCCCTGGGGGCGGGGCACAATTTGTGCGTTGTGACGTCACGACGCACGTCGGGTGCGGCCTGGAGGTGAGGGGCGGGCCAGCGAGGAGGGGCATCATGCCAGTGACAAGCGTGACACCCCTCCTTGCTGGCCCGCCCCTCGCACCAAAAAAAGCCGCTGAAACGGGGGGGGGGGGAAGGGTAGCAAGGGTTTGCTTCCCTTTTTTCCCCTTTCAGGGCTTTTTTCAGCGCTGGGCTCCCTGAGCGGAGCCGTGGCATGGAGGTGAGGGGTGGGCCAGCGAGGAGGGGCGCCCTCCTCGCTGGCCCACCCCTCGCCTCCATGCCGCGGCTCCGCAGGCCCGGCCAGCGCCGAAAAAAGCGGCTGCTGTAAAAACCGGCCCAGCGAGGGTTTGGAGGCGCCGATCGTGGGGGCGGGGGCCCATCCCGAGTGTCACCCCCCCCCACGGTACACGGGGCGGCCCACCCCCTATGCTCCCCCTTGATCCCAGGAGCCTACACAACACAAAACACTGTTGCTGTATGTGGGTTTTATTTTATTTGTTTTTTATCTTATATTTTGGAAATGCACATCCAGGTTTTTTTCCCCTTTAATTTTTTTGGGGGCCCCCAAGAGAGCGGGGCCCTAAGCTATAACTTGTTTAGCTTATACGTAAATCCGGCAGTGGGGGCGAAGAGGTCGGGATGGCGACGACAGGGATGGTTTTTGGCCCGGCGCTATCTCAGCTGGAGAAGCAAGGGCGTGGCGTCCGGCTGCCGTTCGGATCTCCCTTTTGAAACACAAGACTCTGAGCGCCAGCCGGTCGAGGAAGAGCGAAGCCCAGGAGCACACAGAGGCATGTTTGCAAAAGGAGAGGGCAGGCTGTGGCAAGCCCGGACTCTGCCAGCCCTCGGGTTCAGAAACTGTCAAAATCTGTCTGCTGCAGCTTTCGATCATGATTAATAAGGAGGAAGGAAGAAAAAAAAGATTAATAAGGAAGGCTCTCTGTTCCTTGGCAAATGCCAAAAACGTCCTCTTCCACCTCACCTCATTGTTGGAGGTGTTGCAATCAGCTTGGCACAGCTTATCCTTTATGGCACAAATGTTAGATATTATGAGGTTTGCCATGTGTCTGGATTCTTGTCCTTAAAAAAAGCTCAACAACTTTCCTTTAAAAAAAAAGCTGAACAATTTCCAAAAAATCAGGAAGATGGGAGTATTTAAAGAAGAGAGGAGAACGTTTGCAGAACATTTGAAGAATAATGTTAACAGGTTAAACTTTAGCAGTTTATAGAGTATATAAAGATATGATGCGGAAGGAGAACAATGGAATTTATGGAGCAATTTAAAAATGCAGCCCTAATGGGTATATATACAGAACCACAGAAGGGGAAGGGAAGTCGATGATTCTGATTGCATGAGTAAATTGAATGGAATGTGAAAATTTGTAATGGAAAAATGTATATATATATATATATTTTAAAAAATACTAATGAAACGAGGGTTTGTTGTCCAAAATTAATGCTGCCAAATATTTCTCATGATACCAAGGTAGGTTATATTGTCAAAAGAACTGGCCTTATATATGACATTGGCAGATGGGCTAGTAATTGCAACTCAACGGAAAACATCCCAGAATTTCACACTTGGCATCGCTCGCTTTGCAATATCAGTATAATGGAGCAAATTATGCAAGATTTGAGATATTGACAAGTACCGGAAGCTCCAGACACTTTAAATATGATTTGGCCTTCCTTTACAGCTAAACCAGTCCACATCACAAGCCTGGAACCAGACTTGATCATCTGTGAATGTAGATAAGTCTCTACTGTACATGGATTTTGGTTTTTTTTAAATCCGTGTGCAACTGAATTCATTCTACATGCCTGATTTACAGTTTTGTTTTTCATCTTTAGATTTGCACCTGCGGCTGCAACTGCTCTCTCTGGTTTATATACATTATAAAACGACAAGGGCCATCCAGTCCAACCCCCTGCCAAGCAGGAAACACCATCAAAGCATTCCTGACAGATGGCTGTCAAGCCTCCGCTTAAAGACCTCCAAAGAAGGAGACTCCACCACACTCCTTGGCAGCAAATTCCACTGTCCAACAGCTCTTACTGTCAGGAAGTTCTTCCTAATGTTTAGGTGGAATCTTCTTTCTTGTAGTTTGAATCCATTGCCCTGTGTCCGCTTCTCTGGAGCAGCAGAAAACAACCTTTCTCCCTCCTCTACATGACATCCCTTTATATATTTGAACACGGCTATCATATCACCCCTTAACCTTCTCTTCTCCAGGCTAAACATACCCAGCTCCCTAAGCCGTTCCTCATAAGGCATCGTTTCCAAGCCTTTGTCCATTTTGGTTGCCCTCCTCTGGACCTGTTCCAGCTTGTCAGTATCCTTCTTGAACTGGGGTGCCCAGAACTGGACACAGTATTGCAGGTGAGGTCTGACCAGAGCGGAATACAGTGGTACTATTACTTCCCTTGATCTAGACGCTATACTCCTATTGACGCAGCCCAGAATTGCATTGGCTTTTTTAGCTGCTGCATCACACTGTTGACTCATGTCAAGTTTGTGGTCTACCAAGACTCCTAGATCCTTTTCACATGTACTGCTCTCAAGCCAGGTGTCACCCATCCTGTATTTGTGCCTTGCATTTTTTTTTGCCCAAGTGTAGTACTTTACATTTATCTCTGTTAAATAATAATAATAATAATAATAATAATAATAATAATAATAATAATAATAGAAACTTTACAAAACCAAAATAGAAAGGAGGCCTGCTTGGCTGTCACCCTCAAACAGCCACTAGAGGGCAGGCGAGGGCAAACCTTTCTTTCCCCACAGAACCTAAAATCCACTTCCTGCCATTGCTAAGTGGGTTTTTTGTTTTTTAAACCCTTTCCGAAAAATGCACATGACTTTAGCAATCGTGGTGGAGTTGATAATTACTGGGATCACAGCAGCCATGGGGAAAACATCCTGGTTTGGAAAGGTGAAGCCCTTTACAACTAGCGAAGAGCACCGGAAGTATAAGAGGAGAAATGGGACAAAAAGTCCATAAAAATGGAAACTCTTTAAGGAGTATTTGGTGAATAATGGAGTAGGTAGTTTCCTTATGGCAGAACTAGTCTGAACCTGGTGAAAAACCAAGATAGAGTAAATTAAGAGATAAAAAAGAATAAAAACAAAATTGAATAAATGTGAGATAATGTAGGGGGAAAAAGAGTTTCTTACAGCGAGATTAATTGGAAGTCATTTTTAATTTTTTGTGAAGATTTGGAATCGTCCGCAAGTTATGTATAATATGTAGATGTTTCTTTCTTTTCCTGTTCCTTGTTTTGTTTTGTTTTGTCTTGTTCTGAGTGTTTGATGTTTGTTAACTGTCTTTTAGTGTTATTTGTAATTTTATTATAACAATAAAGATTTATTTAATTTTTTTAAAAAAAAGGAAAGGTGAAGCCCTCTTCCTTGAAGAAAATGTAAAATTTTTATTATATTTTATTATTATAAAATAATTATAAAAAGTTTCCCCACACAGAACCACAGTAGGGGAGCCAGCGGTCAGCAACCTTTTTCAGCAGGGGTCCGGTCCACTGTCTCTCAGACCTTGTGGGGGGCTGGACTATATTTTGGAAAAAATATATATGAACGAATTCCTATGCCCCGCAAATAACCCAGAGATGCATTTTAAATAAAAGCACACATTCTACTCATGTAAAAACACGCTGATTCCCAGACCGTCCGCGGGCCGGATCCTGCCCAGTTACCTTCTAAATCTGGCCCGCGGACGGTCTGGGCCGGATTTAGAAGGTGACTGGGCCGGATCCGGCCCCCCGGGCCTTCGTTTGCCTACCCATGGAAGCCAATTCGCAGCCCGGCAGGTTCTATTTGCACTTTTGAGGGCATAAGGAGAGGCCAGCTGATGGATCGGGTGAAAGTGGAGCACCCCTACTCCAGCATCCTGCTCTCTCACAGGGGCCAAATGCCCTTCAGGAATCTAGATAGACTGCCACTGGATCTGGAGGCTCCACAAGAGCAGGAGGAAGAGCCCTGCTAGATCAGGCAAAAAAAGGAGCTCATTTGGTCCTGTATCCTGTTCTCGGGGCCGCCAGCGAAGCCCTCGATCAGGCGCAGCATGGGGATTCCCAGCAACAGAAATGATTCAGAAGCATTTCCTGCCTCCAACAGTGGAGGGAGAACCCACTAGTCACTGATAGCTTTTCTCCTCCTCCCTGATTTTGTCCAATCCTCTTTTTAAAGCTGTCCAAGTTGGTGGCTATCTCTTGCCTCATGTGGCAGGGAGTTCCGAAGTTCAGCAATGTGCTGCGATCTCACCCACTGCCGCTCGTGTAGCCGAAACAGCATCATTATCTACAAAGAAGGCTTTGGGGTTATCAGCAGGCTTGGGGGTAAACCCAGAAACACATAATAATAATAATAATAATAATAATAATAATAATAATAGGAAAGAATCACATCTTCTTTAGACCTCGCCAACCAAGATGCTTTTATCAGCGGGTGGGAAAGGTTTGTATCTGCTGCGTGGAAACGCCCAACTCCTTCCTGTTTGTGGATCTGAACCAAAACCGAACCCCGGGGAAGAAAGAGACCACCAGAGGCTTACCATGGGAAGACCCTCGTTCGCCATGTCTCCGGACCCGATGTGTGTCAGGTGGACGAAATCATGGGCTCCCCTATCATGCTGCGGTCGATTCTCCGCCGGGTCTTCTTTCGGCTGCAAGGGGAGAGCGGAGGAACAGGGCGGAAGGAAAACATCACCACCGGAGTCGAGGAAACACAGAAACGGGTCCATTGAGTCCAGCCCCCCCGCCCCTTGTTCCCACAGAGGCCAAATGCCCCTAAGAACCTGGAAATCTGGATAGACTGCCTCTGGAGCTGGAGGTTCCACAGGAACACTAAAAGATCCTGGCTGCTGAATCAGGCCAAAGGGGCCTCACCTCTAGTACAGCATCCGGTTCTTAGAGTAGCCAACCAGATCCCTGTTGGAAAACCGCAAACAGGACCTGAGCACAAGAGCCCTCTGCCCTCCTGCGGATTCCAGCAACTGTTATTCAGAAGCATTGCTGCCTCTGAGACAAGTGTCATGGAACTGTAGAGTTGGAGGGCACCCCAAGGGTCATCCAGTCCAACCCCCTGCAATGCAGGAATCTTTTGCCAATGGGGGCCTTGAACCAACGACCCCAGGATTAAGAGTCTCGTGCTCTGCCGACTGAGCTATCGGAAGCAGATTGTCGGATGAGGGTGATTTCTGTTTATTTATCATTAGACCTGTTAGTGATTAATTACCGAAAATCTCTATGTGATTTAAGAGATGGTTTTTAATGTTCGATGTCTTATTGCCTTTCTACGTTTTGCTGGAAGCTGTCAAGGTATACCTTATACCACAGAAACAGGAGAAAACAGCAGGACCCTTCCAAGTAACAGCTGCAGGAAACTTTGGCAGCATGTTAGTAAGAAAAACGCTCATTATCTCAAGCTACTGTCGGACTGTACATTCAATGTACCCTGATACCACCCTAAACGGTCGAGGCTTCCCCCCAAAGGATTCTGGGAACTGTAGTTTGTTACAGGTGTAAAGAGTTGCCAGGCGACTGTTCCCCGCCATTCCCCTCCCAGAGCTACAGTTCCCAGAGGGAGAATGAATGAATGAATAATATTTATATCCTGCCCATCTGGATAGGCTTCCCCAGCCACTCTGGGCAGCTTACAGCATACAGTGGTAACCTCAGTTCTCGAACGTAATCCATTCCGGAAGACCGTTCGACTTCCGAAACGTTTGAAAACCAAGGCGCAAAGAGCTGGCTGCAAGTTCAATTATGGGGAAACGCGCAGCGGAAGCCGTTCGACTTCCGAGGCGTGTTCGAAAACGGAAGCAATTACTTCTGGGTTTTCGGCGTTCGAAAACCGAAACGTTCGGCTTCCGAGACGCTTGAAAACCGAGTTACCGCTGCATCTAAAGGTAAAGGTAAAGGTAAAGGGACCCCTGACCATCAGGTCCAGTCGTGTCCGACTCTGGGGTTGCGGCGCTCATCTCGCTCTATAGGCCGAGGGAGCCAGCGTTTGTCCGCAGACAGCTTCCGGGTTATGTGGCCAGCATGACTAAGCCGCTTCTGGCGAACCAGAGCAGTGCATGGAAATGCCCTTTACCTTCCCGCCGGAGCGGTCCCTATTATCTACTTGCACTTTGACGTGCTTTCGAACTGCTAGGTGGGCAGGAGCTGGGACTCCGAGCAACGGGAGCTCACCCCGTGGCAGGGATTCGAACCGCCGACCTTCTGATCAGCAAGCCCTAGACTCTGTGGTTTAACCCACAGCGCCACCTGGGTCCCCACCACTGCATCTAAAAACGTAATAAAAACATTTCCCTGCACTGGAGCATTCCAAGGGCAGGAAAAATCAGCCCAAAGGGCCGAATTCAGACCTCCGGCCTCCTGTTCTCTGCTCCTGGACCGAGAGACGCAGGAAAACCCACCTGCCGCGATTTCTCTACGACGCAGCAACCCAGCTTGTGCCAGAAATCGCTCATATTCGTTGAGGATTCCAGCTTTCCGCCTAGTGGGTCGATCTCCTCTCGGATACTGGTAAGCCGGGACCCCTTTCCGGCGTGCCGGATCCCTCTCTACGCCGGAAGGTTCTTTCTGCGACCCCACAACCCAAAGCTGCTTCTCCTCTCCCCCCCCCACCACCACTGCAGGGTCCAGAAGATTCACACGACGGCCTCCGAGATCATTTCGCGAGCTGAGACGATTCCGCCGTTCCGGAGAAAAGACGCTGGCGGAGATTTGCGGAGTTCCTCCCCGTGCCCTGACAGTGAGGCAGAAGCAAATAGGGCTCCTCGGACGTTGTTTGAAGTCTACCTTTGGGGAAGGGAGGAAAGAAAAGAGCGTCATTTAGAAGATTTTTTAATATTCCTTAAGAACATGAAGGTGTCAGAAGAGGGGTCTGGATCAGCCCAGCATCCTGGTCTCATAGCAGCCATTATACCAGTGTTTTTTCAACCACTGTTCCGCGCACACTAGTGTGCCGCGAGATGTTGCCTGGTGTGCCGTGGGAAAAATTGAAAAATTACTTTATATATAGTCAATATAGGCACAGAGTTAAATTTTTAACATTTTCTAATGGTGGTGTGCCTCGTGATTTTTTTCATGAGAACAAGTGTGCCTTTGCCCAAAAAAGGTTGAAAACACTGCATTATACGGACAGGAAGGGGGAAATGGGTCACTGGTCTGATCCTGCAGCAAGGCTCTTCTTCTTTTTATATGAAGGGCTGCCCCCCCCCCCGGTTGAATCGCTCAGAAACCCCGCCCACCCTTGGCGAATCCAGGGTCCTGTTGAGGAACGACAGATCGGCCATGGGGGGCTGAGCTCTGACTTCCTGCAAATCCTGCGCTGGCAAATCCCCCAATGGGAGCTGCGTGATGACAGCATTACATTCTATGTATATAGGAAGAAACTGCAAACAGCATCAGCTATGAGTATTAGGATCGCAGAGGCTGTGGGTTTTTTTTTTTTGCCAATTAATTTGAATTTCAAAGATTTTTAAAAATGTAATTTCAAATTTAGTACAGTTTAAAAGATTTTTATAAGTTGTTTCCCCCCTGATGGTTTCCATTCCCACCCTTTCCTGCTGTGTTATACAACATACTTTTATCTATTACATTTTCCCTTCATTACAATTAATTATTCCTTTATTCTTCCCCCTTTTAAAAATTCATCGTCGATTTCCCATCCGCTGCCATGTTCGATCCTGTTCGCACTTCCGTGGTCTTTATTATTTTTCCAGATACTCCAAAGAAAGTTTCCAAACTTCCATAAAGCTTTCATATTTCAATCTCTTAATTATTATACTGTCTCTTTTGTCATGTCCAAGGTTTACTAACCCTTTCCTGCCCTGTTTTGGTCCTGAGGGGGGGATTCTCTTTTGGGGGATAGACTGCTAATATGACTTTCCTTTCCTTTTCTTAAAAGGATACCTTCTTACTGAAGGCATTGCGAAGCAGATCGCCCCACAAGTTCCCTTCCAGGAAGATCAGACCCAACAGTTGAAGACCTCCTGTTTTTCTGGTCGAATCGACTGCTCTTTGCAGATAACAGGAAACCGAGAGTTTCCATAGAACCAGACTGGAGTCACTTCTTTTTTCTTACAAAAAAAAAAAGAACTCTAAATGAAAAAAGACGCCACTTCCTCATTTTGAAAGTGTTGCCACAGAGAGAGACTCACCGAGGGTCACTGGCTCTGGGGCTTGGATTTCTCAAGCTTTTGCGGCCGCCTGCGTCACACGACGGGCCGGAAAGTCATAACACAACTGCTTTGCAATCTGATGTGTGTTTACTGAAAATTAAGCCCACTGAGCTCACCAGAGCTTGCTCTGCGTCGGATCCCAGCCTTGCAAATAATTATTTTAAAAACCCATTTTTTATACAGAGGTCACACTCACACATTTTGAGCACTAGCGGCTTTGTCGTGCTGGCCACATGACCCGGAAGCTGTACGCCGGCTCCCTCGGCCAGTAACGCGAGATGAGCGCCGCAACCCCAGAGTCGGACGCGACTGGACCTAATGGTCAGGGGTCCCTTTACCTAATTGCAACACTTAAGGAGCCATGGTTCCTCCCTGCAAAGAATCTTGGGAACTGTAGCTGACCCACTACAGAGCTGCGGTTCCCGGAGCCCTTAAGGAAAACTACGTTCCAGGAATATTTGTGGGAAGCCATGTGGTCGGTTGGTTAGAGAGTGTTCTGGTGGGAGGACATTTCAGGCCCCCCCCCTATTTCCTAGCAGTTTTATTTTTGTTTAAACAAAGAAGGATATGGCCGGGGGGGGGAACCGACCCAAGGTAGGAAACAATCATTGCAAGAAGACCCCCAAGTCGGAACTTAGTGAATTTCTAGCCGACTTTAGAGAAGAGGTTGGTAATGATGAAAGAAATCAAAGAGAGAATTGACAATATACCGTAGCTGCACAGGATGGCAACGCTCTGCCTCCGCAGTTGGGAGGCAGTGTTGCTTCTGAATTACCATTTGCTGGAAGCCAAAGGAGGGGAGGCGCTGTGGTCTAAACCACAGAGCCTAGGGCTTGCTGAACAGAAGGTCGGCGGTTCGAATCCCCGCAACGGGGTGAGCTCCCGTTGCTCGGTCCCTGCTCCTGCCAACGTAGCAGTTTGAAAGCATGTCAAAGTGCAAGTAGATAAATAGGTACCACTCCGGCGGGAAGGTAAACGGCGTTTCCGTGCGCTGCTCTGGTTCGCCAGAAGCGGCTTAGTCATGCTGGCCACATGACCTGGAAGCTGTACGCCGGCTCCCTCATCTCGGCCAATAAAACGAGATGAGCGCTGCAACCCCAGAGTCGTCCACACTGGACCTTATGGTCAGGGATCCCTTTACCTTTACCTAAAGGAGGGAGAGTTGCTCTTGTGCTCGGATCCTGCTTTCGGGCTTCCCATTGGCGCATCTGGCTAGTCACAGGATGCTAAACTAGCTGGGTCCCCATTGGCCATATCCAACCGGCTCTTTCTTACATTCCGGTGGAACCTCCATGTCCAGAGGCAGTCTATCTAGATTTCTAGGTGGTTAGGGGCAATTGACCACAGAGGAACAGGATACCGGACTAGATGGGCCCCTTTTGGCCTGATCTGGCAAAATGCTCTTCTGAGGCTTCTTATCCTAACTTCTCTGCGCTTTAGTAACCGAAGGCAGAGGGAAGGAGTTTCCAACGGGGGTTTCGCAAAGCGGAATTAAGAAGAGATTTTTTAAAAGGCATCATTTTAGCAAACCGCCAGATCGACGCGGCGGGGAAGGCCCGACCAGCCCCCAAGACTGTCTGCTGTGGGATCAGCCAGACAGGAACAATGCGCGGCCTTCATCCCTCCGGCGGGGCTTGCCGGCAGCCGCTGCGGCTGGATCACCAGGGTTCCTGTCTGTTTGCCAAAGGATGACGGAGGCACCGGGACAGAGTCATGGAGCAAATTGCTGTTTTTGCAAGCGGAGAAAAGCCTCGTCAGGAGGAAGGAAAAAACTGACTCAGCAAAGAGTCTCCGCTCTTTTCCTGGGACAAGAGAACATTCTCTCGGTGGGCTTCTCCTTGAGAAACATCCCTTTCCCTCAAACAGGTTTCAATCCGATTAGGAAACGGAAGCCGCGGTTCAACGGAGGTGTGGACATAAGACGAGACCCGCAGCTGGGTCAGGCCAAAGGAGGTCTGCCCTGTCCCGCTCCTTCCTCACAAATATGTCCTAAGACCTCAGGAATCCAGATAGACTGCCTCTGCATCTGGAGGTTTCATACGAACACCATAGGAACCCTGCAGCTGGAGCAGGTCGGTAGGCAGTAATGCTTCTGAATAGCGGTTTATGGAAATCACCGGGGGGGGGGCGGGACACACTAGTGCTCGAATCCTGCATGCACGTTCTCCCCCACAGGCATCTGTCTGGCCGCTCTGGGAACAGAGATGCCCACACACCCCTTGGCCTGATCCTGCAGGCTCTGCTTATGTTCTTAAGGCGGCAACACAGAGGACCGTGGGAAGAGTCTATCCTGCACCAGGGAGGTTAGGCTTGCCAAATCAGGCATCTGGCTTCCAACCCATCAGACACCCCCAGGAAGCAAGCAAGCTCTCCCTTATTACCCGTCCCCAGAAATACCGGTAGTTATATTCAACAGTAGACTACTCCTGTACATGGAGGCTCCATTTGCTTCTCGAAGCCAACAGCTGGCAGTAGACCGACCTACGCATGCAGGATTTTCCTTGACAGATCAGACCAACATGGGGCCGTTATGCCCAGCCTCCTGCTCCTGATAGAGGACAGCAAGTTACTTCTTGGAAACTTATAAGCAGGGCAGAGAGGAAGCAGCCCCCACGCTCTGTTTCCCCTCTCCTTTTTCTCCGGGGCCTGGTATCCTCTCTTCCTCCTCCAGAAATTTCTCTCACCCGCTTTTAAGGCTACCCAAGCCTACTTCAAGTCTTCCGGCCGCGTAAGATCCATAAATTCAAATTAATTGCACGGGGAGGACATGACGCAGGGCGAACCATCAGGTACACACCACCCAGGAGACCGTAGTAAGGTGGAAACGCCCCTAACTGTGTGACAAAGCCGGAAAAACAAAGGTATAATTGGTTTTATACATCGTGGTGTAGTGGCCAGAACCTGGGAGACCAGAGTTCAAATCCTGCCACGCAGCCATGAAACTCACTGGGTGCGGCCCCAGGGACTAGTCTGTCTCTCAGCCTAGCCTACCTCACAGAGCGGCTGTAAGGATATAAATTGGCAGAGGGGAGAACTGTGGGGAACGATGTGATATAAGTGTTAATGTTGTTGTTGTTGATATCATAATCATCATAATTTCTCGCCCACCTTTTTCTCCCAGGAGCTCAGGGTGGTGTTCACGATTCTCCATATTTTATATTATCAAGCATAGAACAAAATCCTCCCAGAAAACAGGTGTGAAATATTCAAGCAGGGAGAGAAGAGAGAGAGGGAGGGAGGGAGGGCCAGAGACATCAGCAATACATTCCAGACTTTTGACACAGAGTGGTAACCTCGGAAGTCGAACAGAATCCGTTCCGGAAGTCCATTCGACTTCCAAAATGTTCGGAAACCAAGGCGCGGCTTCCGATTGGCCGCAGGAAGCTCCTGCGGCCAATCGGAAGCCGTGACGGACGTTCGGGTTCCAAAGAATGTTCGCAAACCGGAACGCTGACTTCCGGGTTTGCACAAAAAAATAATATAAAAAAATCCTTCCAGTAGCACCTTAGAGACCAACTAAGTTTGTTCTTGGTATGAGCTTTCGTGTGCATGCACAATTCTTCAGATCCGTTGGACTCACAGGCGTTGGCGAACCAAAGTACGACTGTAATAGAAATTACAGGTCTGTAAGAAGAAAATTGGCACGGATTTCCCGTTTCTCCAGGTGATGAGCTGCCTTTCCAGAAAACCTTAGTCTGTGAAGCTCTGCAAATATTTCGCCTTTATTGTTTTAACCACAGCCATTTAGATAGGCCACGGTGGGTGGATGGGTGGGTGGAGATCTATTTCGCCCAACATTTATTCCCCACAACAATGCTGCAGAGTAGACTAGGTTGAGAGGCAGGCTGGTCCAAGGCCACCCACAGAGCACAACACACAACAACAACAACAACAACAAACAACAAACAACAACAACGGGTGCCACATAAAACCCGATTTACTTTTGTAAGGGAATCGGTCTTTTTAATGTGGCAGCGCCTACGGAACTCCCCACCTCTTGATATCAAGGCAGGTGTCTTCGCTGCACTCTTTTCGGTGCCTGCTAAAAAGGTTTTTATTGAGACGAGCCTCCCCAGACATGGAGAATGTGTATAAGAGACACAAATCCAGATTATTATATTATTATTAATAATAATATAATTTATTTATTATTTATTCCCTGTCCACTCTGTAGAATCTTTCAAGGAGGACTGGAAGCTTTTTCAAGCCTATTTAAAATATACAGTAATTTCCCATATGTGAAATCCACAGCGGGTTTGAAAGTTTAAGAAAAAACAGCAGAATATTTTAAGAAACCCATTAAAGAGGATGAAACTGGATATGGTGGGATTTTAAGACACAATTGTATGTAATCGTGATTATAAATATGGGGGGGGAGGAAGACATTAGTATGGCAGAATAAAGAAAACCATTGAGTGATAAAATGTAAATTTGAACCTTGAAATAAAGAAAAAGAAATCTGAAAAAAAATGCGGGTGTATGTTTTGATCTGTTTTTATTTTATGGCTGATTTTATTTTTTGAATGTTCTGAAGGTTTTTTTAAAAATTTTTTTACTGATAATTCTATTGTTTATTACTTTTGTAAACTGCTTTGAGGGCTGTTGTTCCTGCAGTCGAGTGCTGTATGCATTTTATGAAATGAAATAAATAAAACACAACACATATTAAGACTATAAGAAAACAAATCACAACTTCTCACTCCCCTGACTCCCTCCCTCTAGGGACAGTCATTTGTCCAGAGTTTTGCAAATATTTGATTCCTTGATTCCTGCATTGCAGGGGGTTGGACTAGATGGCCCTTGGGTTCCCTTTCCGAGTCTACAATTGTGTGATTCTCTGATTCTAAAACCCCGCACCTCCAAGCTGCAGCAATTTCGGGCTAACCAGAAGAGACAGCTGGAAGGCTGAAACTCCCCTTGCCGCAGCGGCTATATATATCTGTTTGAAATATTTGCAGTCCACCTTTCTGGGTCACGCCAGAGGGGCCTCCCAAAATACCCGGCTTGTCATCAAACGAACCCTTAAAATACCAACGAACCAGTAAAACCTTCAGCCACCCAGCACGTTAAACCTAAAATCAAAACAAATGATTGCAGCTAAAACTGGCACCAAAGAAAGAACAGGGGGCATGTTGAGACGGAGGAGGAAGGAAGCGCCGAATGGCGAAGGGTTGTGGCTCGGTGGCGTGCAGGAAGATTTGGGTTCGAACCCCAGTGGCATCTCCAGGTGGGGCTGGGGGGGGGGACCCCAGCTGCTGCCAATCAGTGTAGACAGTACTGTATTAGACAGGCCAAGGGTCTGATTCTGTACAGGTTTCCTAAGCTGAGGTTGCAAAACCACCCCAGGGGCTGAGCATCGTGTCGGTGACAACCCAGGCGCTGTCCAATCAGTGCTGCCTGCTGTGTTGGGTTTTGCTTCGGAATAGCGGCAAACATCTCAAAGAAAGGAAAGGAAAAAGTGGATTTTGACATCAGGTGCCATGAGAACACTTCCAAGCTTATCTATGAGACATAGAGATTAGATATAGATAGATAAGATAGATAGATAGATAGATAGATAGATAGATAGAGATAGATAGATAGATATAGATAGATATATAGATAGATAGATATATAGATAGATAGATAGATAGATAGATGATAGATGATAGAGATAGATTAGATAGATAGATAGATACAGTGAGGGGGGAAGTATTTGACCCCCTGCTAAATTTGCCCGTTTGCCCTCTGACGAAAAAATGACCAGTCCATAACTTTAATGGTAGGTTTGTTGTAGCCGTGAGAGACAGAATAACAGGAAAAACCCCAGAAACCCAGAAGACAAAAGTCAGAGATTGATGTGCATTATGAGTGAAATAAGTAAAAGATGATTTTGTACTTGGTGGCAAAACCCTCGTTGGCAATTACAGAGGTCAGACGTTTCTCGCAGGTGGCCACCAGGTTTGCCCACATCTCAGGAGGTATTTCGCCCCACTCCTCTTTGCAGATCCTCTCCAAGTCAGTAAGATTTCAAGGCTGATGTGTAGCTACTCGAACCTTCAGCTCCCTCAACATATACTTTCCTCCCTCACTGTAGATAGATAGAGGATAGATAGAGAGTCTTGAATCTTTGTAAACTCCCTTCCCATTCACTTCAGCCAGCCAACTTTGGCTCCTGCTAAAACATTTTCGTTCTGGCAAGACTACTCAGGTGTGTAGAACGTTGACGTGTGTTTTAAGCTGTTTCTGGCTTGTTGGTTTTAATTATTGTTCAAATGTTTTTAACCACTAACTCCATTGTTTTATTAATAATTTATTTTTCCGGGAAACCGCTTTGAGTTTGTTGTTTTGAGCAAGCAAGCGGCATACAATTTTTTATTTTTTTTACAAAATCAATCAATAAATCTGGACTCTGACTCACAAGGGCCAGTCCCAGATGATGGGAGAAGCTCTAGCTATATCTGGAGGAAGAGAAGCAAGGAGGTCAGCAGGTAGGTGGATCGAATCATAGAATTGTAGGGTTGGGCCTCATGGGTGTTCCAGTCCAGCCCCCTGCATGCCTCACGGCTAAAGAATCCTTGAAAGATGGCCATCCAAACTCTGTTTAATGACCTCCAACGAAGGAGAGTGCACCAGCTTCCGAGTGTCCGTTCCACTCTCAAACAGCCCTTGCCATCGGAAAGTTCTTCCTAATGTTTAGTTGAAATCTCCTTGGGTCTTCAGTCTTTGACCCACAGGGCCAACCCCGGGCTCAGCGGGAAACAAAACCATGCCATTTGCACATGCCAAAGACACCCATGCCACTATTCGTCGTGTCCGCCTCTTCGTGACCCCATACCGACCAGAGCACACCATGCCCTCCTGTCTTCCATTTCCTCCTGCAGTTTTGGTCAGACTCATGTGGTCGCTTCTATAACCTGTCCAACCATCTCACCTCCTGTCGTCCCCTTCTCCTTGTGCCCTCCATCTTTCCCAACATCAGGGTCTTTTCCAGGGATCTTCTCTTCTCATGAGGCAGCCAAAGTATTGGAGCCTCAACTTCATGATCTGGCCTTCCAGTGAGCACTCAGGGCTGATTTCCTTCAGAATGGATAGGTTTGATCTTCTTGCAGCCCATGGGAGTCTCCTCCAGCACCATAATTCAAAGCATCAATTCTTCGGCGATCAGTCCTTTATGGTCCAGCTCTCACTTCCATACATCACTACCGGGAAAACCACAGCTTAAACTATACGGACCTTTGTCGCAAGGTGATGGCTCTGCTTTTTAGGATGCTGTCTAGGTTTTGTCATTGCTTTTCTCCCAAGAAGCAGGCGTCTTTTAATTTCGTGACTGCTGTCACCTTCTGAAGTGATCATGGAGCCCAGAAAGTAAAATCTCTCAGATGATACATGAAGGAATTAAATGATTGCTTGTGCAGGCATTTATTCCACCAGCCGCCTCTCCAAAAAGTCCCACCTGTCCTCGTTTCAGGGAGGAGAAATAACTGCCGTGTTTACAGTGAGGCAGGGAAGGATGTCTCCGACCTGCCCTGGCACGACCTGCCTCCCCAGGCAAAAAGCCAGCCCTCCTGGCCCAAACTGGCTCACCTTCCTGCCTCAGCCTGCTCACCTCTGACTCATCTCTCCACCTGGACTGGGTGGGGCGGCAGAAATAAATAGGAAGGAACCTGAGAAGTGGGAAGCCAGGCGGGCTTTTTTTGGAGGCAGGAATTATGTGGCGAAAGAGCAGTTGCGTAGCCACACCTGCCACCTGCGTCAGGTGTGCAGGGCTGGCGATGTCGCTCTGGGGTCAGCTGCGAGATCTACAACCTCTCCTAGACAATGACAGTTCTCTTTCTCAAGCTCTGGGAGGAAGACCTTTCGTTGCCTACAGACAGCCACCAATCTTAAACAACTCCTCGCCCACAATAATACAACAACAGGACTCAACATGGACACTGGTACCAGAGCCTGCATAAACCCAGATGCCAACTTGCTGCCACATAAACCCGGACAACACCATTACTGGCCCCAAAACATCAAACTACCATCTCAGGTCTATTTAATTGCTCATCTTCCAACATTGTATGTTCCATCAAATGCCAACAGTGCGCTCAGCTCAGCTCTCTATATGGACAAACAGGCCAAACCCTACCCCAAAGGATAAATGGACATAATCTGATATCAGGAATCACAAAACAGAGAAACCAGCAGGAGAACACTTCAGTCTCCCAGGACATTCTATACAAGATCTCAAAGTAGCTGTCTTACTGCAAAGGAATTTCAGAAATAGACTGGAAAGAGAAGTTGCTGAATTGCAACTCATTACCAAACTTAAAACCATGGAGAGACCTGGTCTGAACAAAGACATTGGATTCTTATCTCATTATACATGACAAAGCTATCTTTAGCCATCTCACCCCTTGCTTTTTCCTGTAAGACCACTGCAGTCGTTAACAGTCATCAACAGGTTTTCCACACCCATCCCAATCACCCATTCCCGCCCCCCTTCTGAGTAATACCCCTCCTCTCTCTCTCACTATATAAAGGGTCTGGTGACTTCTGTTTCAGTGTATCTGAAGAAGTGTGCATGCACACGAAAGCTCATACCCAGAACAAACTTAGTTGGTCTCTAAGGTGCTACTGGAAGTATTTTTTTATTTTTTATTTTTCATTTTGTTTTGACTATGCAGACCAACACGGCTACCTACTTGTAATTAAAAAAATAAAAAATACATTTCAATGGGTGTATATTCTGAGGAGGATTTGGTTGACACAACTGTGTGAGTGTGCTTGTATGAGATATATACCGGTAGATACATACACACACACACATACAGATATACAGAGAGATAACTAGTTTTATATACATATAGATATATATCAGTATGTATATAACATGTGTTTATTATTATTCCTTAACATATATGCTGCTTGAAGCCAAAACAGGCCTCTGAACCTACCGTTAACAGACTAAAAACCAATTAAGTAAAGCTCAAAATATAAACGTCCCTAATTAAAACCCACGATAAAAAGCAATCTCATTACAGTGTAAAAATAAACACCAGTCATTACAACATGTGGCAATAACAATAATAATTAAAATCCCCTATTAAAATGACGCAGCATTTGAAAGAGGAGACTCGGCTTGAGAGGTTAGCCCAGGACAATGGGGGGCCGCACATTCTCCTGGGGCGACATTCTGGGGGCCGCATTCCGGCCAGGGAGCCAGAGATTTTGATACACCGTCCCTTCTCTCTCGCACACAAACACCCCTCCATCCTCCGCTAGCGAAAGCAAGAACCATCTTCAAGAATTCAAAAGCACATCCTGGTCTGGGAGCCAGTGTGGTGTAGTGGTTAAGAGTGGTAGACTCGTAATCTGGTGAACCGGGTTCGCGTCTCCGCTCCTCCACATGCAGTTATATCAAATCCAAACTCTTCTCTTCTACCCAAGGAGGGCACGAAGAGGACTGCAAAAGGAAAGTAATTTGGGGAGATTCCCCAAATCTCTTCCTGGCATGGTGACTGGCACCCATTGGGCTGATGGGTGGGGAGGCAGGGAGCCTGGCAGTCGGGGCAACAGCGGGCAGAGCCACCCATTCTACTTTGGCCCGACCCCTTCCTCCCTGCTGACTTCCAGAAGGGGGGCAACGCTGAGCAGAGAGGAGGAAACTGGCAAGCGGGGACACCCCCAAAACTGGTTGTCAGTAGGACGGCAAGCGAGGGCCGGCAGAGGGCTGACCAAAGCTGGTGGGGCAGTGCGACCTAGTGGTTAAGAGTGTCGGACCAGGATCTGGGTTCAAATCCCCGCTCAGCCACGAAGCACACCAAGGTGACCTAGGGGCTATCGCTGCCTCTCAGCCTTACCTACCTCACAGGTTTTGTCGAGAGGATTAAAGGTTTTCATTAAAATTATGTCCCGCTTTCACCAGCTTTCACTGTTTAAATTGGGGTGGGGCCGAGTAGCACCTCAAGCCCCTCGGAGAAAAAGGCAGGACGAAAATAAATCAGGCGGCCCCTTTTCGCTTGGCCAACTGCACGCCCTCCACAGAGACACCCCGCCCAAAGAGGGGGCCAGGAAACCCAGCGGCTGATATTTCGCTTCCTTAACCTCGGCTGCCCCCCCTCCTCTTTCTTTTTTCTTTTTTAAAAAAACAAATCTCCGGTGGCTTCGCTCTCGGAAGGGATCGAGTGTCGGACAAAAACAGGATGTGCACAGAGTCGGCGGGGAGACTCACGTCCAGGGCGAGCTGGGCGCCTGCAAGGAAAGCGGGACTGAGCACCCAGCAGTTTGGGGCTGGGGGGGGGTTGGACAGGTTGGACTTATGGGGCAGAGGCCCTTGGCCCTGTGGGCAGGTGAGAAGCCTGGGAACTCAGCAGCGGAACAACATCAGGTGCTGTCCAACGAGGGCCGAGTCTGCACAGCTGTAGGGGGAAAGGGCTGTGTGGCTCAGTGGCTAGAGCAGCTGCTTGGCATGCAGAAGGTTCGATCCGCCACTGGCTTCTCCAGGTAGGGCTTGGAGGGAGTTGTTGTTTTGTTGTTGTCTCGTTCAGTTGTGTCCGACTCTTCGTGACCCCATGGACCAGAGCATGCCAGGCACGCCTATCCTCCACTGCCTCCCGCAGTTTGGCCAAACTCATGCCAGTCACTTCGAGAACACTGTCCACCATCTCGTCCTCTGTCGTCCCCTTCTCCTTGTGCCCTCCGTCTTTCCCAACATCAGGGTCTTTTCTAGGGAGTCTTCTCTTCTCATGAGGTGGCCAAAGTACTGGAGACTCAACTTCAGGATCTGCCCTTCCAGTGAGCACTCAGGGCCGATTTCCTTGAGAATGGATAGGTTTGATCTTCTTGCAGTCCATGGGACTCTCAAGAGTCTCTTCCAGCACCATAATTCAAAAGCATCAATTCTTCGGTGATCAGCCTTCTTTATGGTCCAGCTCTCACTTCCGTACATTACTACTTTGTCCATGGAGTTTTCTTGGCAGGGGTACTGGAGTGGGTTGCCAGTTCCTCCTCCAGGTGGATCACGTTTGGTCCAAACTCTCCACTATGACCTGTCCATCTTGACCTGTCCATAGCTTCCCTGAGTAATTCAAGCCCCTTCGCCACGACAAGGCAGTGATCCATGAAGAGCCCTGTCCAAATCCTAGGAGAGCCGCTGCTGCCAGCCAGTGTGCAGTCAATACAGAGGTGGCTTATGGCTCCGTAGAAAGCACTTCCTCAGTTCCTGCCTAGATCAGCCCTTGTCTCACAACCGTGAGGACTAGAATCTTCCTGTTGGTTTTAAAGGAAGCTCCGTAGCATCAACAGGAGACCCCGGGGGCATTCCCTGGCGTCTGCAGTAGAGCTGGGAATGCCCTCATCTTTGGAAACCCCAGGGAATCCACTGCCTATCGATCCCGAGCTCTGTGGACTGATTTTGTAACTTGGCGTGAGCATCTTCCTGTTTAAACCAGCCCATGAGGACTGGCACCTTACTTTCGTGCTTTAAGAAAGGGGCATAGCTCCGTGGCAGAGCGCGGAGCAAAGTCCTGGGTCCTATCCCTGGAAATCCCAAGCGGGGTTGGGAATGTCCATTGCCCAAAACCCCGGAGAGCGGCTGGGATGACCAGCGGCCCAGATTTTGCCCCCAATTTGAAAATAAATTGGTCAGTGGAGTCTTTCGCCCTTTATAGTAAAGTGGAGCCGATCTAAAAACCACAGGCCGGCCGACACTCACGTGTTAGAAGTGAGGGCTTCTTTTTGTTTCCTTACCTCCAAGAGTTATGCTTCTAGTCCTCATGACACCGGGGAACAAAACCATTTGTAAAAACCCGAGTGGCAGCTGGAGGTCAACACAGGTGCCAGGCCCCTTTGGCCACCCAACCCCTACCTGGGGATCGAACCTGAGACCTTCGGCGTTCCACCAGTTAGTTACAGTCCTCCCCCCCCCCCTAAAACCAAAATATTCCTAGTCCTCGTGGTTATGATTAAAGAGCTTACTTAAACAGGAAGCTGCCTGTTAATGTAGCCCAACATTGTGCACACGGGCTGGCAGAGGCTCTCTGGGAGTCTCTGCCGGCCCTACCTAGTGATGCTTTGGGGGACTGACCCTGGCACCTTCTGCATGCCAAGCAGCTGATCCGCCTGCTTCTTTTCCCTGGCACGGTGACACCCTACCTCCTCAAAAGGCAAGCGAGCCTCAGGACACCCCACCCTCCCTTACTTTCTGTTTTGAGCTGTTGCTACACAGCAGCTGTGGGTAAACTGCAGAGAGAGAGAGAGAGGAGAGAGAGAGAGAGAGAGAGAGGAATCAGCCGTTGCTCAAGAGAGGGCAGGAAGGAACAGAGGTTCTTGCAAGGCGGGCCTCCTTATCTGCAGTAAGTCTGTGCAGGGAAAGTGTTCAGGCCGGCACAGCCGTTCCTACGGATTGGCCTCTGCGTGGCTCCGGGTCACCCAGCTAAGCAGGTCACTGGCCAGAGAGAATGAGAGCCTATGAATAGCCCTGCTGCTGGATCAGGCCAAAGCGGAGGCCTATCCAGCCGGGCATCCTGTTCTCCCATTGGTCAAACCTAAGAGCCTAGGGATCCAGATAGATCGCCTCTGCACCTGGAGGTTCCACAAGCACCTAAGAAGAGCCCTGTGGCTGGATTGGGCAGCCAAAGGTCACTGCCTCCTCCTGCGGCAGCGAGTCCCACAGTTTAACGGCAAAGGAGCCCTGCCCGTCGGCTTCCCTGGGTGCATCTGTAGGGGTGCCATAGGGGGAGAATCATAGAATCCTAGAGTTGGAAGAGACCCCAAGGGCCATCCAGTCCAACCCCCTGCCAAGCAGGAAACCCATCAAAGCATTCCTGACAGATGGCTGTCAAGCCTCCGCTTAAAGGCCTCCAAAGAAGGAGACTCCACCACACTCCTTGGCAGCAAATTCCACTGTCGGACAGCTCTTACTGTCAGGAAGTTCTTCCTAATGTTTAGGTGGAATCTTCTTTCTTGTAGTTTGAATCCATTGCCCTGTGTCCGCTTCTCTGGAGCAGCAGAAAACAACCTTTCACCCTCCTCTACATGACATCCCTTTATATATTTGAACATGGCTATCATATCACCCCTTAACCTTCTCTTCTCCAGGCTAAACATACCCAGCTCCCTAAGCCGTTCCTCATAAGGCATCGTTTCCAGGCCTTTGACCTTTGATTTTGGTTGCCCTCTTCTGGACACCTTCCAGCTTGTCAGTATCCTCCTTGAACTGTGGTGCCCAGAACTGGACACAGTATTCCAGGTGAGGTCTGACCAGAGCGGAATACAGTGGTACTATTACTTCCCTCGATCTGGACGCTATACTATTGATGCAGCCCAGAATTGCATTGGCTTTTTTAGCTGCTGCATCAAAGGTCAGAAGAAGCTGACCTTTGGGTCTGATCCAGAGGGTCTCCTCCTGGGTTCCTTTAATCCTGCACTGAGAGGATATCCTTGGGAGTTTGGCTAGCAGCACCATCGCACCGGGGTTTCTGGAGTTTGCATCCATGATGGGTTGATGGGTAAACAGCGGCTGCTTGACCGGAAAGGGTTTGCAAAGGTCTGGCAGGGGGCGGTTCTGCCGTGTCCCCATTCCGAAGATGCCCACAGCCGGTCATCGAGTAGAAGGTCAGTTGGCTTGAGTCCAGAGCTGTCTGGAGCTCTGGTTTCTTTGACCGGGTATCGTGGGATACCTTCTGCTTGTCCCCAAAACTCCTCTGCCCTCTTCTGTAATGCTCAGCGGTGCTGCAGATGTGTGCATGTTCTCTGCAGATCTCCAAATTGACTCCTTTTGCAAGACACCAACAGACCCCAGCCAGCCATGCCCCTCCTTTCAGATGAAGAGTTTGGAAGAAGAAGAGTTTGGATTTGATATCCTGCTTTATCACTACCCGAAGGAGTCTCAAAGCGGCTAACAGTCTCCTTTCCCTTCCTCCCCCACAACAAACCCTCTGTGAGGTGAGTGGAGATGACACTGAATGAAGCCGAATGTGGGAAGATTCAGAGGAGAGAGAGAGAGAACGTCCTTCTTCCTGCAGAGTGGAACTGTGGAACTCCCTGCCACAGGAGGCAGTGACGGCCACCGACTTGGACGGTTTTAAAAGAATTGGCAAATTCGTGGAGGGGAGAGGACTGGAAATCGCAGGAGGGGGGAGCGTTTTTGTTGCTCAGATCCTGCAAAAGGATTTCCCACAAGCACCTGGTGGACCCTGGGAGGAGAGGATATTGGACTAGATGGTCCAATGGTCTGATCCAGAAGCAAGGCTCTTCTGAGGTTCATATAGAACCTTCAGCTCCAGAGGCAGTCTATCTAGTCCTCCAGGTTCTTAGGGGTATTTGGCCACGGTAATAACAGGACACTGGACTAGATGGGCCCCCTTTGGCCTGACCCAGCTGTAGGGCTCTCCTGATGTTCTTACGCACATGTAACTGTGTGTCTGTGTGCGTGGCGCGACAGAATTTAGACGCAAGATAAACCGGAACGTTTGAGGGGTGAAAAGCAACCAGATTTTAAGCAGCAAGAGATGAGAGAAACACCAAGTGGAAACGAAGCGGTCTGTCCACCTGGAAACTTTTGCAAGTGCAAAGAGGATTGAGAGTAAGATCACATCTGTTTTAGCGAGACTAAATCAAAATTTGAAATTGAAATATTAAATAGTGACTTTAAAGTACTTGCTAAGATGTACAAGATGCTGTTGGAATGGAACCTGAAGGATGAAGAAGTAAAGTCGGTGATGATTCATTGGGCAAAGGACTTTGGACATAACATCATCTTAGAAGACTGGGAAAAACTTTGGAAGGAAGGAATGAAATTTACGGCATGTACATCAATAAAAGAAAATATGTTAAAAATGATGTATAGATGGCATATTACCCCAGTTAAACTAGCAAATGTATAGTCTGATAATAAGTGTTGGAAATGTAAGGAAAGTGTCGGTACCTTTTATCATATGTGGTGGGAGTGCAAGAAGGTGAGGGCATATTGGGACATGATATATCATGAGTTGAGAAAAATGTTGAAATATAATTTTGCTTAAAAACCTGAAGCCTTTCTACTAGGTATTGTAGGTACAGACATTAAAAAACAGGATGTTAAACTTTTCCAATAAGCAGTGACTGCAGCTAGGATTTGCTAGCACAAAGGCGGAAACAGGAAGAAATACCGACAAAAGAAGATTGGACAGTGAAATTAATGGAATATGCAGAACTGGACAAAATGACGGGAAGAATCTGGGAACAGCGGGACCAGAAATTCATCAAAGACTGGTTAAAGTTTACAAACTATTTGACAAATAATTCGCAGTTGAATACGCTAATAGGACTTCAAGAAGCTTTGTAGTTAATGTGTAGAAATATTTTTGTAATTATGGTAGAGTGAGTAAGAGATTTATGATAATGTAGGCAATGGTAGATCAAAGAAGTATAATATTAAGATATAATTCTGAATGCCATGTGGAACGTCTGAAGGAAGTCACGGCTATGATAGCCAAAATTGAAAAATGAATGTGAATGTATATTTTATTTTTTGTAGTAACTTAGTATAAAACAATAAAAAATATTTAAAAAGAGAGAGTAAGATCACACATACCATCAGGAGCACAAATACAAACACACAATTAAATGGATGCCCAGAGATCGCATCTCTCTTCCCCCCAAACTCCGGTGATTTTCCAAATCGCAGCCATTTCCTCTTTATCAATATCAAGAGATGAATAGATAGATAGATAGATAGATAGATAGATATATGATACAGACAGACAGACAGACCTTAAGGGAAAACAGATATACACAGTGATCCTTCCCACCGCACAATTAATTTTTGTCTGGGGAGGATGAGATCTTGAGAGCTGCAAACCGCAGATGGGGGCCTGGCCGAGGTTTTAAGATTCCAGTGACAGCACTGACCGAAAGCCGGTTTTCCGGCCAGACCCCAAGCACTTCTGCAAAGAAGTTATTTTGGGTTCTGTTGGTCACACGTGCCATCTGCGGTCTGGTCACAAGGTGCCTTGCTGCAGCTCACACGCCTTGCCGCCCCCTGACCCCACCCACCTCCTTTCTCCCTCGGCCTCGTGTGGACGGCTAGGAAAGAGGCCGAGATGAAGCCACGGAGGAGGGCAGGGCAATCGATGGGTACTGGCCACGGTTGCTATGCTCTTGCCTCCGTGGCCGAAAGACGTGGTCCTTCTTCTGCATCCCAGGGGCTAAGGGATCGCCAGGTGGGGAGAGTTGCTCTCGAGACCACTACCCCTGGATGCTAGCTGTCAAAATGAATCGTGGCGTTGGAAGGGACCCCCCGGGGTCATCCAGCCCAACCCCCTGCAATGCAGGAGCCAAGGCTAAAGAAGAAGCGTGGGCCAATTCACGGGGGAAGATGATCTGCCAGTGGGTATTAAGCCACATCCATGCCATGCCTTGAAAGCACATTTACAGCATCTGGAATCTCCCCGAAAAATTTGGAAACTGTGGATTAAGGGCGTAAATTAAGGGGTAAACTATGAACCATTGTGGCTCATAGCTATCGATAGCCTCCTCCCCTCCACAAATTTGTCCAGTCCTCTTTTAAAGCTGTCCAGTTGGTGCCCATCGCCGCCTCCTGTGGCAGGGAGTCCCACAGTTTAACTCTTGCGCTGCGTGAAGAAGGCTTCCTTGCACTTTGCCCCGACTCCCCCAGCAGTCGGCTTTGTCGTTATGTCCCCGGCTGCCCAGCCTAACCCGCCTAACAAAGGAGGACGTATCCGCAGACCAACCATGCATGCATTTTGATTTTCGGTTTGCACGAATCTGCAATGCAGACATCTCGGCAGAAAAGTCCTGATGCAATTAACCCTTCCCAAGGGGGGGGGGTGAGTCAGAGGCGGGCGTCTGCAGAGGCATCCCAGGCAAGACATCCGCCCGGCTTGCCTTGCATGCTCCAAACAAAGGGAGCCTTCATGGGGGGGGGCAGGTACAGGCTAGGAAGGGAAAGGGCCTTGAGAGAGAGAGAGAGACAGAGAGACAGAGAGAGAGAGAGAGCTTCCTTCTAGCAACAAAGGGAGGCCAAGTCACTCCGACAGCAATACTAAGCCGTGGTTTCATTGAAAGGGTTGCCTATCCTATCACCATCCCTGACGTAGCGTCTGGTGTGTTGGGACCAGGCCCTGGGTTGAAATCCTCCCTCAGCCATGAAGCTCTGGGGCCAGTCATGGCCTGAGCTACCTCACAGGGTCACGCTGAGGACAAGCCATGCGCACAACCACCTCCAAAATCCGCCTACGCCATCGAGAGCTCCTTGGAGGAAAGGCGGCGTAGTCGAACTGTGGAACTCCCTGCCACAGGAAGCACTGGGACGGCTTTAAAAGAGCAAATTCGCAAAGGAAAAGGCAACCGATTTGTGGCTCGGCTCTGCTTCCATAGACATACGACTCAAGAGAATTGGAAGGGACCGTAAGGGTCATCTTGCCCAACCCCTTGAAATGCAGGGTTTCCTTCGGGTATAGGGCATTATAGAATATATATATATATTTGGCCGAAAGTGGGGCTCAAACCCACATCCCTGAGATTGAGAGTCTCATGCTTTACAGATGGAGCTGTCCCAGTCCCAATTCAAAGTCCTGGCAAATGCAATGGGGCTTACTCGCAGGTAAGCGGGTTAGGATTGTGGTCTAAGCAATGAAGCAGATAGTCACAAAATCATAGAATTGTCTGGCTAGGAGGGACCCCAGGGGTCTGGCCAAATGTGGTATTAGTTCCTCTCTGGATACTATACTTCAGTTGATAAGAGTCTAGAATTGCATTAGCTACGGTATTTTTGCTGCTGCATCACACCATCGGCTCATGCTAAGCTTGTGTTCTACCAAGATCCCTAGTTCCTTTCTGCAAGTCTTGCTGGCAAGCCAGGCCCCCTATTTGCGCTGATTTGCTTCTTCTTCTTCTTCTCTCTTCTTCTTCTTCTTCTTCTTCTTCTTCTTATTATTATTTTACCCCCGCCATCTGGCTGGGTTTCCCCAGCCACTCTGTGTGGCTTCCAACAGAAAACTAAATGAAATAGTCTATTAAACATTAAAAACTTCCCTAAACAGGGCTGCCTTCAGATGTCTTCTAAAAGTCTGGTAATTGTTTTTCTCTTACACATCTGGTGAGAGGACGCTCCACAGAGCGGGTGCCACTACCGAGAAGGCCCTCTGCCTGGTTCCCTGTAGCTTTGCTTCTTGCAGTGAGGGAACCGCCAGAAGGCCCTCGGAGCTGGACCTCAGTGTCCGGGCAGAACGATGGGATGGAGACGCTCCTTCAGGTATACTGGACCGAGGCCGTTTAGGGCTTTCAAGGTCAGCACCAACACTTTGAATTGTGCTCGGAAACGTACTGGGAGCCAATGTAGGTCTCTCAGGACCGGTGTTATGAGGTCTTGGCGTCCGCTCCCAGTCATCAGTCTAGCTGCCGCATTCTGGATTAGTTGTAGTTTCCGGGTCACCTTCAAAGGTAGCCCCACATAGAGTGCATTGCAGTAGTCCAAGCGAGAGATAACTAGAGCATGCACCACTCTGGCGAGACAGTCTGCAGGCAGGTAGGTCTCAGCCTGCGTACCAGATGGAGCTGGTACACAGCCGCCCTGGACGCAGAATTCACCTGCGCTCCTCCATGGACAGCTGTGAGTCCAAAATGACTCCCAGGCTGCACACCTGGTCCTTCAGGGGCACAGTTACCCCACTCAGGACCAGGGAGTCCTCCACACCTGCCTGCCCCCTGTCCCCCAAAAACAGTACTTCTGTCTTGTCAGGATTCAACCTCAGGATCTCGCCTCTGCCATCCAATCGCTCAGATGCCCTTGTGCACCTCACTCTGTCTCCTCCACTCCTCCTCCCTGAGATCTCGGGGGGGGGGGTCTATAATACTGACCTATTCCTATGGGGCGGCTGTAAGAAACGAATGAGATACAAGGCCCTGAAGCACAGCACAAAACACTCCGCAAGGTGAAGGGACTCTTGAATGTGTAGCCAGGATTTATTTTGGGGGTAATAATAATAATAATAATAATAATATAATAATAAAATAATAATTTATTATTTATACCCCACCCATCTGGCTGGGTTTCCCCAGCCACTCTGGGCGGCTTCCAACAGAACACTAAATGCAATAATCTATTAACATTTAAAGCCTCCGTAAACAGGGCTGCCTTCAGATATCTTCTAAAATTCTGGTAGTTGTTTTTCTCTTTGACATCTGGTGGAGGGCGTTCCACAGGGCGGTGCCACTACCGAGAAGGTAGTGCAGGTTTTATGTTAGGGGGTGCAGAACTGTATTATCTGAGACGCAACTGGTCAGTTCATTAAGTATTTTTATTTATTTATTTGGTGGGGGGGCAGCTGCCCCGCCCCTACACCCATAGTGCTCAGACACCTAACTGTTCAGGGACACAAGGAGCAGCAACGGAATGTTTGCGGCCCAGACTCAGCGAGGGAAGGGAATGCTGTTGGTTTGGTTGGGATGAAGATGACTAGCCAAGACCTTGAGGGAGAGGAGATTTGAAGCCACAGGGAAGGGCGAGGGTTGGAAAATCTGGTGTTGATGGGGTTCCCAGAGCGGGAAGCCTTGGGACATGTAGGATGTTTAGAAGTGGGGAATGAGAGAGGATGGTTTACAGCCAAGAAACAGAATTTCACAGATGGATTTACTACACTTGGGCAAAAAAAATGAAAGGCACAAATTACAGGATGGGTGACACCTGGCTTGAGAGCAGTACATGTGAAAAGGATCTAGGAGTCTTGGTAGACCATAAACTTGACATGAGTTAACAGTGTGATGCAGCAGCTAAAAAAGCCAATGCAATTCTGGGCTGCATCAATAGGAGTATAGCATCTAGATCAAGGGAAGTAATAGTTCCACTGTATTCTGCTCTGGTCAGACCCACCTGGAATACTGTGTCCAGTTCTGGGCACCACAGTTCAAGAAGGATACTGACAAGCTGGAACGTGTCCAGAGGAGGGCAACCAAAATGGTCCAAGGCCTGGAAACGATGCCTTATGAGGAACGGCTTAGGGAGCTGGGTATGTTTAGCCTGGAGAAGAGAAGGTTAAGGGGTGATCTGATAGCCATGTTCAAATATATAAAAGGATGTATAGAGGAGGGTGAAAGGTTGTTTTCTGCTGCTCCGAGAAGCGGACACGGGGCAATGGATTCAAACTACAAGAAAGAAGATTCCACCTAAACATTAGGAAGAACTTCCTGACAGTAAGAGCTGTCCGACAGTGGAATTTGCTGCCAAGGAGTGTGGTGGAGTCTCCTTCTTTGGAGGTTTTAAGCAGAGGCTTGACAGCCATCTGTCAGGAATGCTTTGATGGTGTTTCCTGCTTGGCAGGGGGTTGGACTGGATGGCCCTTGTGGTCTCTTCCAACTCTAGGATTCTATGATTCTATGATTTGAACTGCCCCAGTCCATTCCTTAGCCACATTATGACTGGCTTAAATCCAGCCCAGGTGTCACACTGGGATTCCCACTGAAGCTAGCAGAGGGAGGGCCCTGTGTTTGAACCCAAACATTCAAAGCAAGACAGGCAGACTTTAAATCGAGGCGATTAGAATCACAATTTCAAAGTCAGCCAGGGATTGCTGGCTGCAGAGGACAGGCCCATTCAAACCCAGCGGCTCCCAAGGGAATCCTTAACTCTCCACCCTGCAAATGTTCCGGTTTATTTTCTGTTCCGCATTTGTTGCACTGTTAACAGAAGCGCACCGCTCCGAACAGCCAAAACGCCATGAAATACTGTGAGATTATCAAAGAATGTTGGAAGGTTCAAGACGGAGAAAAGGAAGACCTTCATGTACCACAACGTGGAACTCACTGCCACATGAGGCAGTGATGGCCAACAACCTAGATGGCTTTAAAGGGAGCTGGACAAATTCCTGGAGGGGGAAGGCTATCAGTGCTGGGAGGGCTCTGCCCTGCCTCCACTGTTGAAGGCATTAATACATGGGTAGGCAAACTAAGGCCCGGGGGCTGGATGCGGCCCAATCGCCTTCTCAATCTGGCCCAGACGGTCTGGAATCAGCATGTTTTTACATGAGTAGAATGTGTGCTTTTATTTAAAATGCATCTCTGGGTTATTTGTGGGGCATAGGAATTCATTCATTTTCCCCAAAATATAGTCTGGCCCCCCACAAGGTCTGAGGGACAGTGGACCGGCCCCCTGCTGAAAAGGTTTGCTGACCCCTGATTAATGCTTCTGAATCCCAGTTGCTGGAAACCTCAGGAGGGGAGGGGGCTCCCCAGATTGTGGGCTTCCCACTGGGGGTGTCTGGTTGGCCATTGCAAGAACAGAATGCTGGACTAGATGGGCCATTGGCCTGATCCGCAGGCCTCTTCCTCCTGTATGTTCTCTAAAGTCTTATTCATTTCCTGGCACACAAATATGCAAGGTTCACAAATGTGCCTCTTAATAACAGTGTGTGCATTTACTGAAACGGCTAACTGGTGCTATGATCCACACACACACACACACACATTTTTCAGGGGGCAGCAGCGTTTGAAATCCCCCAGACGCACTTTGCAACTAGCACGGGTCCAATTGCGACCACTTGGAGATTTCTGGGCGCCAGGCTGGCGAATGGCCTCTCTAGCCAGTTAAGCAGAAAAGACGATTTATTTATTGCATTTACCGTATATTCTGCCTTTTTCTCCAAGGAGTACATGGTTCACTCACCTCCTCAGTTAATCCCTACGACGACCCTGTAAGGTAGGTTGAGAGGCTGTGACTGACTCCAAGGCAACCCAGGGAGCTTCATGGCGGAGTGCGGGATTCGAACCCGGATCTCCCAGTTCCCAGTCGGACACTGTGACCACTACACCACCCAGGCTTCCTACAGTACTTCTGCTATGGGGCAGCTATATAAATCAAGGAGGCAAATAAATATGGGGAAAGCAAAATGTCGCGTAGAGCTGACATATTTTCCTTGAATTTGTTCTATTCTGGATTGCGTTATCTGGCGCTTAAATGTGTTGCAAACCACTTCTGAGATTTGTTTTTCTTTAAAATATAAATCGGTATAGGAATAGGAATAGGAATAGGAATAATTTATTATTGGCCAAGTACATTTTCCAACATACTTGGAATTTGTTTCGGCTACATTGCAATGTAAACATACAGACACTGTTCCTCTCACAATACAAAGAAGCAAGGAAACCCCACCCATATTTTACCTCCCCTTAAGCTATACAACTACGAATTTAACAATTTATTGGCACAAGGGAAAAAACTATTCTTGTGCCTGGCCGATTTTGTATATGAAGTCCTGTAGCGACGTCCAGATGGAAGTAAATCGAGCAGATGATGACCGGGATGTAAAGGATCTGCTACAATTCTCTCTGCTCTCTTCCTAACTCGGGTAGCATAAATTGTCTCTATTGAAGGCAAGCTAACACCAATTATCCTTTCTGCAATTCTTACAGCTCGTTGGAGCTTTTTCTTGTCTATCTTGGAGGCTGTACCGTACCAAGCTGTTATAGAATTACAGATAAAAGTTTCAAGGATGCCTCTGTAGAATTGGATCAACACTTCCTGGGACAATTTAAATTTCCTTAGTTGACGCAGGAAATACAGCCTCTGGTGGACCTTTTTAATAATACTATTGATGTTCATTGACCAATTTAAGTTATAAGTATTTATAGAGCCCAGGAACTTAAAGGACTCTACTATTACAACCATATTACCAAGTATCGAAAGTGGTTGCATAACGGAAGAGTGCCTTCTGAAATCAATTACCATTTCTACTGTCTTTTGGATATTTAGTACCAAATTATTTTCGGTGCACCACAAAACAAGATGGTCTACTTCCCGCCTATACACAGATTCATCGTATAGAAATGAAATAAACAAGTTCATGGCAAAATAAAAACGGCGCCTAGGCATTTCATTGTGGCAACTGTAACCTAGGTTTAGGGTGCCATTTTGGCAATTAGCATATATATATATATATATCTGAGTTTCTAACGCTGGCAGAGAGATCCGTCATATCCCCCCCTCCATGTCATTTCCACTCCAAGCCCTAACAGGCCCCTGACTTGTCTGCTGAGAAATCCTTCAAGCCGGTTGACCTCGCGTCATGGGCGTGGGATTCAGAGGAGAGGAGAAAGATCTAGGAAGCAGCGGCTGGGGGTTGGGGAGCGGAATGGGGCGGCTTTTTTGGGGCGAGGGATGCAGATAGAGGAGACAGGAAATCTCTGAGGACTTTGCTCAGGTGGGGTAGAAATTGTTACCGAAGCAGCTATTTCCTTCTTCACGTGGGTAAAATGAAACTAAAGTACCGTACTAAACGTCTTTTTCAATACGGAGGCCACAGCTGAGAGGATATTGAGAGAGAGCCCCCCCCAAAAAAGCTCAGGAATGCAGTAATTTGGGGTGCCTGCAGAGGGGAGGGAGAGGGAACCCCCTTCCCTTTCATTTTGGGGCACAGAACAGATTTTTTTTTGTAGCTGCTGGCTGGAAGAGTTGTGCAGCTAAGATAAAAGTTTTGCATTTTAAGCACTCATCTCTCCAATTTCTCTTCCCTTTCCCCTCCTCTCAACACCTTCTGTTTATATATATATTTATCTAGGCGTAAATACTGTTTTTATCTGCCTACTGCAAACGGCTCGTTTCTCTTTAAAAAAACAGCAACGCCACCCAAATCAACAACGCAACCTCTTCGTAGGCCTGTTTGCTCAGGAGGGAAGTGCAATGGAGTTCAGTGAGGTTTCCTTCCCCACCCAAGAAAGCTTGCACGGGGATAGCACTGTTAAAATATTCTTAGGATGGTGTGCAGACATTGGTGGGGGGTGTAAAGATAGTCAAAGAATCCCCCCCCCCAAAAAAACTCCACACACATTGCATGGGATGTGAATCCGAAAGGGTTTTGGATTCTACAAAAATGCGCACCTGACAATGGTTCATTTCCATCTAAAAGATGAAATTGATAGCGTTCTGTAGTGGTTAGAGCGTCAGGCTTAGGACCTGGGAGAGAGCAAGGGTTCAAATCCTCCCACTTGGCCACATGGAGATCACTGGGTGTGACCTTTTGGGGGGCCAGTCCCTGCCTCCCTCAGACTAGCCTACCTCAGAGGGTTGTTGTGGGGATTAAATGGGGGGACGGACACCATGCATGCCACTTTAAAGATAAAAGGTGTTCTACAAACGCAATAAATAAACATGTTTTTTTAAAAGGAAATATTGATAGTTGAAGACTTCCACATTGATCCACACTTGGGATGTGCATTTGAAACAATGTGTTGGATGTTGCAAAAACTGTGTGTGTAGTTGCCTATGAAAAAAAACACATCAATACCTCCCTCCCAGAGTTTCAGAAACAATTATAATCTCACAAGAAGGAGAGCTATAAAATGTGGCCCGACTTCAGAGCTAGGAATCAGACCTGAAAAGCCCTTGTCTTTCTCTGTCACACAGACGCAACAACACAGAAAAAGCCTGTTTCTTTCTTCTGACTTGAATGAGTCAAATCTAGAGAAAGGAAATGGGTTGGGGCAAGTGGGGGGAAGAGGAGGAGGAGAAGAAGAAATGGGTAGAGTGGAGGGAGGGAAATCTTTTCACATGGTTTTGTAAGAGCCTGTAAGAAGCTTTGTGAAGTGGCTACTGTTTCTTTTAAAAAGTACAAATATATATATTTGGCTCCCTTTGTTAGAGAGAGGCCTCAAATCTTGCTGAACTCCCCGGGGTTTCAAGAGCGAGCTACAAATCCTGATGTACAAAGCTGCGGGGATCAGATCTTGGCCCCCTCCAAACCCCCATTCCTCAAAAACTCAGGGTTACAGCTGATGGGAAAAGGGGCGCTGAGGTTGTCTGAGCTCCCCCAAAATCCAAAACCGCTTACCGGCGGAGTTGTGGCGCTTTCCCAAAAGGCCACATGAAGAGCCCATGGGCCTAATGTGAAGTGGGCCAGTTTTGCAGAAATTGTGATGTTTTCAGCCCACGCTTTGCTGAGCTATGGGGTTTCAACCTTCCCTCCCCACCCACCTGCCCCACCCGCTCCCCACGGTGACAAAACCCGCTGTTGGTTGCAGCAACTTTAGGAAAGGGTTTAACCATTCAAATTTTTTGCAGAGGCCTTTTCTTTCTTTAGGAGCATGAAGGAGCCTTGGGCCGAGTAATCCCACCCCCCTAGGAAAAGTGTGTGTGTGTGTGTGTGTGGTGGAGGTCAAGGATCTAATGTTGCTTTTATGGACGAAAAAAATTATTATGACCGGCCAACAACAGACAGTGGAAAATCCAGAAATATGTTTCAAATAAGGGGCGGGGGTAGAATGAGAGGCAGACAGAGACTTCCTCCCCTCTTTTTTCCTTTCTGTTGGTGGTTCAGTTTTTTAAAAAACTTTTTCAAAATGTGTCATGGGGTTAAGAGAGAGAGAGAGAGAACATGAGAACTTTGCTAAAGGGTTTAGCCAACCGGCTTTCCAAAAACAAAAAAAAACCTCTCGGGAAAGGACGCTGAGAGATTTTTTTAACACCCATTTTTTTTCTGAATCAATGGGACTCAGAGTTTCCTTTGGTTAAAAAAAAGAAGAACAAGAAATCCCAACTTGGGAGAGGCTAGGGAAGGACACGCCATCTCTCAAGGTCTGAAGCGAAAGCGGGTTTAAAAGAAAATGGAAAGGCATTTCGTAAAATAAACACGGAGGGCCACACAGCGCCGAAGTTTGCCCTACTCAGAGTAGACCCCTTGAAACGAACGTCTAGACCCCGGCCCCTCGATTTCATCGGGTCTCCTCTCGAGTAGGACCGGGTTGGCTTCAACCGCCCTAAGTTTGCGAGTTTCCTGCAGTTTCGCGAAAGCGATCCTCTACAAAAGGCGGATTATTTATGACAAAAGCACGGGTGGCAGACCCAGTTCCTCGGCTGACTTTTGGGGGGAGGAGAAAAAATAAACTAGGGACAAGAATACACATTTGGGAGCATTTGAAGTAAGAGAGGAGGTCAGAGGCGTTTTACAAAACAGCAGAACCCGAAGCTCAGTTATCTGTCCCGCTAGTTGCCAGCGCGCACAGAAGGTCATGCGTGATACTGAGAAAAAAGTTTCCAAAGGCGGAGGGGATCCTTCTTAAGGCAGCCTTACCTGGTCTTCTTGGGGAGCGCGGCTCCTTCTCTTTCGACCCCCCTTCCTCTCTCGCCTCCAGCCAGTTCCCTGGCTCAGACTGGCATGGAAACTTTCCTTGGGAAATCCAGCCCCGCGCACGAGGTGTGGCTCTCTCCACCCCGCTGCGTGTGAGAAGGAGGAAACGCTCAGAAGGAGTTTCCACACACAGAAGAGACGCGCGCGCACACGCAACACACACGCACCCGGGTGCTTCGATGCGCCTTGGAGAGGCGTGCAACAGCGCTGACTTGGGGGCGGCCGGGGCATTGCAGAAAAAGGGGACCCAGGAGGAAAGGCGGCCTTTGGGGTCCGAGGTCTCTCCATCACCGCTGGAAGAAGACGCAGGATGGCAGCATCACGCAGATGCCAAGACCCTCGGGGGCAAGGGGCCTGATCAGTGCCGGATTTAAGTATAAGTCAAAGAAGCGGGTGGCGCTGTGGGTTAAACCACAGAGCCTAGGGCTTGCTGATCAGAAGGTTGGCGGTTCAAATCCCTGCAACGGGGTGAGCTCCCATTGTTTGGTCCCAGCTCCTGCCAACCTAGCAGTTCGAAAGCATGTCCAAAGTGCAAGTAGATAAATAGGTACCGCTCCGGCGGGAAGGTAAACGGCGTTTCGTGCGCTGCTCTGGTTCACCAGAAGCGGCTTAGTCATGCTGGCCACATGACCCAGAAGCTGCATGCCGGCTCCCTCAGCCATAAAGCTAGATGAGCGCCACAACCCCAGAATCGGACACGACTGGACCTACCTTTACCTTTACCAGCAGCATGGTAACAGCTGGTAGGGGGGCAGGTAGCCAGGATTTAGGGGAGTCAGGACACCCACCTGTCACCATCCTCTGTCTATTACTTTCTTTTGACCCCAGGTGCTCAGAAAAACCTGTCCAAATCTTTCTACAATTTCTACTTTCAGTATTTATATTTATTTACTTTGTTTTTTGGGGGGGGGTAGCCCCTAACTATGCCCATGGCTGGTAGACTGCCTCTAAACTTGGAGGCTCTTCTATTTCGCTGTTTAGGGACAAATCTTGGCTGCCAGTTTTCTCAGCGGCTCTCAGGGGTTTCGGGCGACAGGCGTTCCTAGTCCTGCTTGGATTTGCAAGGGATGGAACCCGGGACTTTGGGTACACCAAATAAAATGCTCTGCTGCCGAGGCTTGTGGCTCTTCCCTTAAACAGAACAATAAGATTCCAGTCCTCATTGTTGTGAAGGAAAGGGCTGGTTTAAATAGAAGCTGCGTGACACAGAGACTCCTGGTCCTCTCCCACCAGGGTGTGTTGAATTTTTCCAATGTTCAAAATTCTCCAAACGAGGAGTGCTAAAAGGTTGCAACTTGGCTTGGGAATTCAAAGGATATTTCTGTAAATTAATATAATTTAGTTTTGCTTCGTAAGCAAAACGTAAAATTGCATAGAGATCATTAAAATGATTGCCAAGTACTGACAATTACCGTTATATTATAATTTTAGTACTACTACTAGTAGTATTTAGCATTGGCTAACATTTTCAGAAAGCAAAATTAAAATTATTTGGTTTTCCAAAAGCAGTCGACGTGCTTCTTCATTGAATGTAGACTTACCAAGCTAAATGTAGGACATTCGCTGGCCTTCAAAAGGCCTCTCTTATCTGAATTTTCATTTTTCACTTAGCTGACTAAATTTCTTAAATGCCTGCTTGCAATAAAATAATATTGTTATTACAGCCAATTTCCAAAATTAGCCTAACCCTTTCCATGTTGTTTTCTTGAGCCGGCCCACTGAAATTAATCAGGTCTATGAAGTTCAATGGTCCTACTCTGTGTAGGGCTTAAATTGACTGCAACTCTTGTACGATATATATACCGGTATGCATGTGGGATATTTTGCAAATATTCATCAACGGGATAGAAGGTTGCTTGTTGTTGTTGTTGTGTTGTTCAGTCATTCAGTCGTGTCCGACTCTTCGTGACCCTATCCTCCACTGCCTCCCGCAGTTTGGCCAAACTCATGCCAGTCGCTTCGAGAACACTGTCCAACCATCTCATCCTGTCGTCCCCTTCTCCTTGTGCCCTCCATCTTTCCCAGCATCAGGGTCTTTTCCAGGGAGTCTTCTCTTCTCATGAGGTGGCCAAAGTATTGGAGCCTCAGCTTCAGGATCTGTCCTTCCAGTGAGCACTCAGGGCCAATTTCTTTAAGGATGGATAGGTTTGATCTTCTTGCAGTCCATGGGACTCTCAAGAGTCTCCTCCAGCACCAGAATTCAAAAGCATCAATTCTTCGACGATCAGCCTTCTTTATGGTCCAGCTCTCACTTCCATACATAAGGTTGCTTACATAATATGTATTTTTAAGACCTCAAGTGGCATGCCTCTGAGCGCGTCCAGAGTGCTTCTCCCTCTAAAACATAGGAAGAAGCAATCTGAAGGCAAACATTGAAAGCATACACAGAGCGACGTCCCTATGGGGAAGGAACGGGCTTCTCTTTTTGCTTTTGAAGGGATGAGATCCCCTCCAAGGAGGTCAAACAACATGGACAGGAAGTAGTTGGTAAAAATAAAACCTGATAAAAAAATAACATCTAATAAAAAGCAACAGAATTTTGTACAATTACTTATATTTAGACTCACAACAACTGCTATGCATTACAAATCTTCAAGGCCGTTTTCTAAAAAGAGATTGCTCTTCCTAAAAGGATGTTTATCAACAGCTATAAGCAACGAGATTGCGTCAGCATGAAACACAACAGATCCCATAATTTACCTCTTCGCGAGTGCACAAAAAGCATCTGCTGCTGAAAGATTCATGAAATTGAAGACAAGCTGCGAGGTTGTTCCGGGACCTGCTGAGAAATGTCTCCCAGGAGTTTTAAAAGAACATGTTGTATCCATTGCTGGCAACGCTGCTGGGTCGCTCAGAAGAGGTTCTTAAAGCATCTCCCTGTGACGGGGAGTTCCACAGGCTCCCTGAATCACAGAATCATAGAGTCCGAAGAGAGGACAAGGGCCATCCAGTCCAACCCCCTGCCAAGCAGGAAACACCATCAAAGCATTCCTGACAGATGGCTGTCAAGCCTCTGCTTAAAGACCTCCAAAGAAGGAGACTCCACCACACTCCTTGGCAGCAAATCCCACTGTCGGACAGCTCTTACTGTCAGGAAGTTCTTCCCAATGTTTAGGTGGAATCTTCTTTCTTGTAGTTTGAATCCATTGCTCCATGTCCGCTTCTCTGGAGCAGCAGAAAACAACCTTTCTCCCTCCTCTATATGACATCCTTTTATATATTTGAACATGGCTATCATATCACCCCTTAACCTTCTTTTCTCCAGGCTAAACATACCCAGCTCCCTAAGCCGTTCCTCCTAAGGCATCGTTTCCAGGCCTTTGACCATTTTGGTTGCCCTTCTCTGGACACTTTCCAGCTTGTCAGTATCCTTCATGAACTGTGGTGCCCAGAACTGGACACAGTATTCCAGGTGAGGTCTGACCAGAGCAGAATACAGTGGTACTATTACTTCCCTTGATCTAGATGCTATACTCCTATTGATGCAGCCCAGAATTGCATTGGCTTTTTTAGCTGCTGCATCACACTGTTGACTCATGTCAAGTTTGTGATCTACCAAGACTCCTAGATCCTTTTCAACATGTACTGCTCTCAAGCCAGGTGTATTGTGCCTGTCATTTTTTTTGCCCAAGTGTAGTACTTTGCATTTCTCCCTGTTAAATTCATCTTGTTTGCTCTGGCCCAGTTCTCTAATCTGTTAAGGTCATTTTGAAGGTGTGATCCTGTCCTCTGGGGTATTCGCCACCCCACTGAAAATGCCGGCAAGGAGTAAGGATGGGGAATGAGTCAATTTCAGTTTCTGTTTTTATTTGTTTCCAGTCTTCAGTCCCTCATTTTTCCACATTAGTTTGTGTTTAGAAAAAGAGAGGGTCATGTACACATTCTCTTTCTCCCAGTCTAGCCTACCTCACAGGGTTGTTCTGCGCTATGATGGAGAGGAGAACAGGCACACCATAATCTGAACTCCCTGAAGGCTGGTTGGTGCTGACTGGCTGCCATGGTCTTTCCCAGCCCTACCTGGAGATGCTGGAGATTGGACTTGGGACCTTCTGGATGCAGAGCAGGTGTCCTACTACTGAGCTAGGGCCCTTAAATATAACATCAAGTTTCTAGTCCTCATAGTTCCGAAAAAGTGCGGACGTGGATAGGGACAGAGCTGACTTACACTGAGTCAAGCAATTGGTTCATCTAGTTTTTCCTCTGTATGTGCTATGGCAGGACAGAGGCTAAGAAAGGCAAAACCTCCCTGTGACTTTCTCCTCAAATCATATGCTGTTTTTGCTCAGTTTGCTCAGTAAAGTGTCATCAGGACTTTTCCCTCCAGTCTGTGTTATTTAAGTTACTTTTCTAAAACAGGAATCTTTTTTTTTTTTTTTAATGGTGCAGAGTTCCCTGGGAAGAAGAGTTGATTGTGAAACAGCTCTGGGAATTGTAGTTCTGGGAGGGGTCTCCTAACAACTCTCAGCTCTCTTAGTGAACTACAGTTCCCAGGATTCTTAGGGGAAAGCCGTGTCTGTTAAAGTGCTATAAGAGTGCTTTAAATTTAGGGTGCAGACATAACCAGGCTCCTTGCCTGAAGCGCTGGAGAGCTGCTGCCAATCAGTGTGGACAATATTGAGCTAGATGGACTGATGGTCTCAGTGAAAGGCAGCTTCCTAGAGCATCACTAGAGCAATATCCTGAGAATATTGGAGAGATATACACTGCCTTTGAACATGGAGGTTCTATCATGACCAAGAACGCTGCTTTATAGCAAGTAAAACATTTGATCCACATAACTCAGTACTGTCAACTCTGGCTGGCAGCGTCTCTCCAGAGTCTCAGGCAGGGAGTCGTTCTCAGCCCTACCTTTGGGATTGAAGCAAGGACCTTCTGCATGAAAAGCAGATTGTTCAGCGCTCAGCTACTGCTATTTCTCCTCCTCTTCCTCCAATCTGCCTGACCTGCCCTTTCAAACACCTAAGGCAGCGTTCAAGCTCAAATCCCTGCAGCGGGGAGTTCCACAAGTGAAACCCTGCCTTGTGTGGGGAAATGCTTCGACCTGCTTCCTATCGATTTCGCCAGGTGACCCCGACTTCTACTTAAACAGAAAAGTATGTTGTTGTTGTTTTATCATCTCTTCGATTTCTTAGCCTGACCTTCCCCATAAGCTCCCAGAGCATATCATGACCACGTAAAAACTAAGCGTGAAAATCAGTTCAAACAATTTGCCACCCGGGGCTGGTTGATCTGCGAGACCGCCTTGCTCCATATATGTCCACCTGACCTCTTTGATGGACAGAGCTGGCCCTGCTGCAGGTACCACACAATACCTGTCCCACATTTGTAAAGAACTCTATTTTTCAGTGTGGCAGCACCTGTGGAACTCCCTGCCTATTGACACCAGCCTTTGCTGTGCTCTTTTTGGCCCCTGCTGAAAACAAACCTACCCAGATATTTAGAATCTTAGTATTTTTTGTTAGTCTATTGTTACCTTAACTTTCCAAAAGTCTTATCAACTGCTGCTGTTAATTTTTATTCTTGGTAACCTTTCTTTAAAAACTGCTTTGAGGTTGTGTTTTTGTTTTTTAACGATCAAGCAGTGTGTAATTTTATTAAATAATTTGCAATCAGAAGAATAGGATGGAGATGTGTGTGTGTGTGAAATAGTTTACTAGGGAAAGGCTGAAGTCCCCTTTTGGGGCGCCTTAGGATCAATTTTTATGGTAGCCCAAATCTTAGTTGTACAGATGTATGTACATATTTCAATTTTAACTCATGAGCTATTGCTGCAATCAATTTTAATTGTATATTTTATCTTTATGAATGCTGTCACTATTGTTTTTTTAAAATATTAAATATCAACTTCATTTAGATTTAACAATTTCACAACAAATTTAAAAACCTTTCGTAGATAAATGCTGTCACTATTGTGTTATGCGAGCTGGTCTTTGGACTGTAATAAAATTGTGTGTGTGTGTTTTATGTATATGTGTGTGTGTGTGTGTGTGTGTGTATCATTCATATATATATTCATACACACACACACACACATTCTGGCTTTTGATACTATAGATAGATAGACAGACAGACAGATAGACAGATAGTACCAAAGGCCAGAATAAAGACGTGTGTCACCAGCGTTTACCTTCCTCTGTTTCTCCACATCGTGCATCGTAATTACTCATAATGCAGGCAATTATCTAATCGTTGCCGTTTTAAAAACACACCCACCCCGCTCCTGGCAAGCTCACAGAGATTGCATCCACCATGCATATATATGGAAGGAAAATCTCCATGGCTTCAGCCTCCCGTCTTCCCCTCCTTCCCCGACTGAAAATAGAAAATTCTTCTTAGAGCTGATTCACTGGGGCCACTGCAGCTCTTGTGTTGAAGGCTTAGGAGGGGCTGCATTGCAGCAAAAGAGAGAGAGAGGGGAGAGGCTTGTGCGCAGCAGACACAGACCCACGCGGGGACACACACACACCCAGCCAGACAAAAGCAGGAGGGGAGACGGATCACACCATCTGCCCAATCTCTCTGGACCACTAGAGCTCTCTCTCCCTCCCTCTCTCCTCCGACACAAAAGGCATCTCCTCCTTCTGTTGCATCCCGAACAACAACCGAGCCCCTTTGGGTCCTTCTCGAGGAAGGTAAGGATGAACCGGAAAAGAAAGAGGGTATTTGATAGAAATATATATTATTTGGAGGAAATGGGTGTGTGTGTGTGTGTGTGTGTATATTTTAATTCTGGTCAGTTTCTTCCATCTTCCACTTGTCCTTTAAAAAAACAAAACCGCGCGTTGTTATTAATCTGTTCGGAGTTAGCATCTTCCTGCATAAAATACATTTTGTCTTCTTCTTCTTTTTTAAAAAAAGTCTCATTCAGACCTGTTAAGCCTGTCTGGAGGGGTATGTTGGGATTGAAGGTCAGGGGATAAATGTCTTTATAATTGATTACAGATATAGATGTAGATGTAGATATAGATACTATATCTTGAAAATCCGGGGGAGAGGGTAGATAGGTGTTTTAGATTAGACTGAAATAAATGAGGTCTAAGAACGCCACCTTGATAATTTTCCATGGGTCTCCTCAGAGTAGGGCTAACATGGGACTTCAACCCATGTTATCACCAGCCACCTGTTCAGTGTGAAAAAAAAACCGTTTTAAAATGCTAATTCGGTCCTCTTTATTGAAACGCAACCCTTCTCTGACCACTCCCTTGTTGTATGGAGAATATATATATATTTAGAAACCCGAAAAGGCGACGGTGGTCCACAAATGAAATGGGGTCTTTGAACATGAAAATTTTAAAAAAATCAGGTTTTCAAAAACAACAACAAGGCTGCAATCCTAACCAAGTCCACTCAGATGTAAGTCCCATTTAACTCAAGGGGGCTTACCCCCAGGTAGTAGGGTTAGGATCTCACCCATTTGATGGCTCTCTCTCTCTCTCCCTTTCCACCTCCTTTCCACTTATTAAATTAAGCAGGTGGTGATTTGGGATATGTGTGTGCTGGGGCTTGCGGATCCCCTTCAGTTTTGATTCCGCCAGTCATTTGGTTCCTTCCAATAAAATGATTATCCGGAAATAATGTTAGATGGATGTGTGTCTGTCTGCGTACATCAATATCCGTGCACCCACCCACCCATCATGCAGAGAGGGGGCTATTTTCAAAACGCAGATGTCTGCCACACATGCCTCGGATGCCACACAAGGTCTTTCAGAGGAGCCTGCGCGCCCACACGAATCCCCCACCCCCACCCCGCTTTTAAAATTAAAAAGTGATGTAATTTACTCGGGAGCCCAGAAAGGCATTGAAGGCAGAGATAGATATAGCACACCAGGAACCAGGAGATGGCTCCCTTAAAGGAAAACAGGAAGGTGCGTAACGTTGTATGCGTACAATTCTACAGTATTTTCCAAAAATGCACCCTCGGGTGAAGCGTAACCTCCAGGTTTCAATGCCTTTTTCTTTCTCTCTCTCTCTCTCCCCCCCTTTTTAAAAAAGAGTAAGTTTATAGAACCTGAGATAGGAGGCAGAATGGACAGGCGCTGCTCTTATTTTTGTGGGGAGGGGAGGAGAGAAACTAGCCTACTCTCCCCTCTTTCGGAGTTTTATTTTGAACCCCCGCTACTACCCCTAAAAGATCTTTCGCTGCACCATGGGAAGTGCAGTTTTGCTAGCATGTCAGGGGGGAGAGAAAATTGGCAGAGAACGTGCAAAGAGGGGCAGGTGGGTGGGTGGGGGGGACGGGACCAGCCCCTCCTTGGATGATGGATGGATGGGGAAATGTGCTACGTGTCTGAAGAAAGGAGATCTCCATACTGAGAGGTGGGGCAGTGAGGAGGGAGGGGAGGGGAGGGGGCAAGGGAGATGTGTGGTTGGGGGGGGGAGTGGGTGAGAGAGAGGGAAGGTACCACAGTTAAGACCCACCCGAGGGTGTTGCTGTTGGGTGCGGAGAGAGGAACTCACACGGCCGGAGGAGGGATGGGCGGACCCCAGACCTTCTAAGGCAGGGGTAGCTAACAAACGGTCCTCCGGATATTGCCAGGTGACGAATCGCCACTGGCTGGAGATGCTGCAGGGATCTGCCACCACTAAAATCAAGATGCTAGTCCTCATGGTCCAACTGATTTAAATTCAAATTCAAATTTATTGCCCATAAAACATAAAATATGGAATATATGACGTAAAGTTACAGCAAACCTTAGACCCTGGAGTCATAGGGAAACAAACCACAGCACAAATACAAGTTTTAAAATTGCAACCAGGGAGCAGAAAACAAAAGTGTTAGTGGTCGTGTAGTTGGCCACAGCGCCTTTTGTCCAGCTGATTTAATTAGAAGCTGCCCTCTGCATTGGTGCTGCCCCACCTAGCTCAGGGTTGTCCATGCTGGCCGGCAATGGCTTCAGGCAGGGGGCACCCCCAATCCTCCTTGGCTATGTCTTTGGGCCCTTCTGCCTGCCAAGCAGGTGTACCGCTACTGAGCTATTGTCGTAAAAGTAAGAACCTAGTCCTCATGGTTCTGAGGAAAGGGGTGGTGGCCTCATATCCAGGGAGACCCTGGGGTTGGTCTAGCTCAGGACCCCCAGCAGGGGTTCTCCAGGGCTGCAAGCAGGGGGTCTCTCTCTGCCCTGCCTGCAGATGCCCCTGGGGATTGAAAGCCTTTGCTTTCTGCACTGAAGCTGGCCCTCTGACAATTGTGCGGCACTGCAGCCCCACAACGTCTGTAAGTAACCACGTTTTCTTGAATCCTGTCAAGACAGAAGTACTGTTCCTGGGGGACAGGGAGTGGGTGGGTGTGGGGGACTCCCTGGTCCTGAATGGGGCAACTGTGCCCCTGAAGGACCAGGTGCGTGGCCTGGGAGTCATTTTGGACTCACAGCTGTCCATGGAGGCGCAGGTTAATTCTGTCTCCAGGGCAGCTGTTTATCAGCTCCATCTGGTACGCAGGCTGAGACCCTACCTGCCCGCGGACTGTCTCGCCAGAGTGACACATGCTCTGGTTATCTCCTGGTTGGACTGCTGCAATGCGCTCTATGTGGAGCTACTTTTGAAGGTGACTCAGAAACAACTAAATCCAGAATGTGGCAGCCAGATTTGGTGACTGGGAGCAGCCGCCAGGACCATATAACTCCGGTCCTGAGAGACCTACGTTGGCTCCCAGTACGTTTCCGAGCACAAATCAAAGTGTTGGTGCTGACCTTTAAAGCCCCAAACAGTATCAGCCCTGTGTACCTGAAGGAGCATCTCCACCCCCATTGTCCAGCCTGGTCCCTGAGGTCCAGCTCCGAGGGCCTTCTGTCGGTTCCCTCACTGTGAGAAGTTAGGTTATAGGGAATCAGGCACAGGGCCTTCTCGGTAGTGGCGCCCGCCCTGTGGAACGCCCTCCCATCAGATGTCAAGGATATGAGTAACTATACAACTTTTAGAAGACACCAGAAGGCAGCCCCGTTTAGGGAAGTTTTTAATGTTTGATGTTTTATTATGTGTTTATATGAGTTGGAAGCTGCCCAGAGTGTCTGGGGCAACCCAGTCAGATGGGCTCCATACAAATAAATTATTATTATTATTATTATTATTAACGACATGCCTAGCACTCAGCCCTCCCGAGCGTTCCCCTAACAGAAGATCCCTTCTTCCTCCTTTCTATTCAGCAAAAAATGAGGGACACAGTCAACTCCCAGTACAACTCCTTCCTGTACTGGAGGATGCCCATCCCAGAACTGGACCTGAGCGAGCTGGAACACCTGGGCTTAGCTGACATGGCCGCCTACAAGCCCAAGGGAGGCTATGGCAGCTTCGCAGCAGAGCGGAAGAAGCAGAACCGCAGCATCTCCGGCGGGGAAGACGACGGCGAAGACAGCAGCCTCCTCCAGTTCAACAGTTTCAATTTCTGGAGGGCCCCTATAGCCTGCGTCGGCCCTTTAGATTTCGACCTGATCTGAGGCTGGTGGAGCTGGGCTCCTGTCCTTTAGTGCGACTAAACCTTTTGTCTACACCCCTCTTCTGACCAATTCCCTGTAGTGTTTTACTTTTCAAATTGTACGGCGAGGCTGAATCGCAAAAGGCTCGCGAGAGCGCTTCTGTCGGTGTCGTCTGCCTGTGTTTCTCTCCTTCTCATCACGTTCTGTCTCTTATGTGTTTTTGCTGGGTGGGGAAGGGGACTGTGGTTTGCAAAACTGGGACTGAATGTATTTCTTGGCTGGAGGGCGAGCTGCATTGAGAGGGCCTGAGGCGTGCCCACGTTCCTGTTTGTGGCTATGGCAGCCGGAAGTGTGCGGGGAATTAAGCGAGGCACGTCGCCACCCCCCTTGATCATGAAAAACGACTACTTACAGCTGGGTGGCTTTTGAGATTGCAGCTAAGATTTGGAGGAGTCGTCGGCGACTAGGCAGCCTGTGAGCAAAATCCGGCCCGCGGGTCTTTGGCCCGTTGAGCTGCAAGCTCTGTTTCCTTCTTCCTCTTGCCGGCAGCCACTTCCAGAAAGCGTGAAATTACATATCTTGCTTCTGAATAACTCAAGAGGGATAATTTGGGGGGGGGGGTTCTTTTACTCAGTATCGGTCTGTTTCCTTCCATTTTCCCTGCCCTGGTTTCCGATTGCATCATCAGGGGAAAGAGGAGATGGAAGCCTCGCCTGCAGAAGAAATGGATGACGAGGAGACGGCAATGAGGTCTGGGTGGGTAGGGGGTCTGCGCTGCCACTTCCGGGTTCAGTTGAGGGGGGGGGAGGGGGCGCCAAATAAGCGCCATTTCTTGGGGAGGGGAGGGAGATGTGTAGGCAAAGATGAAAGCCCAGCTCTTGGACATGTTCGAGATTAAATTGCAAAAGAAAAGAGTTGTCTTTAAGAGCGTTTGTGGTGGCGATTTCATAATAACCACAAGAGATTTGTGCACCTGGAGAATTATCATGCACAAAGCGGAAGAGGCTGGCTGCCCCCACCCCCACCCCGCCTTTGCCACCCCCACAAGTATATTATCAAATTACAGCTTTGTCTTTTAAGCAGCTGCTGGGAAAACAGGATTGCGGTTCAAAGTCAGGAATCAGGATGAATCTATTTTATCAACTGGAATGTGGGATAAGACGGGAACTGGGTATGCTTATCGCCAGTGGCCCTTGGAGCGGGGGGAGGAGGAATGACTCTTCTCCAACCATAAAACGAAAAGGGAGTGGGTTTTGGCCGACTGCAGCCACAATCCACAGCAGGAGTTAGCAACTAGCGGCCTGCAAGCAAAATCCGGCCCAGGGGGGCAATGTGGTGCCAGGGCAAGAGGGAGTGAATTGGGTAAAGGCTGGCACGGCCTGAAAGGAAACAGGCAGCAGCCAATATTATAAACACTGTCGCACCAACCACCTCTCCACTTATCCAGAGACCAGAACAAAGATCCAGGAGGTTTTTCAATAACATCATGTGTGGAGGACCAGGCCTTGTCATGTGACCTGCAGTGGCCAATTGCTGCTCACTTTTCCCCGAGCCGGAAACCTTAAGAGAGCCAGCGGCAAACTTGTAAAGTTACTTTGCTTGTTCTGGCACAGCAGAAACAGTGGCATCAGGTGCCCGTTGGGTGTGGTGGGGTGGGAGGCCGGCAGTAGGGGGCGCCAGAGCTAATGGCAGGAACAGCCAACTTATTCCAGTTTTGTTCCCATCCTGCTCCTCTGCCCTGTTGAGTTCTCCAAGGAGCAACGCTGAGACTATGGAGGAGAGTCACGGAGCAGGGCGACCCCCTGAATTGGCTGAAGTTAAAGACTGAGGGTGGATCTACACACAGGGAGAAAATGCTTATTTTCTGGAGGGATGCAGGGGTATGCATACCTCTAAACATTTTGTGAATCTTTGTACTTTTGTCCATTTACTGTATTTATTTCCCCCGATTCGAACTATAAAATGGTGGTTTTCTTGAGTCAAAATGAGAGTACCCCTAAACATTTTTTTTAAAGCACTGTAGATACGTCAAAAATTATAACGAAAGGGTGGGGGGGGGGAACTCTATGTAAAATCGCGTAGAAAGTTTTTCTGCTCTACAGCGCCATCTGGTGTCACAGTGTTATAACACATATAAAACACTTTTTCTTTATACTAATGTAGCCGAGTTGGGTGCCAGAGGCAGTTTTAAGGCAGCATGACTGATGTGGCTGCACTGGATGCCGTGCTGCAGGGGGGTGAGGCGCCACAAAAATGCTGTAGAACGGTGGTGGGTGCTGAATTTTAGCATTTCACGGGCTGCTGCTGAAATGCGAGAGCCCAAGTTCTGCCACTGTTGGTCAGTGTCCCCTTCGCCCAAACGCACCGATGAAGCACAATGCAAAACCTTGCATGTCCACGTTCCTGATCAACGTCCGTCCAGCCTCTGTGTAAATACCTTTTGGGGCAGGGCAGCCGGCCACCTCCCATTTGCCCTATCGAACCAGCCTCCATTACAACGGTGAAGGATATTATCCCATGGGCAGAGTTGGTGCCCATTTTCACTGCCAGTCTGGTCGGTTTCTGCAGAATGACTTGGGCCAGCCTTGTCGTGACAATCAGAGGACCAGACAGCAAGGGATGCGATAGGAGGAGATCTCACCCGAAGGCACCAGGTTTGGGAAGTCCGACTCTATAGAGTGTGCGAAAAAAAGGAAGGATTTTTTAAAGATAGATAGATAGATGTTTATATGGCATTTGCGCCCATCATACAATACAATCATACAATACAAAACAAGCAGTCAATCAAAAATCAGATAAAATCAAATAAAACGACGACCCAATACAGGCCGCGGATATAAGATAAGATAAGATAAGATTTATTTATTGTCATTGTCCGTATATACACAGTATACACAACAACGAAAATCAAACACCCAAAGACCGGATTTACCATACACATTTGCACATATCTCCAACACTCTCATCCTTATTAAAAATAATCTATTAAAACATAACATAATCCAGAGTATAACATAACCTATTAAAAGCATAGCATAACCTAAGATCCTGTCTCATTCCCTACTACTCACTGCTTACTATTACTTACTACTGACCCTGAGATCATTATTAAGTGCAATCAAAGCTCTTGGATAGAAACTATTCAGAAGGCGTGTGGTTCGAGTTTTCATTATCCTGTATCTTCTGCCCGAAGGCAACAGTTCAAAAAGGTTGTGAGCAGGATGGGTGGGATCTCTCAGGATGTTGTGTGACTTCTTCAAACAGCGAGACGTGAAGATCTCGTCCAGGGTTGGTAGTTGGAGCCCAATAACATTCTGGGCAATTTTAATTATTCTCTGTAAAGCCTTTTTATCCGTTACAGAGCTGCTCCCATACCACGATAGTATACTATAGGTTAAGACACTCTCAATGGTACTGTGATAATAGGACAGGAGTAGGTGCTGAGATAGATTCAATCCCCTGAGCATTCTCAGGAAATACAACCTCCCCTGCACCTTCCTCACAGCCATATTAATATTTACAGTCCATGAGAGGTATAATAACAAAACTCACAGGGAGCAATATTATTACTTTGATAAAATATATCTAAAAAGAATTAAGGTTAAAATTTAGGCACCCAAAACTAAAACCAATGTCTAATTCTATTTTTGAAAAACATATCTAATAATCAGTAATCGGCAGACATCCCATTTTGTCTCTTGTGCGAGATGACGGCTGTTAGGAATCTAGCAACCTGTAGAGTTATATAAGGGTCCACATCTTGGAGAACCCAAGCAAGACGTAGGACAGCTGGCTTATCAGCAATGGACTGAATTATCGGATTTAATATACTGGCACATATCGATCTGTACATAGGGCAATTGAACATTACATGCTGTAGAGATTCAGTTGATTTATTTTCACAGGCACAAATAAAGGAGGGAGTCGGAGAAAAGGGGGTGTTAGAAAATGATTGAAAGGGTGTGTGTGTGTGTAAAAAGAGAAAGGAGAGTGTGGCAGAAAGGGAAAGAGAAAAGATAAACAGAAAAAGAAGGGAAAGGGAGTGGCACAGAGAGAAAAGCTCGCTCTTGGCACTTCTGTTGTCTGATGCCAACATGCAGCCGCACACAGATTTTCCTCCCCAAGGGAGAGTGGCCCTTGACATAGGGGACTCCTGGCCTACACAAATCCTTAAGTTGACCACAACCCAGACTAACCCCCCCCCCCACAGCTTCTGTTAACCCAGCCTGTGCCAAGTCAAACGAAAAGGCGGCCTGCCCGTATGTCTCACGGAGTTACGAGAGAAGAATGGGACTTTGAATACCCGAACAGTGCAGTGGGGCCCAATGCATCATGGCTTCCCAGCGCCGGACAAAAGCCTCATTTCAAAAGGCCGCAAGATGCCTGTTCGCACCATGCAGGCTTTGCTCAAAGCCGGGCTGAAGGCCTCGTCGATGGCGGTGGCTGATGGCGAGGAAAACACATGAACTAAGGCCTCAAGCGTAATAAATTGCGGGGTGTGGAGGCAGCGGACAAGGAGAGGCTCTGTTTCCTTAGAAAGGGAAGCCTTTCTTTTGGGGGACGACACAGTTCGGACGCCTTTGAGGGATTCATCGGACGACGCCCCTGATGCTGCGCATCGCCACGGCCTCCGTATACCGGGTGGGAAAAGTTTCCTGAAATGGGCAAGAAGTGGAATAAGTGGAGTCCTTCCAAATCTCACAGTGTGCTGCTGCATGGATAGTTTAAGTACATTTCGTGAAGTTTAATCCTAATGGGAGAATCACAGGTCAGTGTGCAGATTGGCTGCCTCGAGTGCAGAAGGTGCCAAGTTCGGTCCCCAGTCACATCTGCTGGTAGGACTGGGGGGAATCTCCCATTAGAAATCCTGGAGAGCTGCTGCCAGTCAGTGTAGACAGTGCTGAGCTGGATGGACCAATGGTCTGGCTGGGTATGAGGCTGCAAGCACCTCCCTATTCAAGAATTATGGGAATTGTAGTTTACCATTGTCAGAGCTACGGTTCCCTGCACCTTTAACAATTGCAGGTTGAATGAACTTCACGCCTGTGGCAGCAATTGTAAATGTGCTGAGCTAGATGATTTTAATTTTTTTTATTTCTTATTTTATTTCCTATATCTATTTAGACAAATTTACTTAGACAATACATTTCCCGCTAATTGCTTTTGTCTCCAACTGGTGCACAAGGAACGCAGCGTAAAGGGGGAAAAAATTAAAAATCGGTCAAGGCTCTAAACTCCATAGGATTTAAATTTTTAATAAAAAGAATGCAATGTAAGAAATAATGGGAGTGGTTAAAATACAATTAGAAGCCAATGCAAACATTTAACGCGGCATCTCGCCTCGGGCCACTTGTGTAGAGTTCGTGAAACACAGTCTGGGACCCCAGAAGAAAGGAATAAAAATAATTTTAAAATGACTTTTTGAAAAATATCAACAAATTTAGATTCACACTAAGGCAAACCAGTGCAAAAGAATGAAGCAGTAAGTCACGAATAACGTCTCCTCTCTGAAGCAGAAAAATAAGCTGAAGACGTTTGTGTTGATGTTTTTGGGCAGATTTTAGCTTTGGAAAAGTCACCAATATTCAGCTTGCAGTTTATCGCCATAGAGAAGCCCATGGCTAGAGCGGCTCCATCGCTCAGCGCCCATAGACTCTGAGCCTCCAGGGCGGTCTTCAGTCTTACCATAGAAATGAGAGGGATAGAGAGGAAGGGGGGGGAAACCCTGAGGGGCTAACATGGCCGCTCCCTATAGAGGTGGCGAGGGATAGAGCGTCCGAGAAAGTAATCGGGGCAACCATGGCCGCTTACCGTTGTACCATGGAGATGGCGACGGATAGAGCGGCAACCTCTTCTAGGAGAGAGCAGGAGAACGCATGTCGGAGGAAGGGGAGGGCTTTTCCCTATACGTACCGGATATATAGATTGTGCGACGCTCTAAGGCTTCCTCCCTCACCTCGGTGGCTTCGTTTTTAAACCCAACCGAGGCGCATTTCCGGTTCCGCCATTTTGCCTCCCTTTCGGCGCCGAGGGGGGAGGGGAGGAGAGGGGAGGGGCTTGAAAAGCAAAACCAGTTTAAATATATATATATATTTCATGATGATAATAACAACCTATATTTTTTTAAAAGCCTAAGGCAATTTTTTTTTTTTGAAAAAAGGAAATATGCCGGTAGGAAGTTAGGAGAGGAGAAGAACCGAACCCCAGGCGCCTCTGAGGGGGGTGAGTTCAAGGGGGAAAGAGGGTGGAGGGGGGTCGTTGTTGTTCGGGGGTGGGGGTGGGAGCCGGTTTGTGTTATGGGGAGGGGGCAGTTGGCGTGAGGTGATGAGGCGGCGGAGACCCAAGAGAGAGAGAGAGAAAGAAAGAAAGAAAGAAAGAAAGATAGATAGATAGAAAGAAAGAAAGAGACGACCTCGCAGGGCTGTTGTGGAGGCGAGATGGCGGGGAAAAGAGAGAGAGAGAAAGAAAGAAAGAAAGAAAGAGGGGAAAGCGCCACGTCCGCCGCCTCGAGTTCCTCGGAGGAAAGGGCGGCCCTTAGAAATAACGCTGGATTTAATGCAGGAATCAACAAACACACAAATGCTTTGAGGCTTCTTCTGCTTCTTCTTTTTAATGAAGCTGTATATATAAACAAACAGATAAATACTGGGAGCAATGACAATAAATTAATAGAAACTTGGAACAGCCGCACCAAGCAAAGCGGATCCTGCCCCACACAAATATACTGTGTGTGTGTGTGTATGTAAGTATGTATGTATATATATATATATATGTGTGTGTATATATATATATATATATATATATATATATATATATTAAAAACACGCTTCAAACTAAGGGAAGTTTCCCCCCCCCCCCTAACGCGTTTGCTAGTTTTCAAGGTTGCAGAAGACTCCCTTGGGGCAGCAAGATCTGTAAGTGGAGCGATGGGAGTGGTTTTCTCCCCCCCCCTAAAATGGGTATCGAGGATGATGGATTTAATTTGGCTTCATTCCCACGAGACACCTCGAAGCCCTTTGCCGTATAATGACGGACGTGTGCACATTTATAATGTAATATCTAAAATGTAATACACACGCACGCACACACATACACACACATATATATATATGGGGAGGGGACAGAAAAAGGATGTTGAAAAAGGACAGGAGGGCCATGGGCTCTTGCAAATACACTTGAGTGGAAATACAAGAAACAAGCACACTTCTCTCCTCTCCTGTAACCCCACTTTTGGGTCCTGCCTTTGGTGGGGATACAGAGGAAGGAGGAGGAGGAGGCCTCCCCCCCTTTTTGCCTTATCTCTTGTTTTTTTTTTGGGGGGGGGAGACATGCCTGCCTCTGTGGGTGGATGCCATGTGCATTTCAATGAAATATTAGCGTTCGCTTTCCCCCGCAGTTTTATTATTTGTACATACACCTGCATATGTGTGCGATGTAAATATCAAGTGGAAAACATCCTATATGTGTTTATTTTAAATACGTGTACAGTGGTGCCTCGCAAGACGAAATTAATTCGTTCTGCGAGTGCTGTCGTATAGCGAAAATTTCATATTGCGAAGCACCAACGGGGGAAGAGCGGTTTGACGAAAAAAAAAATTGTGAAAATTTTTCGTCTTGCGAGGCAAGCCCATAGGAAAATTAATCTTGCGAGTCAGCCTTTCGCTAACGAATGCCTTTCATCTAGCGAGGCATTCGTCTAGCGAGGCATTCGTCTAGCGAGGTACCACTGTATACACTTTCACATTCAGTAATTCTGTTCCCTTTGACAAGTCTTGCCATACTGCTTGATGGTGGCTAGGAAACCTCTGAACGGTTTGCAGAGGTATCACGTGTATCTTTCGTGTAAAGGTTTCTAGGGGGTTGGTTTGCCCTGTTGCAGCAAGATCAAGGAAGCGCCTCCTGGCAGACAGCTAGGCCAGTGGCAAGGGATGATGGGAGGTGGAGTCCAAGGGCATCAGGAAGGCTTCTCACTCCCTGCTGTAAAGAATTGGCCTTGCTGTATTGTGAACCAGCGCTTAAGGTCTTACCTGTTGCACTGTCTTCCTGGAAAGTGGTTATAGGAGGGGCTTGAGCATTTAATAATTGCCATGCCTTTTAAAATGCTAAATTATAGCCTCAGGGACTTTGATGTCCTCTCATTGAATCGTACCGTATCCTCTGCTCTCTCTTCCACCCCATGTCAAACTCCAGATTTTTGAAACCACCTGTTCCCATGTATCAAGATGTCCCTGGTGGACCTGGGGAAGAGGCTGCTGGAAGCGGCTCGCAAAGGCCAAGATGACGAAGTCAGGACGTTGATGGCAAACGGTGCGCCTTTCACTACGGACTGGGTGTGTATGGAGGGCAACAATATTGCAGGGGACAGGAGAGGAAAATTGGGGGAAGGAGGAGGGTTCTTTTGCTGGGACCACAGCAACAAATTCATGGCTACTAGTCACGGTGGCTCTGCCCTGCCGGCACAGCTGGAGTTAGCAATGTTGCTGAAATCCATGGGAGAGGAGCGGGATGCCCTGCTGAAATCCGACTTGCTTGTTTCTTATGTACTGTAGAGCTATGGTCTATTTTTTAATGTATTGAATTTATATCCTGCCCTTTGTCCCGAAGGAGCCCTGGGAGCAAGCAGATACAGTGGTACCTTGGTTCTCAAACTTGATCTGTTCTGGAAGTCTGTTCGACTCCCAAAACCATTCGGAAACCGAGGTGTGATTTGTTCATCAACTAAGCCGTTTGAGAACCAAGGTACTACTGTATACAATTTAACAACAAAGCAAAACATTCTAAAACAGTTGTAAAAACAATTACCATTAAAAGCATCTGAAAGCAGGTACAGTTAGGAACATTCTAAAGGCAATTACAATGAAAAACATTTGTGCATCTAATGATCTTGAGGGTCTCTCTGTATCCTTCAGCCACCAAATTCCTGGGTAAACAGAAAAGTTTTCAGATTGCTCCTGGAAGTTAATGATGATGGTGACAGGTGCACTTTGCTAGGGAGAGCATTCCACAACTGGGGAGCCACTACTGAAAATGCCCTGTGATGGGTCAGTGCCAACCAGGCAGCCGCCAGTGGCGGCAGCATCAACAGGGTCTGGGGCATTTTGTACTGGGGAGGGCGCTGTTTTAGGTACTTGGGTCCCAAACCATTTAAGGCTTTATATGCTCATACTAACGCATCTGCTGAAATAAATAATCGTGGATTTGTGAACAGTATATTATGACTATTCTGTGCAGCTCTGTCTGCACCAGTTTCAGAGAAACCCACATTTGCAGCCTCTCAGACGGTTTTGGACTCCCAACTCCCATCAGCATACCTGCCCATTGGCTGTGCTAATGTGGCATGGTGGGAGCTGGAAGCCATTGACATCTACACACTTGTTATAGAAGACTGCATGGTCAACTGAAGCCATTTGTCCCCCACTCCCCTGTCCACAAGGCACAAAGTCCCAGCATACCTCCTGAGTCACAGAGATTGCAAGCCGCCTTGAATACAAGGGCAGTGCCTGCAGAGTCATAGACAAGCCCGTTTATCGTGGAGTGTAGTCAGGGACGGTGGACTATGCGGTAAGAAGGTGGTAACGTTTTCCTGTTCACTGGTCCGGCAGTTGGGAACATCCCCTCTTCACCTGGCAGCTCAGCATGGCCACTATTCCACGGCGGAAGTCCTGCTCCGAGCGGGAGTGAGCAGAGATGCACGGACCAAGGTGGACAGGACGCCGCTGCACATGGCGGCCGCTGATGGGCACTCGCACATCGTGGAGCTCCTCATCAGGGTAAGCGAGGTTCTGCTGTGAGCGAGGCGTAACGGGGGTGGCTTTTAAAAGGGGGTTGGACAAACAGCTTCTAGTCATAATGGCTGTGTTCTGCCTCCCCTGTAGGAGGTAGAATGCCTCTTTATATATATATATAATTTTAAAAATATATTTTCTGTTCTACAATTTAAAATATTCATTTTTACATCCTTAAGATATCAATTACTTCCCGCTTCTCTTTCCATGGTTCATTTTACATATCATAAATCCCTGCATATTTTACAAAAACTATATCATTCAGTTTTCCATTATTGCATCCATCAAAACTCACTTACACTGTTGAATTTATCTTAATGCTGCCAACGTTTTCAAGTGTACACAGTTCTCCCCCATATATTCAATAAATGTTTTCCAATCTTCTTTAAATGTATGTTCTTCTTGTTCTCTTACTCTATGTGTTTAGTCTGCAAGCTGTGCATATTCTGTCCACTTAAGTTGCCATTCTTCTTTGGTTGGGACCTCACTCGATTTCCATTTCAGGGCTAGCGAAACATGGGCCGCAGTAGTCGCGTACATCAATTAACTTTTTTGACACCTGGGAAGTTCAGTCTGAATTATCCCCAACAGAAAGAACTCTGATTTTTTGGGGAAAGTACTTTTGAACATTTCCCCCCATTCATTATGGGTCATTTCCCAATACCCTTTTACAAGTCCACCACATAAGAAAGAACGCTCCCTCCACCTCTTTGCATCTCCAGCACTTATCTGATTCAGTCTTATACATCTTAGCAAGCCTACTCAAGAGTTAAATGCCACCTGTGAATCATTTTCAGGTAGTTCTTCAAAGAATAACATGCCTCTGAATACCAGCTGCAGTGAACCACAAGTGGGGAGTGTTGCTGTTGTGCTCAGGCCCTGCTTGCGGGCTTCCCATTGGGGTTGGTCCCTGTGAGAACAGGATGCTGGACTAAACGGGATCCCTTTGGCCCAAGATCCAGCAGCCAGGCTCTTCTTGCATTTGTTTTGAGATGGCGTTCACCAAATGTGGACCTTGTTGGGTTGACAGCCAGTCATTTATTTATTTTTAGAGCAAAAATCTTCAAAACGTTTATCTTTATTTATTTGTTGCACTTGCATCCCCAGTTGCTCAAGGTTTTCTCTCCCCATTTCATCCCCACAACAACCCTGTGAGGCAGGCTAGACTGAGAGGCAGCAACTCGCCCAAGGTCGCACCCAGCGAGCCATGGCTGAGTGGGGATTTGAACCCCTGTCCCCAAGGTCCTGGTCCGACACTGACCTCTTTACCATACCGGCTCTTGAATGCCATGGCTCTGTGGCGAAGCATCTGCTCTGCATGCAGAAGATCCAAGGTTCAATCAGCTTGGTCTGGGAAGGGCTTCAGATTTTAGTCCCAACAAGGAGTTCAGTGGATATACTCCCTTCTGAGCCTGTGCTCATCCCTCTTGGAGACTTGAGCAACGGTTAAGGGTTCCCGTCACTCTGCAAATGCAGCCACCAGGCGTCAGGTTGGGAATAACAGCAGAACCTAAAGTCCACCATCTGCTTTCACCCATAGAAGCAGTAATAAGAAATTATCCTCCATTCCCACTTATCTGCTGAACCTTCACTGATTCGTTTACCCACATCTTGCTTTTGTCATGGTGTCTTGTTCAGGCATAGGCAAACTCAGCCCTCCAGATGTTTTGGACTACAATTCCCATCATCTCTGACCATTGGTCCTGTTAGCTAGGGATCATGGGAGTTGTAGGCCAAAACATCTGGAGGGCCGAAGGTTGCCTATGCCTGGTCTTGTTGGTACATCGGGACAGACAAGCATAGTTGTATTCCTGTTGTCTTGACAGAGAAGCTGTGGCTAGAGTAGCATTTGCACTAGTGTAGAGAGCTGAAAAGCACTTCCTTGGAGCATCCTTGATGGCAGGGGCTGCTTGATTTCTTTGCAGCGTTCCCCAGGCTCCTCTTGAAATTTGCTTTGACCCATAGCTGCTGTTTCTCTTCCCTCTGCTCGTCAGAATGGTGCCGACGTGAATGCCAAGGACATGCTGAAGATGACTGCGTTGCACTGGGCGACGGAGCACAACCACCGCGACGTCATTGAGCTGCTCGTCAAGTACGGGGCCAACGTGCACGCCTTCAGCAAGTTTGACAAGTCTGCCTTTGACATCGCGCTGGACAAGAACAACCCAGAGACCTTGTTGATACTGCAGGTGGGAGAGAAACACTACCTTTTTGTTCCCAACGAAACACCAGCCCTGATAAATCGTATCTTAATGAGGACCTAAAAGGGAATTAAATATCCCAAACGCCCTCCAAAACAGCAGTGCTAATAATAATAATAATAATAATAGTAGTAGTAGTAGTAGTAGTAATAATAGTAATAATAATTTTAACTTGCTGTCTGGACCTCCATTGGCAAAGGCACTAATTGAGTTCCTTTTTGGAGGGTGTCCCCCAATCTAGGCACCCTCCCCACAAAAGGAGCACATCAGACAATGGGGGAAAGGGGTGAATAGGGGAGCAGGTAGAGGCCTTAGGGCAGGCATAGGCAAATTCAGCCCTCCAAATGTTTCGGGACTACAACTTCCATCATCCCTGACCACTGGTCCTGCTAGCTAAGGATGATGGGAGTTGTAGTCCCAAAACATCTGGAGGGCTGAGTTTGCCTATGCCTGCCTTAGGAGATCCTGGCCCAATACTGTTATCTGGATCTAGGATAATGCTATGCTTGTGACTAGCAATACCAGCATTTATCTTTTTTAGACCCAAAGGACCGTCACCTAAAGAAGACACTGCCCCTTTTAGATTTCTGATGTCTTTCTCCCACCTTGCAGCTGAAGCAGAATACGCCGACAAGCCTTGAAAGTTTAATTTCTTTTGACCCAAGGCAGTGGTTTTATCGATGTATTTGGCAAATTTTTTTTAGCAGTTTGCATGAAACGGTATAAAACATTCATTAAAAATACTGATGGAACCAAAGGTTCAAAACTAATGGGTGTCCAATTCATCGAAATAGAAATTAAACCAGAAGTTTTAAAAGCAGGCGGATGTAATAAGATTGCATGTCTGAGGGTGTGAAAAACGTTTTAAGCAGATGTTGTAAAGGGTATGGTAATATCAATGGGCAGGGAGTTCCGAAGTGTAAGTGCTGCCACACTGAAAGATGGATTGCTTGCATGTTTGAAACGGATGTAATGTGGCTCTTGTGAAAGCGGTTGAATGGGCACAGACGGAGCAAGGTGATTCCCCCTTGAGTTTGGCCGGGTACCAGATCGCCACCCAGTGCAGATCTCTGAGCCTGAAGTGTAACACGCTGGGAGTGTCTTGCTCCTGTCAGGGGTTGTGCCGCAAGAATGGCACTTTCTGGACCAAGGATTCTCCAGCAATCGGCTTGCAAAGAGGGGGCTGGATATGGCAACTGGAAGGCAGTTTTGGGGCAAGCGTTTAAGAAGGAACATCCGCCAGAGTCATGGCATCGTTCTCTTCCACAGGAGGCAATGCAAAACCAGGTCAACACCAACCCCGAGAGAGTGAACCCGGTCCCAGGCTCCGTCACCGTGGGCCAGCCGTTTATTTTGGCCTCAGGGGACATGATGAGTCTGGCCAGCATCGTCTCCTCGGCAGGCACCAAAACAACCTCAGGTAGGACTCTGGAAACGGCCACAGCCACTTCCTCCCCTCTTGCTGTGTCAACACAGGATAGTGGAACCGCCTCTGCGCGTGTCTGTCACTCTGTTAACATCCTTTGTTCTTTCTTCCACCCTCCTGGGCAGGCGATTCCCACATTTCCACAGTGCAGTTTCCAAACTCAACAACCTCAGTCCTCGCCACGCTGGCAGCCATTGCAGAAGCCTCCGGCCCGCTTTCCAACTCAAACAGAGCCCCCGGTAGGTCGAAAGGAATCTGGGAATTAGTCGCCAAGGATGGGAAACACCTATGCTTCTACAAGATTTAATCTCTGCAACAAAAAACTCTACACTTGCACTATATAAAACCCTACTTGACAGGAAGAAATATGATCTAGAATATGATAGACAAAAATGGAGTGAAGAGTTAGGGGTACAGATAACTAATGATGTATGGGATTCAAGTATAAACTCAATAGAAATAGCCTCTATGGATTTAAGACTAAGACTTATTCAACAGAAAATAATATTTAGAGTCCATTGGACCCCAGCAAAACTATACCAGAAGAAAATAACAAGTGCAGACAATTGCTGGAGGTGTGGGAGTAAAATGGCGAACTTAGTACATATGTTGATTAATTGCCCGATGATAAGATCATTTTGGTGTGAGGTGAGGATATTTATAGCAAGAGTAATAAAAAGGAATTGTCATTTAGGGGAACTAAATTTAATTCTAAATTATATTCCGGAAATGTGGGAGACTTCAGGGGGTCAAAAAAAAATGGATATACCGTGCTATATTAGAAGCAAAAAAACTTGTTTTGATGAATTGGAAAAGCCGTAAAAAGATTCAATTGAGCACATGGATTGATAATATGGACAGATTAGCTACATATGAACGAATTGCATGTCGTCGCAAATTAAGAATGGATAAATATGAAGAAATCTGGAATGAATATTTAAGTGATAAGGCGGACAGAGGTGGGAGGTAGAGGGAGGCGAGAGAGGTGGGGAAATAGTGTTGTAAAAAAAAAAGGTGTAGTCAGAGGTATATAGTGTATTTAAATTTGAATTGTCAAACTGTGTTATTATTGTTATGGTTTTTATTGTTTGTGTTTTTTGTGGTTGATGCTTGTATCAAAAAAACAAAAAAAGATTAAAAAAAAAAAACCAAGGATGGGTGGATAGACTTTGGGCAATGTCTCCCTATGCAGGCTGCCTTGACGCCATCTCTGCTCCCTCTCCAGCAGCCCTTCCTGTCTGTCCAGATCGTAAGCAGAGGGATGGGATTGGCTTAATGCCTAGCTCGCTGGACTTACCCCAGTAACCTTGTGGGCATTGTAAATAGTTAGTTAGTTATAGTAGCGAGCTCTTCCATGAATGCTAGTAATAAAAATAAACAGAAGAACAATACAGAAAAGTTACAGGATCCTATAAACAAGGCCAATAAACAAACAATTACATCATAAGGTAAACGAACAAAATTACAACACGAATTAATATTTCCAATTTAACAAAATGCAGGCCTCAAGGCCAGCAGGGCTGCCAGGTACCCACTGCTTAACCCCTGAGAGGCCTGTTTTAAAGGCACACTTCTGAAATATTTAGGGGTAGGATGAGGAACCAGCGACTCTTCAGATGCTGAATCCAACCCCCAGCAGCCAGCAAGGCCGGAGGATGTAGACGCAGCAACATCTGGATAGCAACAAACTCCCCATCCCTGTTCAGATCCTCACAAGCCTTTTTTTTTAAAAAAAGATGTGGAAATCACAAAGAGCTAGGAGTGTTACTCTGCTAAAGTTACTTCCCCTCCAATCACCCCATTGTGCATTTTAAATCAGGGAGAGGCAAACTGCCCCCCCCCCCCAAGCAGGACAAATAGGGGTGAGCATCCGGCAGGTCTCAGGTCCCGCCAGTCCTGAGTTAGGCCAGCCAAGGTCTGTGTGTTCAGAAAACGGCCATGCCCCTACACAAATAAGGATGCAGAAAACCCTTCTGTTTTCTGTGCTGCCATGAGGTCTAGAAACCTCGTTTTGAAAATTGAGTTTCTCGAGCCCATTCTAACAAACGTGAAAACCGCAGCTGCGTGTGGGTTGCTAGACCTCATTTGTTCATTTTCTTTGTGGCATCAGATCATAAGCGCTGTGTTTGTCCAGGTGGCCACCAAAGCTGTGTTTTTAAGCTCTTTCCTCCCTGGTTAAATTTTTAAAAAAGAAACAGAAGCAGCTGAGCTCATGCATTTGACTTCTTTCTTTCTCTTTTTTGCAGCGCCTGAGGAAACAGTGGACTCCAGCTCTGCCAATTCCCCCCTCCAGCACGTGGTCAGTGGCGGGGGCCGGCGGATTATCACGATCATGACCGACGGCGTCCATCTGGGCAACCTCCAGGCGGCCCTTCCCAGTGGGGCCCTCGGCCAGCCCTTCATCGTGACAATGCAGAATGGGCAGCAAGGTAAAGGGGGGACTATGACGACTCCAGGGGAGAGGTACAAGCTGCTCCCTCCTGTTTGGGCTCAGCCAGCATCAAACAGAAGAGCAGGGAGTGTGTGTGTGTGTGGGGGGACACCTCTGGCCCTTCCAGTGTGGCTGGACACTGACTACATCTGGGAGGTGATACAAGAGCCACCTTCAAATAACTGGAGGAGAAAAGCAAGCTTGTTCTTTTGCTGCTCTGGAGGGAGGGGATCCCAAGCAGCAGTTTCAAATGACAAGAAAGGAGGAGGAGGAGGTGGAGGAGGAGGAGGAGCAGAAGAAGAAGAAGAAGAAGTGGAGGAGGAGGAGTTTGGATTTGATATCCTGCTTTATCACTACCCTAAGGTGGCACTGTGGGTTAAACCACAGAGCCTAGGGTTTGCTGATCAGATGGTCGGCGGTTCGAATCCCCGCGACAGAGTGAGCTCCTGTTGCTCGGTCCCAGCTCCTGCCAACCTAGCAGTTCGAAAGCACAAAAGTGCAAGTATATAAATAGGTACCGCTCCGGCGGGACGGTAAACGGCGTTTCCGTGCACTGCTCTGGTTCGCCAGAAGCGGCTTAGTCATGCTGGCCACATGACCCAGAAGCTGTACACCGGCTCCCTCGGCCAGTAACGCGAAATGAGCGCCGCAACCCCAGAGTCGGACACGACTGGACCTTATGGTCAGGGGTCCCTTTACCTTTTTTTAAGGAGTCTCCAAGCGGCTAACGTTCTCCTTTCCCTTCCTCTCCCACAACAAACACTCTGTGAGGTGAGTGGGGCTGAGAGACTTCAGAGAAGTGTGACTAGCCCCAAGGTCACCCAGCAGCTGCATGTGGAGGAGCGGGGAATCGAACCCGGTTCCCCAGATTACGAGACTACCACTCTTAACCACTACACCACACTGGCCAACCAAACATTAGGAAGAACTTTCTGATGGCAAGAGCTGTTTGACAGTGGAATGGACGGCCTCGGAAGGCGATGGACTCTCCTTCCTTGGAGGTTTTTAAGCAGAAGTTGGGTGGCCGTCAGTCAGGACTTCCTTAGCTGTGATTGCTGCCTTGCAGCGGTTTGGACTGATCACCACCCCTGACCTTTGGAGGGCATCCCTGGCTGGAAGGCACCAGGTTGGCAAAGGCCATCATATATCTTATCTTTTTGGCCTGGCAAACCAGACCTCATCTCTTCCCCCCCCCCACCTTCCCCTTCTACAGTCCCAACTGCGTGGGGCCACCCATCTGAAGGAACTTTGCTGAAGATCATGGGTATGAAATAGGGTTGCCGTTTGGAAAACCCCAAAGTTGATGAGCTTTTTAAAGACGAACACCAAAGTTGTTGAGATCCCCCCCCCCCCCCGATTGAGTTGTCTAAGATTCAGGACAAAGCCAGACGTCAAATCTGCCTTTAAAATCCCAGTAACGTCCTGCAAAATCCGGGCGTATGGCAGCCCTGTATAAAACAATAGAAACAATAATATAATAATTGTTATTATCTTTATTAGTATGCCACACTTCACTCTTAAGGTACCAAGGGGAGTTACAGCAATTTAAACACAGCGTTAAAGAAATTGAATTGAGCTATGAACTGAAGATGAACCGACCAAGCTCTGTTCTTGTAAAGGGATGAACGTGAACTGCAATTAATTGAGGCTGGAATGGCTCCCTTTTCAAAAACGGAACTTTCCAACCCCTGAGCAGCACCACATGCTTTCCTCCCCTCACCAGAATTCCCTGTGTCTTCCCTTCCCTCTCTGCCTCCTCTTGCAGTCCTCACAGTGCCTGCTGGTCAGGTTGCAGAAGAAACCATCATCGAGGAGCAAAGTGACAGCGATCACCACATAGTAGAGGAGGAGGAGGAGGAAGAGCCCCCTGCCAAGAAAATCAAGGTGGAGAAAGTTGCAGATGACCTGGAAGAAAGCAAGGTAAAGGCGGGGGGGGGGGGACCCAATGCCTTTTGGGCGCCCATGTCCTAGAATGGCGAGAGATTTTACTTACTTTTAAAAGTCGTACCTTGGATCCCGAACGCCCTGGAACTCGGACGTTTTGGCTCCCGAACAAATGAAACCCGGAAGTGATTGTTCTGGTTTGCGAATGTTCTTTTGGGAGCCGAATGTCCGACGGGGCTTCTGCGGCTTCCGATTGGCTGCAGGAGCTTCCTGCAGCCAGTCAGAAGCTGCGATTTGGTTTCCGAACGTTTTGGAAGTCGACTGGACTTCCAGAATGGATTCCGTTCAACTTCCGAGGTACGACTGTATTTATTTTGTTGCAATCACATCCCATCCTTTTTCCTCCCAAGAAACTAAATGTGGCACACCTGTAATTCCCACAGTAACGCTGTGAGGTAGGTTAGGCTGAGAGGCCGCGACTGGCCCAAGGAGCTTCATGGGCGAGTGGTGGGATTTGAACCCTGGTCTTTCCCAGGTCCTAGTCCGACACTCTTAAGCAAAATAAATAAATAAAATCTTTATTACGGTCCAGAGACCCAACAATTCATTATAAAGCAGTACACAGTTTCGACAGCCCGTCTTCAGGTTATATAAGCATTATGTACAGACTTAGGAATAGAGATCATTGGTTCTTGCCACCACCGATAGAAACTTCGCCACTGTTAATGTTCTATCATTTATCCGGTCTTCCAGTAGGAACCTGACATAGTAAGCCTCTGATTTTCCCGGGAAAAGTCTTAACAGGGGTAATATCAGTTCAGCCCTGGCTTGCTCGAATTTCACACAGTGCAGCAAAATATGCTTTACAGAGTCAATGTCTTGGGCACACGAGCACAGTCTGTCCTGATAAGGAACTCCTCTCGATCTGCCATCCAACACTGCAGAAGGGAAGACGTTAAGTCTGGCTTTTGTAAATTTGTTGTTGTTGTTCAGTCGTTCAGTCGTGTCCGACTCTTCGTGACCCCATGGACCAGAGCACGTCAGGCACGCCTATCCTTCACTGCCTCTCGCAGTTTGGCCAAACTCATGTTAGTAGCTTCAAGAACACTGTCCAACCATCTCATCCTCTGTCGTCCCCTTCTCCTTGTGCCCTCCATCTTTCCCAACATCAGGGTCTTTTCTAGGGATTCTTCTCTTCTCATGAGGTGGCCAAAGTACTGGAGCCTCAACTTCAGGATCTGTCCTTCTAGTGAGTACTCAGGGCTGATTTCTTTGAGAATGGATAGGTTTGATCTTCTTGCAGTCCACGGGACTCTCAAGAGTCTCCTCCAGCACCATAATTCAAAAGCATCAATTCTACGGCGATCAGCCTTCTTTATGGTCCAGCTCTCACTTCCGTACATTACTACTGGGAAAACCATAGCTTTAACTATACGGACTTTTGTCGGCAAGGTAATGTCTTTGCTTTTTAAGATGCTGTCTAGGTTTGTCATTGCTTTTCTCCCAAGAAGCAGGCGTCTTCTGATTTCGTGACTGCTGTCACCATCTGCAGTGATCATGGAACCCAAGAAAGTGAAATCTCTCACTGCCTCCATTTCTTCCCCTTCTATTTGCCAGGAGGTGATGGGACCAGTGGCCATGATCTTAGTTTTTTTGATGTTGAGCTTCAGACCATATTTTGCGCTCTCTTCTTTCACCCTCATTAAAAGGTTCTTCAATTCTTCCTCACTTTCTGCCATCAAGGTAGTATCATCAGCATATCTGAGGTTGTTGATATTTTTTCCGGCAATCTTAATTCCGGTTGGGGATTCATCCAGTCCAGCCTTTCGCATGATGTATTCTGCATATAAGTTAAATAAGCAGGGAGACAATATACAGCCTTGTCGTACTCCTTTCCCAATTTTGAACCAATCAGTTGTTCCATATCCAGTTCTAACTGTAGCTTCTTGTCCCACATAGAGATTTCTCAGGAGGCAAATGAGGTGATCCGGCACTCCCATTTCTTTAAGAACTTGCCATAGTTTGCTGTGGTCGACACAGTCAAATGCTTTTGCATAATCAATGAAGCAGAAGTAGATGTTTTTCTGGAACTCTCTGGCTTTCTCCATAATCCAGCGCATGTTTGCAATTTGGTCTCTGGTTCCTCTGCCCCTTCGAAATCCAGCTTGCACTTCTGGGAGTTCTCGGTCCACATACTGCTTAAGCCTGCCTTGTAGAATTTTAAGCATAACCTTGCTAGCGTGTGAAATGAGTGCAATTGTGCGGTAGTTGGAGCATTCTTTGGCACTGCCCTTCTTTGGGATTGGGATGTAGACGGATCTTCTCCAATCCTCTGGCCACTGCTGAGTTTTCCAAACTTGCTGGCATATTGAGTGCATATTGAGTGCTTTTGTAAATAGCCTTCGGTAATTAGGGACTGTCAGATTTTTAATATAAGCTGTCATCCTAAAGGCATGCCCATACCGCATTCCCACTGCCAGCGGACTACAGACTGTGTGTGAGCGACACTGCAGTTCACCGTGTGCAATATCCCAGTACGGAGCAGGAAAAGATGGACACCTGAGATAGCGATTGCAGCTGAGAATAGATTGAATCTACAAACTGTAATTAAGTTAAGATCAATTATTATCAACAATTCATCTGCAGAATCCTCCCTGACGGCTTACGAAAATCTTATTGAGTCCCTCCAGGATGTGGTCTCCGTTAGCATAAACCCAGCAAGCAAGCCTTGCATTGCTAAAGGGCGTTGTGGGTTTGATCAAGAGTGTCGTACAAAGAAGGAAGCTTTAAGGAAGGCCTACTTGGCCTATAGAAATGCCGGATTAAATTACATACCTCCATCCTATTTTAAAATGAAAAAAGAGTATAAAGCCCTTTTGGCCTCAAAAAAAAAAAAAGAAAGGGAGTACAAACCAAAATTCCTGGTCCCTGCTACTGAATGCTTCATTAAATAATGAAACTAAACTCTTTTGGCAACTGGTGTCCGACTCAATGAAAAATAGCTCCCCAGCACCCAGATGTGCCATCCCAGCTCAAGTTTGGGAGAACCACTTAAGCAAAAGTAGTTCTCCCTTTTTGCCAGAAAGATTTTACTCGTGTGGAATATTCCATCCCTTCGCAGAGGGAAGGTGGACGGGGCCTCTGTGCTTTTTTCCTCCGCAGCTCATGAGGTCTAGAACCTTGATTTCCCCCCAGCAGTAAACTGGGATTTTTAGCCCGGCCCTGCTCCACCATCCACCCCCCTCTCTCCAGCTGCCCTCACCCACCCCTCCTGACAAACCCATGGGTCTGCTTCCCCACTGTAGGACAGCCGCGAGAGGGAGATGTTGCAGCAGCAGCTGCAGGAGGCCAACCGGCGTGCTCAGGAGTACCGCAGCCGGCTGATGAAGAAGGAGCTGGAGGCCGAGGGGTACCGGCAGAAGCTGGAAGCCATGGACAGGCAGCAGGCCAACGGGACGGAAGAGGTTGCGGAGGACGACGGCGAAGGCCAGGCGGTCAGCTCTGCCGGCGTGTCGGAGGAGGAAGCCGTCAGCTCCACAGTGGACCTGGAACTCCCGACCGACGTCGCGGTGGAGACGGTCAGCACCTCGTAACCCTTCAGGTCTCCCTTTCGCTTACTTTCTTAAAATAGGAAAATCAACAGGATTAAAACCTGCCTGGGAAAGGGTAGAGCGGAGAGAAGGAAGCCACACCCCTCCCTCCAAAGAAACTCTGGACAAAAGTCCTTTTGTGGGGGACAGTTCCCGGGGAGGGGGGAGGACAGTCAACACCCCCCACCCCCTTTCCTGTCGGTTGTCTTCGCTTTTTTCCCTTTCAGAACAGGGCTTTAAAACACACACACAGCCATAAAATAAATGCCTTTTTTATAATCTCCCTAGCAGTTCAGAGAGAGATATTTTTGTTACTGTCGCCCGGAAGCCCTTTTTATAAGCTGCCAGCAAGTGACCTAAAGCACCGAACCAAACCTGACCTTTTTTTATAAGGAGGAGGCAGCCTTGCTGTCATGGTGCCA